>NC_090437.1:193538267-193852399 GCF_031143425.1 Pleurodeles waltl
GTTCCAGTCCATAAATCGGCCAGATCCTCAGCCAATACACAATTGCTTTAAGCCTCACTTTGGTTGTTATGGATTGCATACCCAGATCCATTTTCTAAATGAATGTAGTACTTTGGGAAAATGTTAGTACTGCCCTAAGAAATTTATTTTCTACAACCCCCAATAGGTCGTCATTACAATGACCTCAAAGTTCTGATCCATAAACTGCGGCAGCCAAAGCTCGTGCTCTCCAGATTTCTAAAAGAGGTGATACAGTGTGAAAAGAGGTGTTTTTTGCAAAGTTCAAGGTGGCTGCCACCCTATTGTTAAGGAGGAGTGTACTCTTGATAATCTGGCTAGCGCAAGAGTTACCACTAGATAGGCGGATTCCCAAATAATCAAAATCTATCTCTGAGAGAGAGAGAGAGAGAGATTTACTCCCTCCAAACTTAAAACCCCTCTAAAGAGCCTGTGCAGATAAATTGCCATAAACGTTTTGCTACTGTTAACAGCCAGGCCTCGATTAATACAGAAATGATTGAACCAGGCAAGTAAGGTCTAAATTCCTTTGGGAGTTTTGTACACTGTCATCAACAAACAATAAAGCTGGCGTTTTTATGTCCCCCAAAACTGGGTAGTCATTTTCATAGGCAAACAGGAAATCAATGCAGTCATTTATAAATAGTAGGAATAGGGTTGGGACGAATGCATGCTTGTCAAACTCCTTTGACAACCTTTATCCGGTCTGTTATATCCCCATTAGTTCCCCACCTAACTTGAGCGTAACTGTCAGTTTGAAGACAACCTGTGCTATCCAATAAGGGAGATGCTAACCCTGCTTCTCTTAAGATATTCCAGAGTCTGTCTCTTAGGACCATATCAATTGTAGCTTTTAAGTTGATGAACACTACATAAAGATTGCCCCCATTTAAATCCACCACTTTCCATCCTAAGAGCTAAAGACTTCATCTACCGTGCTGGTACTAGAGTAGAACCCTGCTTGAAAAAAGGAAATAATCTTGTTGTCTTCGATTTAGGTCTGTAAACAATCCAAAATGGGGTTGCAGAAATTCTTGGGCTGCATCAATCAGGCTTATGGGTCGATAATTTGCTGGGTCAGATTTTGAGCACTTAAAAATAGGAGCAGTCTCTGCTTCTCTCCAGGTGGCAGGAATTTGGGCACCAGCCATAATGGCATTAGCAATACAATTTAAATAAGGTGCCCAAATATCGTGCTCTGATTTAAATAGGTCCGTAGGGATCTTATCCAGCCCAGGGGACTTGCCCACTTTCTGTGTACAAGTAGCACGGCTTCAAGCAACCAGAGAGAAAAAAATTGTTTCGTCACTTGCACCGTCATGAGCATAAAGCTTATACCAGATAGAACGGTGTCTACTTCTATGGGCAGCTCTTCAGAATCTGGGGTATCATAAGGAACGGAACCAGTGGTGTCTTCACTACAGAAAGCTTGAAAGCGACTAATCCAATCTTGGGGAAAAATTTTATTGGAACCGGAGACATGAATTTTCAAAACTTTAAGAGAAAAAGTGCTAAGAAAAATTAAAGCTTCAATCAGTAGTCACTGTTCGCAGGTGACCCCCACCTATGCAAATTTCAACCAACCACGACGGAGCGTAGGTCGGAGATGCCAACCAGGTTCATCCCAGTGAAAGATTTTGTCTTAGGATTTAGAGTTTGGCGTACGGGTTACACCGTCACAAATGTGACAGGTATCCTGCCCGCTATATTCCGATTTCCATAGGATTTGATGGAATTGTAATATAGCGGATGGGATTTCCGTCATGTTTGTGATGGAGAAACCCCATCTGCCAAACTCTAAATCAGGCCCTTAGTCTCTGAAATGGAGGTCAAAATCCCCCAGCTGAGCAAGGTTGCAGGCTGTAGCTGAGGATGAGTCACCTGAGGCCAGATACCTTCTTGCAGAGAGCCCACTGAAATGTATTTGTTGCTGCAGAGAAGCTCCAAACAGGAGAAACCAGTTTTACAGCCCAGAGACGTTGCACTTTGGCCAAATGGACTCGGGTGTTTAGTCCCCCGGCAGCTGGACACCAGAATTTTCCTAGGTGCCACAGCTTTTCAGGGATAGAAGAACAGTCAGATAAAGCCAAGGATCCTGGGGCCTCCAGAAAGTATTCAGAGGAAGATGTTTTGGGTGTCACCGTTATGGGTGTTGTTGACTCCTAGCTCCTCCCTAACCAATGGGGTAAAGGTTTCCAGGTGCAATCCTAACAGCTTTTTCAGCAGTTCCTGTTTGCCCCACTGTAAACAATCCCATAGTGCACCTTACTTTTAAAACCCAAGATGGGGAAACAGCTTCCCCCTTGTGGAAAGCCTATGTGCCCTCCCAGAGGTGTGCCCAGGGTAATGAGCAGTCCCCTCCTCTGTGGTCACTAAAAACAAGTTCTGGGAGGTAGCTTCTCTCCCACTGGGTCTGGAGCAAGCCTGGCAGGGGGGACAAAGATTTGCCATCGTATGGTCTTACCTTACATCTGTTAGTGAAAGGAGAGGTCCCTATACAGGGTCCACCTTAACTTGTCCTCCTGCAAGGGAAAGAAAAACACCACCTCACATCCAGGCCATTGTCTCTGCTCGGGGAGCTGTTTCATCTCATTAAAATCAAGCACTGGCTGGGCACTTGCTGAAAATCTAATTCAAATTAGCCTCCAAGAGCTTCCGGCAGGGAAAAGGTAACTTTTTGAAAGTTGTTTTTCCTAAATATTTATCAAAACCCAAATTTACCATTGAATTGGGCTTTTAATAAATATTAAAAATAAAGCTTGAACTACTTTTCTACCTGGTTCCAAACACGAGATAGCAGAATTAATATTTTAAACTGTACTCTAGTTTACTCACAGGGTAGCGAAAGCCTTTCACAGTGAAAATAGCTTTTGGGGTCTTGTCATTTCAGGGACATTGTCACATTACATCTTTACATGTCCCACTTTTAAATATCATGCATCCCACCTTGTAAGCTAAATTACAACATAGGGGTGATTTAGTCATACTTAAAAGGAAGGATTTTCCCTGCAAAAAAGGGTTATTTTGACAGGCTAGGCTGCCCTGGCTACACTGGTAGGTCTGAAACCATGTTTTCCCTTTCACACTTTTGGTTGGCACAATAAGTGCTGCTGTCCACAGTTGACAGGTAATTCTTCATGCCACGGATATAGTTCCTACCCCATATTCTATGGCTTTACAGGAGAGTTAAGTGTACCAACCATGAATTCGCCACATTTTACAGATTTTAGGGGACAGTGCTCAAACAATGCACACTGGAGACCAAGTGTGCAGAAAACGAAAACTGGCATTAAAATTCAGCAAAAATGGAGATGAACATTCAAAAAGGGACATTTTTGCACACATATCTTCCAATGTTCCTCCATGATACCTCATATTCTACTGCACTCAGCCAGATGAAACTTACGCTAGATCAAATGCCATGCACCTTTCCCCCAACAAAAGGAAACAAAGCAGCAGGATGTGAGGGATGAAACACAATTTTAAGGATAATATATTGGGGTTTACCATAATGAAACAAAATCTTTAAATAAGGTAGGGCAAATTCACTAGGGATTGTCCTGTTGATAGCACTGTGAAATGTTTTAGATGGCTGGTGAGTCATCACCATCAGAAGGAACAGAACACTCAGAAGTGGGAACAGAAGTTGCTGAAAGGCGGTAGCTGACTGAATAAATCTCCCACCTCTACAACTTGTAGAAAGGTCAGCCACAGAAGCCAACAACAGTTAGGCCTGAGTATTTTTAACTGTTTAGGAATGTCAATATCCACAAAAGCATTATCATCTTAATCGGCATGGTTAGTTAAACCTTGATCGTGGCTGTATGATACCCTAACAATAGATATCCTATGCACATTCCAAACACGACCGACTTTGAATCTATCTACATCGTTCAGACATTCTGCAACCATGACAGGAATCAGACCAAGTTAAATGTGTCTTCCCAATATCTTTCCTGTAACTTAACCTGGATGAATTGTCCTTCACTACAAAAACAATGATAAATTCTTCCTCTTTTGCAAAAGATATAGAGCTTCATTCACATTTTCTTCTCACCAATTTTTTTTACACATTCTCGTAAATTGTTTCTCCAAAACATCCAAAGAACTAAACTTCTATTGCATATACTAATGAGCACAACCTGATCCCAATTTGCATACTCGCAATAGTTCAAAAGGAGAAAACCTGTTACCAAATGGCAAGAGGCCTACAGAAAAGTAATGTTTGCAAAGCTTTATTCCTGTTGATTCCCTCCCATACAGTGTTCTAAGCAGCATTCCAAACAGGGATTAGCCAATTACACACACATCTGATGGTCAGGGCACATGCACTGGGGCCCGGTCAGTAGGGCCCAGTGCACTTCAGAGTAAAAAAAGTAACTGCATCAGTCCAAAACTTGGGGGAAAATCATAGAAAAAGAGGGACTTTCTTACAACACCCTATTCAAAAGTCCCTGAGACATGGCATGGCTATACATCTATCTTACCAGAACAAAGGTGGTGTTAACATTAAAATAAGGCAGATGGCCAAATAGAAGGTTGGTAACAGCAGCTCCTACAGACCATAAGAGGAGGAAGTGGGAGCCCTTATCCATGACTCTTGGCACCAACTGGTGTGCAGACGGGAAAAACATATGGCAGGGGAACTGGTACTATACCTCTCAAATGTAAGCCCCCGTTGGCTCAGGCCCCTTTTGCAGGGTTTCCCAAAGATATTTGGCCTACTGTTTCTGTACCTGATTTTGTTGGCATTAGGAGTCTCTACACTTATTCCCTGCTAACCAGTGGTAAAGTGTTTGGGCTCTCTTTCTAAAACATAGTACAAGTGATATCTAACAGATGAGTACATTTAATGTACTTATAGGTCCCTAATATATGAAACTACGTGGTACCCAGGGCCTCTAATTTAAATGTTACTAGTGGGCCTGCAGCACTCATTGCGCCACACACTGAAGTAGTACTTTAAAACTTGTCTCAGGCCTGCCACTGCAGCCTACAGTGCAGTTTTAAACTGCCAATTAGACCTGGCAAATGCTATTGACAGGCACAAACCTTCCATTTTAATTACACCTAAGTCACTCATAAGGAAGTCCCTAAAGGCCCATAGAGCAGGGTGCATTGTATTTTTTAAAAATAGGACGTGTTCTTATGTTTTACAAGTCCTGTAATGAAAAACTACTAAATTCATATTTTACTACTGTAAGGCTTATCTTTCCCATTAGATATTACTGGGTTACCTTACCATATAACATTTAATAGGTGCTAACTTCAAATGTGAAATATACTACTTACAATCAAAGTAATTGTACTTTGAAGTCCTCTTTAATGGTAAAGTCAGTTTTTAGATTACAATTTTGAAAATGCTGCTTTTAGAAAATTGGCATTTTCCTGCCCAAACGTTTCTGAGGCCTTTGCAATATACTACTTACAATCAAAGTAATTGTACTTTGAAGTCCTCTTTAATGGTAAAGTCATATTTTAGATTACAATTTTGAAAATGCAATTTTTTGAAAATTGGCATTTTTCTGCCCAAAAGTTTGAGGCCTTTTAGGATTTTCCAGATGCTTGGACCTGTTAATGCACCCCATTAAGAATGCATGTAGGCCCAGACAAAGAACAATAAGAACTGGTTGTAGCTGGGAGATGGCCATCCTGACAGGACTGCTTGGGGCTATGCTGTGCCCTGCCCCAGTTACTCTCCAGAGGGCTTGTTTCTAGCACACACAAAGGAATCTGACATCAGCCTTTTGTCACCCCAGACTTCCTGGAACCTTGACAGGGGAAGGGAAGAACTTTCCAGAACCAGGTGTAGGGTAGGACGGGGGTTCCACCACACATAAAGGCTGGTGCCAGGTGTATATAGTGAACCCTCAGAACAGCTCTTCAGTGCATTCCTAGACCTGCAGACATTACAAGAGGAAAGACTGCTTATTTCTCAGAGGACCTTCTTGCTGCTTGAGGCCTGTCTGATCTCTAGACCTGTTGTCTTCATCTCAGGCTACCTGAGTGGCTCCAAGGGTGAGTTGGCTGACCTCCTGTTCTGAACTACAGGAACACAGCAACCTCCAGAGCACTCCCTGCAACTGGCGAGATGACCTGCTGTAACTGGACCTGCCTGAACCTGCAACTGCACCTGCCTGAGTCCTGCTGGCCTTCACAAGAATGAGTCCCTGATCCCAATAGTGGCCTCTATAAGAAAAGGTGAAATCCTGAAGTTTTCGCCTCAATGCAACCACAAACAGATCTGTTCATGCTGAGACTCTGCAGCCCATGCTGAGTACCACTTTGTCCTACAGTGACCACCAGTAATGACCAGCAATACGAGATCTGCTCTTTGCGCAACAGCAACGACCGCCTGCAGTAACAGCCAATGTGAAGCTCCAGCAATGACCATTGCTGACATCTGACTTGATCTTTGCACTACAACGATGACCATCTGCAATGCAGGCCTGATCTTTGTGCTGCTGAGATAACCATCAGTGGCACACTCACTGTTCCTCACAGGCCCCTCCACAGAGAACTAGACTCTTCTCACCAGACTTTAGAAGGTATTTTCTTCAGCAGAACTAACCTGGTCCCTGTATCTGGCTCATGCTCCATTGCAGTCAGCCTGAACTTGTGACTTTCCCCTGGTCTAGCACAAACAGATGACTGATAGTGGCACTTTGTCCTTTTAGATCTATATGTACCTACCATTTTAAAATTGAAAATGTACAGTTCTACTGATTGGAGGTTTGTCATTTTGGTATCAGTTGATTTAATAAAGTTACTTTACTTTCCGAAATTGGTGTAGGATTTTTCTTTTGTTGTGTTTTCACTTTATTACTGCTTGTGTGCTGCATAAATACTTTACAATTGCTTCTAAGATAATCTTGATTGCTTTTATTACAGGGTACCAGAGAGTTAAGCACAGGTTAATTTAGTAACCTTTATGGATCACTCTGACAAGTCAGTGGTTGTTGCTCGAGTAGGATTTTCACCCCTCAACCAATAACCCAATTTCTTACATTGATGTTCATTGATGGGATCCAGTGCTTCTGTTTGTGCACTGCAACTCAATGATTCTGAACACTAAAATCCCTTATAAACAATCTGACATCAGATCCAACCTCTTTTTAAATTGTCCTTTATCTGCCACATTTTTCCTTTTCTGAATTTGATTCCTGCCTCATTTTGTGCACATGTGACTCCTTCCTAATGTTAGTGACAAAATGAAATGTGAAGAAATTACGCTCCATCAGACATCAGTAGAAAATGATATAACATTATATGTGGTGAAAGAGCAGTATAGGCCTAAAATATGTGCTGATGCCAGAGAGGTGAAGAGTTCACTTGAAAATAAGATGAATGACCAGCAAAGTCTTAGTTAAAGGAAAACCCATGTTTGCAAGCTTGAAGAAATGTATAGTCTTAAACACACAGGCACATTTTCTGTTGTCTCAATAAATTAAAAACATGATTGAAGAATGGGAGCAGGAGGCTGAATTAGCCAAGGGCACACAAAATCTGATAAGAGGTCTTGGGAGCAGAATGATAAAACAAGCATGCCAATACACATGGATTCAAGAGCAGTGAATAATTAATTTGTAAAGCATTGTTAGAACTGCAATAAAGAATGTGAAGGAGATACATTAAAGTTTTAGGGACAATGGTGATGTGATGTTTTGCAACAAACATGTAACTGCTAAGTAACTTATTATTTGACCTTTCATAAAAAGCATTGTTCATGTTGCTAAATAAGTGGCTGTGAAACAGCAAATTGAGACCAGCTGTTTACCTGTATGGACATAAGTACTCTTCCTACTGCAACAGTAAAAAGCTGTGTTGCCTTGCCGAGATGAGTCTGGTCTTTTTTTAGTAAGTTTCTCCTCAACATTCGTCGAGCCGGATAGAAGTGTCTTTTTGCCCTCAACTGACTGCTGTTACCGGAATACTACATACCCCCCACTGCATAGATCATTGCACACCTTTGATAAGGTAAACAGATACTGTGTTTTCCTTAAAGTTTTGCCTATTCATGGGGGTGGTAGGATCAAGTGATTGCCATCGTTTAAGGTGGGGACAATGTGAACTTTGTTCCATGTTTTGTATATATTGTGTGACTTGTCTCTATGGCAATGGTAAACACAGATGTAATGTAAACATAAGGATATAAGGTTATCAAATGCAAAATTGGATACATGTGTTGCACAATATTAAGTTAAGCCACTGAGTTGTCAATAGTGTTTATCCTAATGTAAAAATTGGAAGTGGTCAATGTGGGTGATTGCAAGTTGGGTTTCTAATATGTGTTCCAATATTTTGACATAGAGGGATGGTTGAAAGGCCCATGTCATTAAACTTTACATCCAAGTACAATCTGAACACTCAAATTACTGTCCTGGACATTATGTCCAGAGGTCATTATATAGTCAATGAGATGCATGGTTTGAAGGTTATCCTCTCTTCAGCACGGAGGGAAGTGTCCATTTGCTACTAACAGTAGTTACCGTTTAGGGTCAAAACAATTGTGATTAACATTTAGAAGTAGTTGAAGTGTTCATATTTTTAAAATATTGATGATGAATGCCTGTATATGCGTGTAAATAGAAATGTGGCCACAGAATGAGGTTATTGTTTGACATTGTATTGTGTTATTATGATGCATAATTTTTCATATTTGACTGAAAACACAAACTGAGGATTTCTTGTTTGCAAGGACTAGTATAAAGATTTAAAAGGAGACATATTGAGTAGACAGATAAAAGTTAAATTGCAAAAGTTACTTGAAATTCGGGGGAGGGGGGTTATGGAGTCCCCATTAGAGCACATGCAAAAGACCTTTCCAGGTGATGAGTAAAAATAACAGAAATATTGTCAGGGGTGGTTCAAGGCTTCTCAGAAGCATACACATATCCCTGGCCAAAGGAAGGGACATTTGATGGCAAAATATTAGAGCACATTGGTACGTACCTTAAGAGTAAATATGCAGGAGCTAAGTTGCAGAACTGAGAAGTCATCTTAGCCTTATGGAAAGTTTTTTGTGAGAAGTCTAAGGACTTCTCAAATGTTGATTCCCTACTACACTGTCCACTCCACCACCTCCCAATGACTCAATGAGTACTTCTACTAAGGTACTTGGTATTTATCCACTGACACAACTACAGGAAGTCGTAGTGGGATTTGAGAATCCTTAAGTTGAGACCCCTACACAGTCCCCTAATGTTGCTCCACAGATGTCAAAGTCAAGACATACAAGTACTCCCAGACAACAAGTAGGGGTGAGTGGGATTCAGTTTTCAGGACAATAAGAAGTGCTGTTTACACTGTATTTAGATCCAGCTTCTCCCCAGGAGGTTAGAGGCGAAGAGCAGGGTCAGGAGACAGTGACAGTCAGATGCATGTTTCATCAGCAACATTACACTTCTTACAGAAGAGTGATGGAACAGGAAGAGTAGTTAGAGAATGGATCTCTGCTCCACAATGGAGATATGGAGATGATCTTAGATGAAATGACTCTGTACACAGGGCTGTTAGTATGGCATGATGACCAGAATCCCAAGAAAGAGATGAGGATTTTAGGAGGACTGAAAATAATGTAATTCTCTAGCAGAAGGAGAAGGGGAATGTAATAGTTTCACCAGAAAGTGCTCAGGAACGGTTATTACAAAGTGAGGACAGGAGGGATGCAAGAGAAACCTCGAGAGAAAGGTGTTATGATGGTCTTTCAGGGCAGATTCAAGGAAGTTTTGGAAGAATGGCAAATAGAGTAGAGTGGACCTATAGGCGTGTAGATACCATAGGCGAAATAGTTCAATTTCCAAAGGCTAGGTGCTCTACTTATGATATTGGTACTCAAGAAAGACCCCTTATTGATCTTGACCATTAAAATGAAATGATGAGATTGCCTAATCACACTGACACTAAAGAAAGAGAGCAGGACATGTTCTCTAGAGCTAGGAAATCCCAAAGCGACTGACCAACCAGACCGCAGGATGGGATCTTGAAAAGCTATGGAAGGACTGACATAACATGATAAATCAAAACAGTTGGTGAGTGTTCAATCAGTTTTGTACAGAAATGATCTCCCCCTGGTGAGATAGTTGGAGAAGGATAAAATAGTTGGTACAACACACATATGTAGGTGAAAGGGCACAGGCCGCAGGCCTAAGCTAAGCTAAAATATGTGTGCCCAAGCAAAGTGTACAATGAACCCACAAGATCCTTATATGGATAATTTAGCAGGATGGACTGAAGTTTTAGCCCCACAAATGAGTCCATGGCCAAGAGAAGGGTCCTTTGATCCACATGACATGGCAAATGCTGAAGTTTTTATTCTTTATGGTGAGGGAGATCCAGACTGGGATTATTCATACATCCAGAAATGTTTGCATGTGTGGCAAGAAAATGTCAGACAACACAATCCCCAATATTCTGTCACTCCCATATATTAGATGCCCCTCATATGTAAGGGACCTGGGCCACTTCATTATGTTCTTTGGCCACCAATGGACAAGGAGAATCTTAAAAAGTTGTGTCCACCATTTACAGAGGGAGCAGGGAAATTGAGTAAGTCCTTTGAAATGCAAACTGCAGGTATCACCCTGGCAGTAGGTGACCTATAGAGTTTACTTAGCTCTCTTAATAGATAGGAGATGAGACAGATACTGTTTTTTAGAAAGCTGGAGTGAGAAAGGTTACCCTCACTGAGATTAGTTATGATGGTTACTCATTCAATTTAGTTCGTAGTTGGGGATCAGTTGAGGAAAATGTATGCTGACAGGCCAAACTTTGGGTCCCTCATGGCTCAATCAATGCAGCCAAATGAGGATTCCACTCAGTTTCTTAGCAGGTTGAAAGAAAGGTGAACTCAAGAAGTCAGGGTTGGAAGTAACAGGGGAAATGCTGTGTTGTTCTACAGTGTAGTGAAAAGGGTTTACCCTCTGATGTACAAGACAACTTGATAATATAGTGACATTGGGAGTGAAGGCCTGGACAGAGATACAGGCACATATAATCCATTTGTCTAAAAAGAAGCAGGAGAAAGCGAGAACTAAGCAGGAGGTGACAGAGAAAGCAGCAGCCAAGTTAGTGCAGCAAAAATTGACAAAGTAAGGAGTAGTGGAAGGAGCTGCAGTAGCAGTGACCACTTAGATGACTATAATGTCTGTAGGATCATTCCCAGGGACTACTCAACAACAGTACCCACAACAGCAGGATAATGTAAGGGCACAAGAAAGTAGCAGAGGAGGAACAGAAGGAGGTATGATAGGTCCCCAAAGGATGGATCAAACATGTCATTTCTGTTAGAGAGTGCAGGACTCAGAGATGAGATAAACAAAATGGAAGAATGGGTATTTACAATCAGCCCGGAAACAGTAGTGCAGCCAGAGTCAAACCCACAATTGATATATGTACCTCAGACGCAACAAATTCCACCACAGCAAAGTTACTAAGCACCCCCAATGGCAACTCCACCTCAAAGTGGACAGAGAGATGTGATTATGAGAGGAGGGAATCGTTTACAGACAAATTATGTAGGGTACACACAATGAGGGTGCCCACAAAATAGTTCCATATGTTCAGGGTTGTCAATAATGCACAGGTCAAATGATCAACCCACTGTGACGGTAGCTATCAATGACAAGAGGTATGCATTCCTCGTAGATACAGGAGCAACCCGATCTTGTATTAAGGAGGGAGACATTCCAGAAATTGAAGCATGAGATAACAAATGCATCAATTTTGGGAGCTCCTGATTACACAAAGGAGTTGTATCTCTTTTGTCATTGCAGTGGTCAAGTGATTACAGATATTTTTATGCATAAATATCCCTTAGGACACAAACCCATTGCATATGTTAGTGGAGAGTTGGATTCAGTATTGAGAAGACATTACCCTTGCGAGCACAGGCTCACCACTACGGCCTTTTCAGCGCAGAAAAGCACCCCCATTTGTTTGGGGGCACCTTTGACACTCTGTAGAACATGCAGTGTTTGGCATTATTCAGAAAGCTAAAACTATTCTAACTACGCAGAGAGCATCAGGATATGAAGTGATACTGTCACCATCTTTCAAGGTTGTGAAGTATCATACAGGGAACCCTGCGACATTCTTTGCTCATTGTATGTTAGACTCCAAGGATGATGCACATGGCTGTGCAACATATATCCCTAATGAATCTAGCCAAGCAATAGAGGATACTATTCCAGGCAGTGTTGTCTATTTTATTGATGGTTCCTCTTCTATTGATCAGAATACATGAGTGAGGCACACTGGTTCATCAGTAGTCATAGCACAAAAGTATAATTCTTCAGACACACTACACATAGTAGAGCAGTTAATGATACCAGCACATTATTCTGCCGAAGCAGCAGAATTGATAGCCTTGATGGCAGCTCTTAAGCAAGGAGCAGAAAAAGGCATCACAACATAGACAGGTTCAGCTTATGTAACTACCTCTGTACATTCTAGCATTATTAGATGGAGCAGGAGCGGTTTCCTCAAGTCAGATGGAAGTCCTGTTGTACATAGTAATCTTTTAGAGACTTTAATAGAGACACTTGCATTTGCACAGGCAGTGGTAGTTGTGGAGTGTGCAGCACATGCAAATGGGCAGGATCTTGTGTCACAAGGAAATGCCTTTGCAGATTGGGCAGCTAAAGATGCAGCTAGCCACACATCCATGCCTGTACCATCAGGTTCACAACATATTCCTGTTTTGGTGGCCAAGACTGCATCACCGTTTAAGTATGAATCTGACACTACCACTGATGTCCTGCTCATTCTGCTGAAACAAAGGTTATTTCTTCGAGAGTTGTAGGAAGCTGTTCCACCACACAAGAAACAGTTATTGGAGGCTAGAGGATGCTCCAAGTCAGGGGATGACTTAGTTTATAGGCAAATATCTACAGGTAAACCAGTGATGCCTCAGACATGCCTCAGGCTATAGTTATGATAGTTCTTGGTTATTGCATTTACCAGCTCACATCTCGAGAGATCATTTGTCTATGCAAGTACAAGAAGACTGGTTTATTCACAACTTACATGATATGCTTACCACGGACCTTCATAATTGTACACTTTGTCAACAATTCTCTTCGAATCCCACATTGAAGGTTATGAATTCTACCATTCTACGACCACAAGGTCCTTTTAAAGCTCTGCATCTTGACTTTGTGAACATGTTAGAAAGGTGCAACCACTATCGTTATCTCATAGTTGTCATTTGTCCTTTTTCTAATTGGATTAAAGCAGGATAATGTGTCTATTGTCATGCTAAGTCAGCTGATTTGTGAGGTGACTTGACGCTGGGGAATTCCAGAAGGGCTAGATCTGACAATGACACACACTTTGTTAATGCCATCTTCATACATCCCACAACAATGCTAGGGATAAAACATAAACTGTCTTCTATTTATCATCGCCAGATAAATAGCATAATTGAGTGCCTTAATGGCCTGCTGACAAATAAGATCAGCAAGCTATGTGCCACATTGAATAAGAAGTGTTTGTATCGTTTACCACTGGCACTCTTTTCCCTTAGGAACATACCTAGTTCTGGTCATCACCTGATACCCCATCAGTGACAAGGAGATCTGTGAATATGCAAATACCTGCCACGAGAAGTAAGGTACAGGAAGAAAGTAAAGCTGAAGTCTTGAATGATGAAATGCAAGTTTCTCTCTCTGAATTAACCAAAGTGGCAAAGTTATTTTCCAAACAGGTAACTAAGGCAAGGGAGAAGCGCACCACTGCTGAGGTCGACCTCTCAGTTGTCCACATAGGCAATACCGTTTTTGTCAGAAGTTTTGTCTGAAAATGGAGAAAGCCAAAGTTCCGTGGACCTTTCACAGTGAAAATCACTACCCTCATTGCCCTCAACGTAGGTGGTAGGAAGCCTTGGATTTATTTATTGGATATTTGATTGAACCTTACCTTCATTTCAGAAACCACTAGGGAAATAAATGGAACAAGAAGAGTGTGACTGTAAAAATACCCCCCTCCATCTTTACTTTTGGGCAATTTTACACTTTTGGACAATGTTTTGAACCAGCAAAAGGAAAGTTATATATTTTTGTTTTCTTTTTCCTTTTATGTTTCTTATTTCTATCACTTCTACTATTGTTCTTTCATAGTACTGTATATTCTTGCTCTACTAGTTAAAACGTGCACCGGCAAAGAGAACTCTCTATATATGATAATGTGTCCGATAATATTCACACCAAATTATATAACGTGGTATCAGCACATGTCAGATATAAGTTCCGAAAGTAATAACAAATTGTTTTGTTTGCTCTTTAGCTACCCATGCTACAGAATCAGATAGGTTACATTCAGCTAAGGAAGTACCCCCAGGCACAGGTCTATGGCCCTCATTACAAACCTGGCGGTCGGTGATAAAGTGGCGCTAACACCGCCAACAGACCGGCTGTAATTACCGCCAAATTATGACCCTGGCAGTGAGATCTCAGATAGACAGCCACTTTACCACACCGAACGCCAGGGTGAAAACAACAGCCACCATGGTAGTAGCCGCCTACAGCCAGGCGGAAGTCAATGTTCCACCCACCATATTAAGACCCTAGAAACCGCCACCTTTTCTGGGGCAGTACCGACGACATCAAAAGCCTGACGGAAACACTGCACAGAAGTGAAAGGGCTCACCATTGGAGACACAGGGAACAACCACGCCGCCATGGAGCCTGAACTCCATATAATCCCGATGATTTTCTACGTCCTGCTCCACCACGAATGACGGCGAAGACGACCACAGTGAATACAGCCGCCTAGCACACAGGGGACAGAGGAAAAAGACAGTGACACACACGCATAACACACCACTCCCTCCCCCAACACCATCCACACAATCAGCTGCAGTAATAAAACATATTCACCCCGTACTCCTGAGGAATAATGCAAGGACTACAGGATTATGCAAAAGTAAGTGTAATAATAACAACACAGTGGAAATACAAGAATGCAATGTAATGGTATATACATATATACAGTTCAAGGGACACTGCCCAGTCCATATTGTACGTGGGCCACAGGGCCACAGGCTAATGTCCAAGGCCCCATTTGTCACCTGCACCAACACGGAGAGAACACTGCAGGGGCATCAGTTGGTAAATAGGCAGGCACCTCAGGGGGATGGGGAAAGGGGGGGCACCTCAGCCAGCAGATGAAAAAACACCACTGGTTCTGGAGGGGGCAACATGCCCTGCGCCTGGTCCTGGGGAGTGCAAGGCCACAGTCTGTCTGGTGGGTGACTTGCCCACTGGTTCTGGAAGGGGCATCGTGCCCTGTGCTTCTGATCCTGGAGAGGTTGGGGTTGGTGGATGACTTGCCCACTGGTTCTGGAGGGGGCATCGTGCTCTGTGCTTCTGATCCTGGAGAGGCTGAGGTTGGTGGGTGACTTGTCCACTGGTTCTGGAGGGGGCAACATGCCCTGTGTTCTTGATCCTGGGGAGTGCAAGGTCACAGTCTCTCCTCTGGGTGTCATACCCATAGGATTTGCAGGGGGCAGGCCGCACAGCAGCCCATGGAGGCAGGACTACATGCCGCCCGTCAGCGGTGACGACTGCTCAGTGGTGGTGGTGGTGCTGCTGCTGGTGGTGGGGGAAGCTCCAGCCCATCCCCTCTAGCCCCGGATGGCTGCCCACTGGTGGTGGTGGTACTGCTGCTGCTGGTGGTGGTGGGGGGAAGCTCTAGCCCATCCCCTGCAGCCTTGGACAGCTGCCCACTGGTGGTGGTGGTGCCGCTGCTGCTGGTGATGGTGGGGGAAGCTCCAGCCCATCCCCTGCAGCGTCGGAGGGCTGCCCACTGGTGGTGGTGCTGCTGCTGCTGGTGGTGGTGGGAGGAAACTCTAGCCCATCCCCTGCAGCCTCGGACAGCTGCACAACCATGGTTGGTGGTGGGTGCTCCGTCTGAGTCCCTGCACCAGGCCCCTTGTCCTTCCTGCCTGCTGGTGCAGGCTCCTTGTCTTTCCTGGCAGCAGCTGGGGCAGGCACCTTGCCCTTCCTGGAAGCAGCTGGGGCAGGCTCCTTGCCCTTCCTGGCAGCAGCTGGGGCTGGCTCCTTGCCCTTCCTGGCAGCAGCTGGGGCTGGCTCCTTACCCTTCCTGGCAGCAGCTGGGGCTGGCTCCTTGCCCTTCCTGGCAGCAGCTGGGGCTGGCTCCTTGCCCTTCCTGGCAGCAGCTGGGGCTGGCTCCTTGCCCTTCCTGGCAGAAGCTGGGGCTGGCTCCTTGCTCTTCCTGGCAGAAGCTGGGGCTGGCACCTCTTCCTTGAGGCTGCCTGGTTCCCTAGATCCTTTCCCACCACAAGTGGGTGTGGAGACTATTGGGCCCGTTGACTGGGTGGCTGAGGTGCAGTGATAGAGGACACATGGGACGTGTGCATGGCTGTTGTGGAGGTGTCTGCCAGTGATGTGTGTGTTCTGCTAGGTGTGGTGGTGATGCTGGTAGTTGATGAGGATGTAGTGCATGCAGGTGTGAGTGTAGATGCAACTGTGAGGGAGGTGGAAGAGGAGGAGGAGGGGGACACAGTGGAAATTGTGGATGTTGGTATGTCTGCATCTAGATGGTGTTTGTGTGAGTGCTGTAGGATGAAGTGTGGTGCTTATGTTTGCCTGTGCCACTTTTGTGTGTTGTCTTGTGTGCATGCTCGTCTGCCTGTGTGCTTGGGATAGGTTGGGGTTGAGGGGAATGTGATTGGGAAGAGGAAGTTGGAGGTGGGAGGGTGGAAACAGGGACAATGGCTGCCATCAGAGAGGAGGCCAGAGCCTTGATCGATCTCTGTTGGGCCGCCAAGCCAGTGTGAATGCCCTCCAGAAATGCATTAGTTTGTTCCAATTGGGATGCCAGCCCCTGGATGGCATTCACAATGGTTGACTGCCCTACAGAGATGGATCTCGGGGGGTCAATAGCCTCCTCACTCAGGGCAGCAGGGCTGGCTGGGGCAGGGCCTGAGGTGCCTAGGCTGAAGGAGATGCCCACCCTCATGGGTCAGCAGGCATGGGCAACTCGATGAAGGGCTGCTGGGCCCATTTCCACCTCAATGGCGCACAACGTCAGCGGAATTACCTCACTTCCACCTGTCCCTCCACACAGGACAGGCAGACGCCATTTCGGGGGTAGGGCGGCAGGGCCTGGATAATAACTGCATCACAGTAAAAAAAATTGGACATACAGGACAAATACCACTTAACCATTACAAATTAACATCATGCATTGTACTGTTGTGGCTCTGATGTTCAGTTTGTGACCAGCTCCTCACTCTTTTGTCCCTTAGACTGCAACTGCAGCTGAAGAATAGGAGATGGAGACTACCCCTGTGCACAGACCCCTGGTGGACTTGGCAACAATGGGGGACAAGCATATTATCCTCACCTATAGACTTGACAGGGCCACAATCACAGAGCTGTGTGCCCAGTTGGAGCCTGACCTGATATCTGAAATCCGTCACCCCACTGGGATCTCCCCTCTTGTGCAAGTCCTATCTGTGCTCCATTTCTTGACAACTGGTTCTTTCCAAGTGACAGTGGGCTTGGCAGCAGGAATGTCACAGCCAATGCTCTCAATAGTGCTGACCAGAGTGTTGTCTGCCATGATTAAACACATGTGCAGCTACATTGTATTCCCCCAGGTGGAAGATTTGGCCACAGTTAAGGCTGACTTCTATGCAATGGGACATATCCCCAACATAATTGGGGCAATTGATGGAACACATATTGCATTTGTTCCCCTACCCCCTGACAAAATGAGCAGGTGTACAGCAATCGCAAGAGTTTTCACTAAATTAATGTCCAGATGGTGTGCTTGGCGGACCAATACATCTCTCATGTCAATGCTAAGTATCCAGGGTCGGTGCATGATGCCTTTATCCTGAGGAATAGTAGCATCCCAAATGTGATGGCCCAACTACAGAGGCACTGTGTGTGGCTAATAGGTGAGCCCTGGTTCCCACCCAGTAGATGTTGGTGATGGGTATGGTGTGGGCCATACAGGATAGTGTGTGGCTAAATATTGTCCCTCAATATTTGCAGGTGACTCAGGTTACCCCAACCTATCATGGCTACTGACCCCTGTGAGGAATGCTAGGACAAGGGCAGAAGAACGTTACAATGAGACATGGGCGAACAAGAAGGATAATTGAACGGACCTTTGGCCTCCTGCAGGCCAGGTTTGGGTGCCTGTGACGGGTTCTTTATCCCGGGTTGAAGGGATATTGGATTAAGGCGACAGACGCGTGCTCAAGGGGTTAACTAATTTATTTCGGGTTTTTGGGTCTAAGATGCATTTATCATTTTCCCACAATGTCAGGGTTGGTTTAGTCTCTCAATGAAAATAATAAAGTCCCCTTTTATTTTTATTCTCTCTTTCAGGGTTCGGATAAGGTTCCTGGTGTGGTCTGGTCTGGCTTTAAGAAGGTTCTGGTCTTCCCATATGTCAGTGGCCCAGGTTCCCCAGAATAAAGAAAAAAAAGAAAATAGGTAAGTGGGGATTCAGTAAATATGTAGAGTTATTTAGGTTTAGTAGGGTGGTGGGGGATAGGTAGGAGTGCAGGGAGGTGAGGGGTTACTTTATACCGTGTCTTTCTCCCTGTCCCAGTGCGTTCGTGGAGCTCCCCTTTTATATCGGTAGCAGCTATTTAGACTTGGGTTTCCGTGAGGTTAGAGGGTACAGTGTTTTCCCTTTACACCGTCTCCCCTCCCTTATAGGACCTCAGCCCTTTCCACTTTGTTCCCCGTAATCCCAATAACCACCCGGCTCCCCACTCCCATTTGCGGCACGATCGTACCTCTGGTGGCCACGCCCCTCCAGGGACGCAGCCGGCTTCCTGGCGGTCTCCCGACTTCACTGGGTCAGGGGCGGGAGGCTCCCTGAGTATCTCTCCTCTTCCCGATCGCTCGTCTGCCTCGCGGGGACTCGCTTCGTTGTGGTGTGCGTTTTGCCGTTCTCCTTCCTCCGTTGTTGCTCCGTGAGCGTTTCGCTCCCTCGCGTCGTCCGGCTCCTGGGCGGCGTCCTTTTTTTCAATTTCTCCTCTGGCGTACAGGACATTCGACGTCATGACGTCCAGAGCTCCTCGGGTGCCCCCAGGGTATTCCTCATCAGTTTCCGCATTTTCCTGAAAACCGGTGTCGGGAGACGTCCGGTTACAGTGCCTCCATCTAACTGGGGGATCCCTGTGCTACTCGCCCAAGAAGGTCTGACAGATAATCGTGGCATGCTGCATGTTGCACAACCTTGTGTTAAGACGCCATGTGCCTTTTCTGCAGGAGGAGGAGGCTGGAGATGGCCGTGTGGCAGCAGTGGACCCTGTGGACAGTGAGGATGAGGAGGCAGAGGATGAGGATGAGAGCAACAGAACTGCAGTGATTCGACAATACTTCCAATGACACACAGCTAATACAGTGTTACTTCACATTTCATTGTCATTATTTAGATTATCTTTGGCATGGCATGCTGTTATTTCCCACTTCTATGCCCACTCACTGTACCCTTTGGCAACTCATTTTGCAGATGGTGGTGCCCCACTATCGCTCCTAGTGTGATCACTGCAGCCAACTACAGGTCTTTCCTATTTGAACATTACTGTACATTTGGATTGCAATGTTTGAACCTGGTTAAATGTCTACATACTAAAATAAGTTTGACATACTCCATATTTTTTCAAAGGGTGTTTATTTAAGTGCTAAGAAGTAGAGGGGCAAGTGCATTGGGATGGGGTGATGATGGAGGTAAGTCCAGGGTATTGTTCCTGTCTATTTATAGCACAGGTGCATTGTCCATGGGGACATAGGAAGGGGAGCAATGGCAGTTCAAGGTGGACAGGGTGACAGAGTGGGACACAAGGGTGACAATCAAGGGAGTTTAATTTCCTGGTGGGGGTCTTGGCAATAGTTTCTGGCTTCTGCGTGGATCGCAAGGAACGTTTGCAGGGTGGTTCACCTTCTGCAGGGGGAGGGGTGCTGGTGGCCTGTTGGTCGTGTGGCGGGGCCTCCTGTCCACTAGCTGCAGCATAGGTGGAAGGCAGTTCAGATGTCTGGCTAGTGGCAGGGGCCAGCTGTTGTGAGGCTGCCTCCCTCATAATGTTGGCCATGTCTTCCAGCACCCTTGCTATGGAGACCAGGGTGGTGTTGATGGCCTGAAAGCCCTCCCTGATCCCCTGGTACTGTCACTCCTGCAACAGCCTGTTCTCCTACACGTTGTCCAGGATCTGGCCCAGGGTATCCTGGGAATGTTGGTAGGCTCCCAGGATCTCAGCAAGTGCCTCCTGGAGAGTCGGTTCCCTGGGCCTGTCCTCCCCCTGGCGCACAGCACTACTCCCAGTTTACCTGTTATCCTGTACCTCCGTCCCCTGAACAGTGTGCCCACTGCTACTGACCCCAGGTCCCTGATTGTCTTGGATATGAGGTGTGCCCTGGGGTCCCTCTAGTGGTAGACACACTGCTGATTGACGTGTCCTGGGGACAGAGGTATGGGTATGCTGGGTGGGTGCTGTGATGGTGTCTCCAGATGGGGGAGGCTCTGTGGTTGTCTGGGGCTGTGCCTGGGTAACCGATTGTCCAGAGGTCCCTGATGGGCCAGGTTGGTCATCCAGATCCAGGCAACCAGAGTTGCTGTCATCACTGTGAGCCTCTTCTGTGGGGGGACTGGATATTGCTGCCACCTCTTCGCCGCTGACATTGGCTGGGATACCTGTTGGGATGTAAATGCAGTATTATTGTTTCTACGTGTGACATATTGTGCATCGGTGGGTTGCCCTCTTTGTTTGTATTTGCCCTACGTTGGTATGTGGTGGGATAGCTGCTTCTCTCTAGTGTGCATGCTTTAGTGATAGGTGTCCATGCTGGTCTGTGAGTGGTGTCCATGCATTGATATGGCATGCAGGGCTTGGCACTGGGATGAGTGAGATGTGATGGTGGGGGGTGTGGGAGGTGGTGGAGTGATGGGAGTGAGGGTGAGGTTGGGGGTATGTGATGGCATGCAGGTAGGGGGGTGATAGTAGTATAGAGTTGACTTACCATAGTCCAGTCCTCCTGCTACTCCGGCCAGGCCCTCAGGATACATGATTGCCAAGACTTGCTCCTCCCATGTTGTTAGTTGTGGGGGAGGAGGTGGGGGTTCACCGCCAGTCCTCTGTACAGCGAGTTGGTGTCTTGCTGCAATGGAACGTTCCTTCCCCCGTAGGTCGTTCCACCTCTTTCTGATGTTGTCCCTTGTTCTAGGGTGCTGTCCCACAGCGTTGACCCTGTCCACGATCCTCCACCATAGCTCCATCTTCCTAGCAATGGATATCTGCTGCACCTGTGATCCAAATAGCTGAGGCTCTACCTGGATGATTTCCTCCACCGTGACCCTTAGCTCCTCCTGCGAGAATCTGGGGTGTCTTTGTGGTGCCATGCGTGTGGTGTGAGTTGTGTAGGTGAGGGTGTGTAGGGTGATGTATTTGGGTGTGTGATGTGGGGTGCGTGGGTGGTGTATAGGTGTAGGTGGTGTGTGCTCTGGCTTTGAACGTAGTCATGGTGTCTGTCTCGTGCCAATGGTTTGTATTCGTAAAGGGTTGTGGGTACTGTGGGAGTGTGTTTTATAGTGGTGTGTGTATGGGTGTCAGATGTGTGTTATTTAAATTGACCAATGTAGTGTTGTTTTGTTTGAGTGTGTATTTTGAGTGCGGCGATATGTACCGCCAATGGTTTACTGCCATTGAATGTCCGCCATGGTGATTCGTGGGTCATAATGTGATGGGCGTTGTTCGGTTGGCGTAACAGTGTGGGTTTTGATACCGTCAGTTTATCACTGACCTACTTGTGTCTGTGGCTGAATAGTGACTGTAAGAAAGTACCATCTTGCCTGGCATGTTACCCCCATATTTCACTGTATATATGTTGTTTTAGTGTATGTGTCACTGGGACCCTGCCAGCCAGGGCCCCAGTGCTCATAAGTGTGCCCTGTATGGGTTCCCTTTGTGATGACTAACTGTCTCACTGAGGCTCTGCTAACCAGAACCTCAGTGGTTATGCTCTCTCTGCTTTCCAAATTGTCACTAACAGGCTAGTGACCAATTTCACCAATTCACATTGGCATACTGGAACACCCTTATAATTCCCTAGTATATGGTACTGAGGTACCCAGGGTATTGGGGTTCCAGGAGATCCCTATGGGCTGCAGCATTTCTTTTGCCACCCATAGGGAGCTCTGACAATTCTTATACAGGCCTGCCACTGCAGCCTGAGTGAAATAACGTCCACCTTATTTCACAGCCATTTACCACTGCACTTAAGTAACTTATAAGTCACCTATATGTCTAACCTTCACCTGGTGAAGGTTGGGTGCATAGTTACTTAGTGTGTGGGCACCCTTGCACTAGCCAAGGTGCCCCCACATCGTTCAGGGCAAATTCCCCGGACTTTGTGAGTGCGGGTACACCATTTCACGTGTGCACTATACATAGGTCACTACCTATGTATAGCGTCACAATGGTAACTCCGAACATGGCCATGTAACATGTCTAAGATCATGGAATTGTCACCCCAATGCCAGAGGCAATTCCATGATCCCCCGGGTCTCTATCACAGAACCCGGGTACTGCCAAACTGCCTTTCCTGGGGTTTCACTGCAGCTGCTGCTGCTGCCAACCCCTCAGACAGGTTTCTGCCCTCCTGGGGTCCAGCCAGGCCTGGCCCAGGAAGGCAGAACAAAGGACTTCCTCAGAGAGAGGGTGTTACACCCTCTCCCTTTGGAAAAAGGTGTCAGGGCTGGGGAGGAGTAGCCTCCCCCAGCCTCTGGAAATGCTTTGATGGGCATAGATGGTGCCCATCTCTGCATAAGCGAGTCTACACCGGTTCAGGGATCCCCCAGCCCTGCTCTGGCGCGAAACTGGACAAAGGAAAGGGGAGTGACCACTCCCCTGACCTGCACCTCCCAGGGGAGGTGCCCAGAGCTCCTCCAGCGTGCCCCCGACCTCTGCCATCTTGGATTCAGAGGTGTGCTTGCACACTGGACTGCTCTGAGTGGCCAGGGCCAGCAGGTGATGTCAGAGACTCCTTCAGATAGGCTCTTACCTTTCTTACTAGCCTATCCTCCTTCCTAGGTAGCGAAACCTCCTTTTCTGGCTATTTAGGGTCTCTGCTTTGGGGAATTCTTCAGATACCGAATGCAAGAGCTCACCAGAGTTCCTCCGCATCTCCCTTTTCACCTTCTGCCAAAGGATCGACCGCTGACTACTCAGGACGCCTGCAAAACTGCAACAAAGTAGCAAAGACGACTACTGCAAACTTGTATCGCTTCATCCTGCCGGCTTTCTCGCCTGTTTCCTGGTGCTGCATGCTCTGGGGGTAGCCTGCCTCCTTCTTGCACCAGGAGCTCTGAAGAAATCTCCCGTGGGTCGACGGAATCTTCCCCCTGCAACCGCAGGCAAAAAAAGACTGCATCACCGGTCCTCTGGGTCCCCTCTCAGCACGACGAGCGTGGTCCCTGGAACTCAGCAACTCTGTCCAAGTGACTCCCACAGTCCAGTGACTCTTCAGTCCAAGTTTGGTGGAGGTAAGTCCTTGCCTCCCCACGCTAGACTGCATTGCTGGGTACAGCGTGATTTGCAGCTGCTCCGGCTCCTCTGCACTCTTCCAGGATTTCCTTCGTGCACAGCCAAGTCTGGGTCCCGACACTCTAACCTGCAGTGCACAACCTTCTGAGTTGTCCTCCGGCGTCGTGGGACTCCCTTTTCTGACTTCGGGTGGGAGTGAGGTGTCTGTCTGTCTGCTGATAAAACTTTTAAGACATTAAGATCCCCATGAGTGACTTTATGTGTCAAAACGCACCCTGAGCGTGTGTAGCAGTGGATATCATGGGACCAGTGGAAGATTCAGGGAAATATGTCATAACTCTCATGAATGTGTTCACAAAATGGCCTTATCTGAGAATCATAAGGAAACTAGATACTGATAGAATGATCAATTATTTTTAATGAAGTGTTTATGAATGAAGGCACGCCTGCTGTGATTGTTAGTGATAATGGAGTGCAATTTACTTCTGAAAAGATGAAGAACTATTTGGAAGAACGTGGGATTATGCTTAGAACGACTTCTTTGTACAATCTGAGTGGGAATGGTATGGTAGAAATGTATAGTTGAGTATTGAAGGGTGCCATACAGTTAGCGTGCAGGAACAATCTTTCTTGGGTGTCACAAATATTTAAAACATTGTGGTGTTATTGTGTTACTGAAGCGGAAGCTACAAAATATTCTCCCTTTGAATTGATATGGGGAAGAAGGTCTACATCAAAATGGAACCCTGGATGGTTGGTGTCTTCGGGAAATGTGGAATAGGTGTCCAGGGAAATTAAGGCAAATCTCAGGAAAAAAACACATGAGGAATACAAAGCATTCTATGACAAGAAATATGGGACAAATAACAGTAGTCTCAAAATAGGACAATGGGTGAGGATTAAGAAACACATAAAGGTGTCAAATTGAGAAAGAAGATTCTTTGAGCCTCAACGTATTGTGAAAATAATAAAAAATTCTGTGAGATTGGAAAATGAAAAATGTTGGAATCTTAAAAGGGTAGCACCTTGATCCCCTTATTATTCTGCAAAGTGCTCAAATGAACCTGTAAATGGTATCAGTAAATGGGTCATTGTGGATGATGAAGAAGAAAATGCACATGAAGTAAGGAATAATGAAGGAGTATCGTCTTGTCAAGTACCGGACAGTAAAGCTCCCGATAGTCCTGTTAATGAGACAGAAAATTGTGATGTTAGTAAATCTGTGGAACAAAGACCACAAAGAATTGTAAAACACCCAAAGGTTTAAAATGATTATTTATGCACATATGAGTATTTGTATGCCAAGTTATTTAATTATTTATGCAATTAGGAGTATTTGTATGGCAAGTTATTTCCCTTAAAATGTTAATGACCACACAAATATCTATATGTATAGATACTATCACATGCATCACAATGTATTCCCCATGGTACCTGTTAGTACAATTAGGACGTTTTTTTAAAGTTGTATTGTTTTGTATAAGAGAGGAGGTGTTTAGTGTGTTGGAATGCAAGTATGTCAGCACACTGACATGGCCAGTGGAATGTCATGATGCAACAAGGAACATCAGTAGAATGTGCTGTGTAAGAAGGGACATGTTAGAAATGGGGTCTTTGGTTGGCAGTCAGCTTACCCCCAGTCCAAGCAAGGACTCTCTCTCTAGTCAGGGTAAGTCATACACAATCCAAATTATGCTGTGCCCACCCTCTGGTAGATTGACACTGAGCAGTCAGGCTTAACTTAGAAGGCAATGTGTAAAGTATGTGTGCAATAAATCATGCAATAACACAGTATAACACCACAAAAATACACCACACAGTGTTTAGAAAAATAAAGAATGTTTATCTGATTAAATGCAGGTCAAAAGTACACATTGAGATATCATTGATAAAAATAGTTTTTAGTCTTTAAAAAGCAAAAAGTGTCTCTTGCAAGCACAAAGTACTTGGTTTACGTTCAAATTATCTGCAAGGGACTGCAGAGGAGGAGATGCGTGAAAAACAGGGAGGTGTAGACAGTTTCTCTGTGCACACACAGATGATGCATCGATAATTTTCCACGCATGGAAGGCTTTGCGCCGATTCCCGGTACGCTGACTTGGATCCTCTTCGGGCTGCAGGGTATTTGGACGATTGGGGATGATGCAGAGAAATCCTGGGCATGCAGGATGAATTCACAAGAGCTGCGTCGATCCAGTGGGCGATGCGGGGAAATTTCTGTCACACGGCAGGCGCTACATCAATTCTTCTTGCACGAAGTCGGGCTGCGTTGTTCCGGCCCAGCTACACGTCGATCCAGTGGGCCGTGCATTGAAGTTCCGGTCGCAACGCTGGCGCTGCGTCGATCTCCTCTCGGAGAGCCGGGATGCGTCGTTCCGGTTCTGCAGGTGGTGATTTTCTCACCGCAATGCAGGCTGTGCATTGTTTCTGGCAGGCTGTGCATCTAATTTTTACGGCACAAGGAGTTCTTTACAGGAGGAAGTCTTTTTGGCCCTGAGACTTCAAGGAACAGGAGGCAAGCTCCATCCAAGCCCTTAGAGAGCACTTCTTAGCAGACCCAGAGGGCAGCAAGGCAGCAGGGCAACAGCAGGGCAGCAGTCCTTTGCAGGAAAGCAGTCAGGAGAGTCCTTTGGGCAGCCATGCAGTTCCTCTTGGCAGGTTGCAGGTTCTGGTTCAGGGTTTCTTCACCAGTGGTATCTTGTCCAGAAGTATCTGACTTCAGAAGTGTCTGAGTTGGTAGGGTCAGAGGCCCTGTTTAAATACCCGAATGTGCCTTTGAAGTGGGGGAGACTTCAAAGAGTGGCTTAGAAGTGCACAAGGTCCCCTTTCAGTTCCATCCTGTCTGCCAGGGTCCCAGTAGGGGGTTTGGCAGTCCACTGTCCTTTCAAATGTGTCAGGCCCTCTACCCTCCCAGGAAGACTCATTCAGTATGCAGATGTGTGCAGGTGTGACTGAGCATCCTGTGTTTGGAGCTGTCTGAGTGAAATGCGCAAGGGAGCTGTCCACTAACCTAGCCAGACATGGATTGTATGGCCCAGAAGGATTTAAGTGGAAAGGTATGCTTACTTTCTAAAAGTGGCATTTCTAAAATAGTAATATTAAATCCAACTTCACCAGTCAGCAGGATTTTGTATTACCATTCTGGCCATACTAAATACGACCCTGTTACTCCTTTCAGATCATAATCTACCACTCAAACAGTATATGAGGATAGCCCTAATGTTAGCCCATGAAAGGAGCATGCCTCACAGCAGTATAAAACGAATTTAGGAGTTCTACACTACCAGGACATATAACCTACACAGGTATATGTCCTGCCTTTTACCTACATAGCACCGTGCCCTATGGGGTACCTAGGGCCTACCTTGGGGGTGACTTATATAGAAAAAGGGGAGTTTAAGGCTTGGCAAGCACTTTTAAATGCCAGGTCGAAGTGGCAGTGAATCTGCACACACAGACCTTGCAATGGCAGGCCTGAGGCATGGTTAAGGGGCTACATATGTGGGTGGCACAATCAGTGCTGCAGGCCCACTAGGAGCATTTAATCTACAGGCCCTGGGCACATGTAGTGCACATTACTGGGGACTTACAAGTAGATTAAATAAGCCAATTGGGTATGAACCAATGTCACCATGTTTTAAGGGAGAGGACATATGTACCTTAGCACTTGTTAGCAGCGGTAAAGTGTGCAGAGTCCTAAAACCAGCAAAAACCGTGTCCAAGAAGTGGAGGGAGGCAGGCAGAAAGTTAGGGGTGACCACCCTAAGGCTGTCAGGTCTAACAGAACGCTATTAACAACAGTTGGAGGAATAAGAGCAGAGACCAGTTGTACCCCTTCTATGCCTAGTCGCAATAAACATTTACTTATTGAAAGTGGTGCTTACTTATTACAGATCACCCTCTGAGCCTGAGAGAAGGTCCGCAGAGTGCAAGCTGCAGCACAAAAGCAGGAGAACGATGATGAAGAGGATGAAGTGTATGAGAAGGAGGATGAAAGAGGCCGAGGAGGATAACTTTGCAACAGATCCAGAGATGGAAGGAGAGGAGAGACCAAGAGGAATCATGTGCCTTAAGGAGAGACCAAGAGGAATCATGTGCCTTAATGGATCCAGGACAGGAAGCAATGTGCCTTCCCACCACCTGTCTCCTGAGGAACTTGAGGACAGGAAGGCTGAAAGGGAATTCAAGCTGCAGGTGGCCCAACTGGAACTGGTACAAAAATGGAAAGGGCTGAGGCAGAAAGATCCCAGGAGAGGCCTGAGGCAGAGAGAGCCCTACACCCGGAGGAAAAGAAAGCTAGCTCTGGGGGGAAATATACTCCCATTGGCTCATGAAGTCAATTTAAAGGAGCTGGGCCTAAAGATCAAGCAAGACCAAGATATATGTGGCTGAGAAAATATAGTGTGCTATGGAGATAAGAGGCTCCCAAAAACCTGGTGACCAAAGTTGAGATGGGAGACGATATTGGTAAGTGGTTCACAGAAAATGAGGTGGCCTTAAGAATGCACGGGGTATCAGAGGAGGTTTGGGGGCTAGTCTGTGGAGGCACATGCCAGCTATTGAGAAGCATACCCTGTTGGCTTTAGAGGTGGATGACGAGTTGTCCTACTCTCTCTTGAAAGCAGCCCTTATTACAAAGTTTGGTCTCACCCCAGAGGGATACCGCTTGAGGTTTAGGGCAGTCACACAGTTTGTGAGTAGATTTTATGGATGTCTCCAAGAAGGCACTGGATGATTGGGTGAAGGGCAGTAATGTAAGTAGTCTTCAAGAGCTGTGCAATCTGATTGTGAGAGAGAACATGTTCAGTTTTTTGGAGTTGCAGAATCACCTAGGTAGCAGGCTCACTGACCCTAGGGAGCTTGCGAAGGAAGTGGACCCCTGCCACATAATTTTCTTGGCCTAACCATTTGGTGCCCACAGCCTGTGTTGTAGGGCACATGACTGTAATTAGCATGGCAGTTGCCCTTTGTGTATTCCTCTCAGTGAGGCAAAGGGGGACTCTATGTTGACTGCATGGCCATACTCCCTAGCCGACTTATATTGTGAAACAGCTGCCTCAGCACACTCGCAAAGAACTTGACACAAGTCGCTTGTCACCCCGGACCCCTTGGAGCTTAGGCAGGGAGGAGGAAATTCTAGAACCATCTATGAGGGGAGGGAGCTCTGAAAATTTCTTCCACTTCAAAACTGGTACCAGATATGGAAATAGAACCCTAACACTAATTCTTCAGTTCACCCCTGTACCTGAGGTGAACATTAAGAAGGCATTCCCTGCACTTCAGGGGACTGCCCTGCTGCTTGAAGCTAGCCCTTGAACTCCAGAGAACTGCCCTGCTGCTCCCAGAGGACTGCCCTGCTACATGAAGCCTACCCTTAATCCTAAGAGAACTTCCCTACTGCTTGTGACTGCCTTGCTGCTTGAACTGACGACTACCAGACTGACTCCAAGGGCTAAATGGCTGGTCTCCTGTTCTGAGATAAAGGGACAGAAACAGCTCCAACAATCTGAATCCTCACCTGGACTCTGCCTGAAGTGAGTCCTGCCCTCCAAGTGGTGCTTATTCAGTTCTGGACCCTTGGAAGTGGTGCTAAAGGTGCCTAAAAAGGTAAAACCCTAAACTTGGAACTTAGGAATATTCAGCCACAAAGTGCTCTGGGAACTGACAGGAGACCGAGGGCTGCCTGCTTGCTAATACACCCAAAGTACATTGCATGACTTTGCATAGCTCCCATAATGTTTTTCCCTGCAGCAGCAAATCCTGTTCAAAGGTACTTTATTTTAGTGACACAAGGCCAAAAATATCTTAGAGGCTATACTTCCTTAGGAGGTAAGAATTATACACAAAATATACACTAGTACCAACATCAGGTAAGTAAACAGTCATAGAATAGTGCAAATAGTGAAAATCACCATGGGTTACAATGGGCCTAGGGGGAACACAAACCGTGTACTAAAATAGTGGAATGCGAATGTTGGTTTCCCACTTAGGCAAGAGTAGTGTGTAGAGGGGAGCTGGGAGTGTAAGAAAACACCAAAGGTAAATAAAGAACCCCACTCCAGAGCCCAGGAAAGCAGGAGTAAGGTACAGCAGGTTTCCTCAGAACACACTAGAAGTTGTGATAAAGAATTATGCAAAGACCAAGCAAGACTGAACGACACCAATGATGGATTCCTGGACCTGAAGACCTGTGGAGAGAGAAGACCAAGTCCAAGAACAGCTGAAGAGTCCAGGAGTAACAGGAGCCACTGCTAACCCAGATGAAGGTGCAAAAGTGGATTCTCAAGTCAGAAATGCACCAAAGAAGACAGCTGCGGGTTCCTGCTTGGTGCAAGAGGTGTCTCACGTTGAGTAGAAGAATGCATGCTGGTTTTCGTCAGTGGATTCCGCCAACAAGCCTTGACTCGCCCAAAAGACACGTATGGCAGGGGAAGGCGCTACCTGGACCCAGGAGGGACCTGGGGGTCTCAACTCAGACTGAGGAGACAGCAGGGCCTCTCAGCACTTCAGAGAGCCCTCAGAAGACCAGGCAGCATCCACAGAAGACCCAGGACATGGGGACAAAGGAGTTGCAAATCGCTGTCATCGCAGCACTACACAAAGGCATCCCACGCCGCTGGAGAACAACTCAGGGAGCTGAGCATCGCAGGATAGAGTGCTGGGGACCTGGGCTACTCTGTGCATGAAGAATTCCTTGGAGAAGTGCACAGAAACCCTAGGAGATGCAAAATACGTGGTGCGCAGGGGTACTGTCTGGCTCAGGGAGGCAAGCTCTTACATCCACCAAATTTGGACAGTTGGACGTTTGGACAGTCTGGTTTACTTTGATCCACCACCTGTGTTCCAGGATCCAGGCTCGTCATCAGGAGAGGGGACCCAGAGTACTGCTGCAGAGAGTTGCCTTCTGAAGCAGGGAAGTGACTGTCACTCCACGGGAGATTCCTTCAGCCCTTCTGGTGCAGGATGAAGACAGGCAGTCCTTGGAGCATGCACGACCTGGAAACTGTTGCAGTTGCTGGCAGGAGCTGAAGTTACAGAGTTGCAGTAGCCAACTTGGATACTTTGTTGCAGTTAAGGAGTTCCTGGAGCTGTTCTGCGGTTGATTTGACGGTAGAAGGTGAAGCAGAGGTTGCATAGGAGCCCTGCTGGAGTCTTGCAAAACCGAATCTGAGGAAATACCCAGAAGAGAGACCCTAAATAGCCCTGAGAGGGGGATTGGTCACCTAACCAGGTAAGCACCGATCAGGAGGGGTCTCTGACGTCACCTGCTGGCACTGGCCACTCAGATGCTCCCAGAGTTCCCTGAACATCCTGAAAACAAGATGGCAGACCCCAGGGACACTCTGGGCCCTACCCCTGGGGTGGTGATGGACAGGGGAGTGGTCACTTCCCTTTCCTTTGTCCAGTTTTTCACCAGAGTAGGTCTGGGGGTCCCTGAACCGGTGCAGACTGGATTATGCAAGGAGGGCACCATCTGTGCCCTTCAAAGCATTTCCAGAGGCTCTGGGAGGATACCCCTCCCATGCCTATAACACCTATTTCCAAAGGGAGAGGGCGTAACATCCCTCTCCCAAAGGAAATGCATTGTTCTGCCTTCCTGGGTTTGAGCTGCTCCAGCCCCAGGAGGGCAGAAGCCTGTCTGTGAGTGGCAGCAGCTGGGGGTGCAGTGGAAACCTCAGAGAGCTGGTTTGGCAGTACTGGGGTTCCAAGGTGGAGCCCCCCCAGGGGGCATGGAATTGGCCCCCCAACACCAGAATCAGATTGGGGGTACAATTTCTCAATCTTAGACCCCTCACATGGCCATATTTGGAGTTACCACTGTGAAGCTACACATATGTGTTGACCTATATGTAGTGCACACTTATAATGGTGTCCCCGCACTCACAAAGTCAGGGGAAATGGGCCTGGATGACATGGGGGCACCTCAGCTAGTGCAGGGCTGCCCTCACACACAGGTAGTATGCACCTAGCCTTCAGGGTCTGAAGGTTAGATAAATAGGTGGCTTATAAGTGACCCGGAGCAGTGAAAATGGTTGTGAAATAGTGCTTACACTATTTCACTCAGGCTGCAATGGCAGTCTTGAAGAAGTGTTTGTATAAGCTCCTTATGGGTGGCAAAATAAATGCTGCAGTCCATAAGGATCTCCTGGAACCCCCAATGCCCTGGGTACCAAGGTACTATATACTAGGTACTTATAAGGGGGGTCCAGTATGCCAATTTGAAGTGGAATAATGGGCTACCAGTATGTAAGTACAAATTTGGAATCAGAGAGAGCATAAGCACTGGAGTTCTGGTTAGCAGGACTCCAGTGACACAGTTAAGCATACTGACAAAACAGTAAAACATACTGACATCTAAGCCACAAACTATAAGCACTGGGGTCCTGACTAGCAGGATCCCAGTGAGACAGTAAAACACACTGACAAACAGGCCAAAAAAGAGGGGAACCATGCTAGAAAGAGGCTACTTTCTCACACCATCGGGCCCACCAAGGGATCCACTGGATCCAGTTGGTGATGTGTATTGTGGGAATCATAGTCTGGCCTTTCACAAAGTTACGGACAGCTACCAAACTACTGCAGACCCCCAGATGTCTCCAAATCATTTTACTGTGCTTACCACTACTGTTAGACCTGACAGCCTTAGGGTGGTCACCCCTAACTTTTTGCCTGCCTCCCTCTACTTTTTAGATACTGTGTTTGCTGATATTTAGACTCTTCGCACTTTACCACTGCTAACCAGTGCTAAAGTGCATATGCTCTCTCCCTTTAAAGATGGTAACATTGGATCATACCCCACTGGACTATTTAATTTACTTATAAGTCCCTAGTAGTGTGCACTATATGTGCCCAGGGCCTGTAGATTAAATGCTACTACTGGGCCTGCAGCACTGCTTGTGCCACCAACTTAAGAAGCCCCTTAACCTTGTCTCAGGCCTGCCACTGCAAGGCCTGTGTGTGCAGTTTCACTGCCAATTTGACTTGGCATTTAAAAGTATTTGCTAAGCCTAAAACTCCCCTTTTTCTACATATGTCACCCCTAAGGTATGCCCCAGGTAACCCATAGGGCAGGGTGCTGTATAGGCAAAAGGCAGGACATGTACCTGTGTAGTTTACATGTTGTGGTAGTGTAAAACTCCTGAATTCGTTTTTGCACTGCTGTGAGGCCTGCTCCCTTCATAGGCTAACATTGGGGCTGCCCTAATACATTGTTTGAGTGGTAGCTGAAGATCTGAAAGGAGTAGGACGATCATATTTAGTATGACCAGAATGGTGATATAAAATCCTGCTGACTGGTGTAGTTGGATTTAATATTACTATTTTAGAAATGCCATGTGACGGGCCGACACTATCATCGGACCCGCGATACCCCTGGAGCACCGGCTGTGCAGAGCTTCCTGACCCGGAAGTCCTCGGGGCAGGAACCAATCCTGAGGAACCCGGGTGACGGCAGGAAGAAAAGGGACTCTTCACTCCGACCCGGGGAAGCAGGAGGAGGAGCTGGAGAAGAACGCAACGACGAGGGAGAAGAACACACATCGGGAGCGGAAAAGGAGGCAGTGACGGACCCGCGGACAGCGCGAGAGCAGGAAGACATCGGGACCACCAGTGGCGATCCGAGAGAAGTGAGGACCAGGAGGCAATACCCCAAGACCCCGGCCTCCGCAGGTGTGTGGGCAGGGTTAAACAATGTCGGGGGAGGAGGGGAGCAAGGAGGGAAGGTAAAACACAGGGAGGGACAATGGGGTGCTTTTTCTCCCTTTGCTTTGTGGTTCGTTCCCTTTGGTTACTGTTTATTTATTTTTCCCTTCAAATCACCCTTCACTTATTTGGTATTGAGTAGTGCTTGTGTTTTTTGTTGTTGCTGTTTTTCCCTCTGTTGTGGGATCTGGGGTGCTACCAGAAAAGGAAAGGGAAAGTGCCTACACCCTCAGGAGTAGCTTCGATAACCCCTTCCCTCTGAAGCATAAAAAGTACAGTGAAGGTCAGTTATAACCTTCAACCAAGGGTACAAGCAGGAAGACAGAAAGGGGCAGAAGAAGACAAGAGAAGAGAGGAACAAAGAACCACAAGTAGAAGAGAAGAAAGGAAAGAAGAGAGAGAGACAAAAGAAAAGTGCAGGGAGGATAACAGGAAGAAAGAAAAGAGGAACAGGGAGAGGGAGAAATAGAAAAAACAGAAAAAGAAAACACAAATAGGCCACTTACCGTTGTCTCTATCCATTTCTTTTCTTTCCACATGTGCCTCCTTGGAGTCAACCTGGAAAAGAAGAAGACCAGAAGTTAACGCTAGAGGAAGAGTGGCCAAAGAACGCAACCTAAAGAAAGAAAAAACAGAGAACAAACATTGTCCTGTAGTCTGAAAAATAAAGACTATACGTGTGCTATCTAACCACGAGCTTTGTGTCGTCCGTGCAACCCCATTACATGCCACTTTTAGAAAGTGAGCATTTCTCTGCACTTAAATCTTTCTGTGCCTTATAATCCACGTCTGGCTGGGTTTAGTTGACAGCTCCCTTGTGCATTCACTCAGACACAGCCCAAACACAGGATACTCAGCCTCACTTGCATACATCTGCATTTTGAATGGGCCATCCTGGGTGGCGAGGGTGGGGGGGCCTGACACTTGCATGTCAAAGGACAGTAGCCTGCCCTCACACAAAGGACTGCCACACCCCCTACTGGGGCCCTGGCAGACAGGATTGAACTGAAAGGGGACCCTGTGCACTTCTATGCCACTCTTTGAAGTCTCCCCCACTTCAAAGGCACACGTGGGCATTTAAACAGGGCCTCTGCCCCTACCAACTCAGACAAGAAACTTGAACCAGAACCTGCATCCTGCCAAGAAGAACTGCCTGGCTGCCCAAAGGACTCACCTGTCTGCTTTCTGTAAAGGACTGCTGCCTTTCTGTTGCCCTGCTGCCTTGCTGCTCTCTGGCTGAGGTGAAGAAGTGCTCTCCAAAGGCTTGGATAGAGCTTGCCTCCTGTTCCCTAAAGTCTCAGGACCAAAAAGACTTCATCTCCACAAGAAGGACTCCTTCTGTGGCGAAATCCGAAGCACAGCCTGCACCGCTGGTTTTCCTGTTTAAGAAGGCTCCCTTGAGCCAATGAGCTGACGAGGTCTGGTTGAAGCACCTACGTGCCAGTGAGTGGTACACAACCCTGAGAGGCCATTTGGCAGCATTTCCAGCAACCCCACAGACAAAGCTGTTCTCTGCTGATGGAGGGCTTACCCAGAAACACGTGTCCAGAGATTTACAGCATTTGGTGCACCTACCAAGGTGAAAAACTTTAGTTTACTTTATGGATAAAAAAAAAAACTTGTACTGCATTTACCATGATGCACTGGGGCTGACTGCCTGCTGGATTGTGAGGCAGGGTGCTCCCTTTCTGGTTTTTCTGTTTAAGAAGGCTCCCTTGAGCCAATGAGCTGACGAGCTCTGGTTTAAGCATCTGCCTGCCAGTGAGTGGTACACAAACCTGAGAGGACTTCTGGCAGCATTTCCAGCAACCCCACAAACAAAGCTGCTCTCTGCTGATGAAGTGCTAACCCAGAAACACGTGTCCAAAGATTTACAGCACTTGCTGCACCTACCACGGTGAAAAACGTTAGTTTACTTTATGGATAAAAAACTAACTTGCACTGCATTTACCATGATGTACTGGGGCTGACTGCATGCTGGATTGTGAGGCAGGGTGTTCCCTTTCTGGTTTTTCTGTTCAAGAAGGCTCCCCTGAGCCAACAAGCTCTGGTTGAACCATCTGCCTGCCAGTGAGTGGTACACAAACCTGAGAGGACTTTTGGCAGCATTTCCAGCAACCCCACAGACAAAGCTGCTCTCTGCTGATGAAGGGCTTACCCAGAAACACATGTCAAGAGATTTACAGCACTTGCTGCAGCTACTTAGGTGAAAAACTTGAGTTTACTTTATGGATAAAAAACAAACTTGCAATGCATTTACCATGATGCGCTGGGGCTGACTGCATGCTAGATTGTGAGGCAGGGTGCTCCCTTTCTGTTTTTTCTGTTTAAGAAGGCTCCCTTGAGCCAATGAGCTGACGAGCTCTGGTTTAAGCACCTGCCTGCCAGTGAGTGGTACACAAACCTGAGAGGACTTCTGGCAGCATTTCCAGCAACCCCACAAACAAAGCTGCTCTCTGCTGATGAAGGGCTAACCCAGAAACATGTGTCCAGAGATTTACAGCACTTGCTGCACCTACCACGGTGAAAAACGTTAGTTTACTTTATGGATAAAAAACGAACTTGCACTGCATTTACCATGATGTACTGGGGCTGACTGCATGCTGGATTGTGAGGCAGGGTGTTCCCTTTCTGGTTTTTCTGTTCAAGAAGGCTCCCCTGAGCCAACAAGCTCTGGTTGAACCATCTGCCTGCCAGTGAGTGGTACACAAACCTGAGAGGACTTTTGGCAGCATTTCCAGCAACCCCACAGACTAAGCTGCTCTCTGCTGATGAAGGGCTTACCCAGAAACACATGTCAAGAGATTTACAGCACTTGCTGCAGCTACTGAGGTGAAAAACTTGAGTTTACTTTATGGATAAAAAACAAACTTGCAATGCATTTACCATGATGCGCTGGGGCTGACTGCATGCTAGATTGTGAGGCAGGGTGCTCCCTTTCGTTTTTTTCTGTTTAAGAAGGCTCCCTTGAGCCAATGAGCTGACGAGCTCTGGTTGAGGCACCTGCCTGCCAGTGAGTGGTACACAAACCTGAGAGTACTTTTGGCAACATTGCCAGCAACCCCACAAACAAAACTGCTCTCTGCTGATGAAGGGCTTACCCAGAAACACGTGCCCAGGGATTTACAGCACTTGCTGCACCTACTAAGGTGAAAAACTTTAGTTTACTTTATGGATAAAAAACAAACTTGTGCTGCATTTACCATGATGCGCTGGGGCTGACTGCATGCTAGATTGTGAGGCATGGTGCTCCCTTTCTGTTTTTTCTGTTTAAGAAGGCTCCCTTGAGCCAACGAGCTGAAGAGCTCTAGTTGAAGCACCTGCCTGCCAGTGAGTGGTACACAAACCTGAGAGTACTTTTGCCAGCATTTCCAGCAACCCCACAAACAAAACTGCTCTCTGCTGATGAAGGGCTTACCCAGAAACACGTATCCAGAGATTTATAGCACTTGCTGCACCTACTCAGGTGAACAACTTTAGTTTACTTTATGGATAAAAAACAAACTTGTATTGCATTTACCATGATGCACTGGGGCTGACTGCATGCTGGATTGTGAGGCATGGTACTCCCTTTCTGGTTTTTCAACTCATCCATTAGGTCCATTGACTTCAAAGCAACGTTTAAATGCCATTTCTGCAGTGATTTTCTATTGCTTCTAAAAGCCATCTCTCTGGTTCTCCCAAACTTATACTGTTCCTGTTGGTGTCTAGATTTACATAATAATAAGCTCTATTTTTATATATTGGTGTCAGATTTCTTTTGAGTGTCTCAATTACTTATTGTCCATGTTTGTGCTGTGAAATGCTTAACACATGTTCCTCTAAGTAAAGCCTGACTGCTCTTTGCCACACTACTAGGATTTAGCTGAGGACTTACTAGTTTAAATCCAAGGACCATCTCTGGGGTATTGTGAGAGTATTACATGGTGAGGACTATCCCCCACACTACATAATACTTCACTTTCCTACAACTTGTTTGGGAGGGAGGGGATTTTGTTTGGGCGTTTTCATTTGCTGGTGCCCTCTGCTGCACCTGCTGACCTGTCATAGCCTACATGAAGGTACCAAAAACATCAGAGGAGGGTAGGACAATTGCACATGCTAGGAACCGGGCTGCTGCCAATCTCAATTCACACCCAAACCTTTGAACTTGTGCTTACCAGTCACTGGAACTCAAAGGGTAGTGGTTGCCAATGACTGGGACTTTAAAGACCTAGGATAAGGGCCACTTTCAAAGATGTCTGCTAGCACTATTCACAGTGAGCTTGCACCTGTGAAATTGTTTTCAGCCGGATATAGTTTTTGTTTATTTTTGCTGTAGTACCTGATGTATAACTCTGTGCCCAAGAACATATTCATTTTTGTGGTATTTTATTTTGATGTAATAAAATTATCTTCTTTTTAAAAAGATATGCACCAGCTTAAACAGGGAGTTCTGAGCCTCTACTCCAACCTACACCCTGAGAAGCTTTTGATACCTCAGAATAATGTGCTGAGAGGGTGTACTTGATGTTCAGTTAGGGGTGACATAATACAACGAGTCGTGGGACAGCAGTGATAAAAGGCCATAACCACCAGGGATGTAGCCTAGTAGCTCCTACTTGCCCTTTGGCCCAACAAGTTCTGACAAATGGCTGCAAGTCGTGTGAGATCTGTAGATGCCAGTTCCAGCTGTTGCACATGGAGCAATATGTTCCATTCCATTATACTAATACCTGTACAAAGAAGCGTGAACACAATATTTGTAATAGTAAATCTTGACACCCTGTCCTTATAACTGTTAAAACAAAGTGTTTGCAGAGAGGGTGGAGGGCTCCTAGAAGTAAGAATAAGATAATTCTTGCGGTTTTGTTAAGCAACAGTTAGAGAAACTTGGTAAAGGGAAAAAAGATGTGATGGACTGTTGGTATCATACCATGAAACACACTGCAGGAAAAAATGAAATAGTGGGGGGGTCAGACTATCTTATTCTTTTAGTGCAGGATTTCCATAGTGTTCCCAGGAGTGAATCACCAATGTTACTTTTTGGATTTTCCTTGAGACAATCCTTTTGCCCCAGATTTCAAGGGAACCACTGTCACCGACTCCTGAAGTCACCCTGTTTGGTGAGTTAAGTCTAATTGAACCATGGTTCTGGAGGAACAAGTTACTTACCTTCGGTAACGCATTATCTTGTCGAGACTCTATTTAGGTGCAGATTTCTTACCTTTGAATTCCCTGGCTTCCACTTCGAATCTGGAATCTTTTTGCTGAGCAATACCCTGCGCCTGCTGTCGGGTGGTGTTGTCTGGTTCCGTGTGCATCGTCCGGCACCGCGTGGCTTCATCAGTGTTGTTGGAGCCATCTATGACGTCACAGTCGTCTATATAGACGCCACCTCCGTGCGCGTACGTTAGTTCTTTTATCCACAAAACATCCACGTCAGAAGAGCATAGTCATGGATAGAACCAACATTTGTCTGTGCAAAACTAGGGCCCTGAGAAGGGATGAACCCTAACCATACTAGTCATATCCGCAGGCATGTGTGGGTGTAAGGAATCTGCAGCTAGATAGAGGCTCTACCAGATAATGCGTTACCAAAGATTTCTTACCTTTGAATAGATAACCAAGCCATAACCTCCTGGCGGCGAGCTGCGGATACCATTCCTTACACTAGAAAGACCTGCAGGACTGAACGGGCAAACTACCCGTCCCTTCGTACCTGACTGTCCAGGTAGTAATGTTTCGCAAATGTGTGCAAGGACTCTCACATTGCCACCTGACAGATCTCCAGGACTGGTAAGCCTCGAGCTAGCGAAGTGGTAGCAGCTTTGCCTCTGGTAGAATGAGCCCGCAAGTCCTGAGGAGGCTGCTTCCTGGGCAATGCGTAGCATATCCTAATGCAGAGAACGGGCTAGCGCGAAATGGTTCACTTCTGCACTGCCCAACCCTTCTCTGCTCCAACATACCCCACAAAAAGTTGGTCATCCGCCCGGAACTCTCTTGTGGGGTCAAGGTAAAACGACAACGCTTTCCTTGGGTCCAGTCGATGGAGTCGCTCCTCTTCCTTAGAGGAATGCGGTGGAGCAAATAAGGTGGGCAGGGTGATGTTCTGACCCAGATTGAATGGGGTCACCACCTTGGGGAGGAAAGAGGCACGAGGTCTTAGAACCACTTTATCTGGATGGATAGTGAGATATGGTGGTCTTGATGACAGGGCTTGCAGCTCACTCACTCTCCTGGCAGTTGTTATTGACACTAAGAAGGCTGTTTTGATGGTGAGCAGCCGGAGTGGACAGTTGTGTTAAGGCTCGAAGGGAGCACACATGAGAAATGTGAGGACAAGATTTAAGTCCCATTGAGGCATAACAGAGGGGGTAAGGGAAAACATATGTACAAGTCCTTTGAGGAATCTATTAACAATGGGAGATTTGAACAAGGAAGGCAGCCAAAGAAATGCCAATAAGGCAGAAAGATAGCTCTTTAGAGTCCCTAAGGAAGAACCCTGCTGGGCTAGGGACAGAATGAAAAGAAGAATGTCAGAAAGAAGCAAAAAGAGGGTCAATAGACTTTTCTTTACAATAATATACAAAGCGTTTCCAATGGCCGGTGTATACCGTTTTAGTGGAGGGACACCTGGCTGCCAAAATAGCTATACTGACTTTGTGAGGAAGGTCAAAAGCCATCAACTGCCGCCGCTCAATCTCCACGCATGAAGGCGCAGAGTTGACAGGTTCAGGTGGAGAACCCTCCCCTGCTGATGCGACAGAAGATCGTCTTGAAGGGGCAGCCTGATCGGAGGATTGATGCTCATTTTTAGTAGCTTAGGATAGCAGACTCTCCGTGCCGAATCCGGTGCCACCTAGCTGACTTGGGCCCGGTCATTCTTGATCTTCTTGAGAACTCTGCACAGAAGTGGTATGTGCGGAAATGCGTATGGGAGGCCTGAATTCCACTGGCAACAAAAAGCTTTGCCGTGCGATTGCCGCCTTGGAAACTCCAACGTGCAATAGTTCTGACATTGCGCGTTCTTTGCGGAGGCAAACAGATCTAACCAAGGCTCTCCCAACTGCTGAAAGAGTCCTTGTGTCAAAGGATCATGCCAAAACTAGTCCATAATTGTGTGCAAATAAGTAAACCTGTAAAACATTCACATCAAATTGTGGTTGGATATTATGACATCAGTACACTTTAGGAAAAATATATGGTGATTACATATTTGCATTTGGTTACACTACTTGCCTCCGTGTTTGCATTAGGATATATGTGCATTTTTTGACTAAAAGGGAAGTCAAGGCAGTGTACAGACTTTCATTGCAGTAGCACGTGACAATAAACAACGTGCTTGATGATTTTTCTCCAAAGACAGCTGCCTCATGAGCCACGTGTATGACTCATCACACTGCAGCAAGAGACCAACCCACCCCAGTCAACAAATCTTGCTTTGTGTTCCTTCTTGAAGGGTTTTCTCTCCTCATTGAAGCATTTGAATTTAATCATAAATCATCGGAGCTGAAAACTTTACTTACCAGATGAAGCCTTCCAGACTTCAGCTGACCTTTACCCAGGGAAAGAAACATGCCTGAAAGGAAAGAAGAAAAGCTTAAAAGGTAATACAAAAAAGATGCAGCGCTGCGCAGCATTACGTTACTAGGACAAGACATTTAATTAGCAAAGGCACAAGAACTAAAAGAGATCGAATGCTGATAACAGACCTTAAGTAAGATTAAGGGGGTCATTCTGACCTCGGCGGTAAAAGGCTCTTACCGCCGGTCAGAAGTCCGCCATTCTACCGCCGCGGCAAACCACCACGGTCATTCTGACCCACAACTTCCAAACCGCCAAAAACCCGACATCCACGGAAGGCCGCCTCATCAGCGGTCAGTGATAAACTGGAGATGACCAAACCTCCACCGTCACGCCAACACGAACACGCCCATGCCATTACGACCCACGAATCCACGCGGCGGTCTTTCAACCGCGGTATTCCATTGGCGGTACACACCGCCGCGGTCAAAATACACACACCTTTACAAAACACAGCCACATTGGACAATTCGAAATACACACACCTGATACACATACACACACCACACCCACACATCCAATCAACTATAAAACACACACCCACATCACCCACAAACCCCCACTACTAGAAATTCGGAGAGAAGGAGAGAGAGAGAGAGAGAGAGAGAGAGAGAGCACAGCTATTGCAAACCCCAACACACAGAGGAACACAACATCATCACCCACACCACATCCACGCACAAAACACCACACACCACCACACACACCACACTCATCACCACAAACACCACCCCACACCACCCCATGGCACCCCAAAGACACCCCAGGTTCTCGGACCAAGAACTCAGGGTAATGGTGGAGGAAATAATCAGGGTAGAGCCCCAGCTATTCGGCACACAGGTGCAGCACACCACAATAGCCAGGAAGGCGGAGCTATGACAAAGGATCGTCGACAGGGTCAACGCTGTGGGACAGCATCCCAGAAACCGGGAAGACATCCGAAAGCGGTGGAACGACCTACGGGGGGAGGTGCGGTCGATGGTGTCAAGACACAACATTGCTGTGCAGAAGACTGGCGGCGGACCCCCACCCACTCCACCCGAATTCACATCATGGGAGCAAGAGGTCTTGAACATCCTGCATCCTGCGGGCCTCGCTGGAGTAGGCGGAGGAATGGACTCTGGTAAGTCTAATCCCAAATACTTCACCCCCCCAACCACCAGCATGCCAACCCGCACCCCCACCCTCACCCCCAACTCCCCAGCACACTTCCACCCTGCCAATGTCTCACCAGCACAACCCACCCAACACAACACCAATCCCTGAATGCCAACACAAACCATGGACACCCATCACCCAAGCATGGCCACTGCACATACCCAACCCCCCCCAAACCACCCTCACAACTCCTCCCACAAGGGAATGCCAGCACTGGGGGACAAGGGCACCCACAAATCGCACGCCATGGCACACACAGAAGCTATAATCATACTCTTTTACCCCTGCAGGGCCCGAACGCCAACACACCGGCCAGGAGGGTCCAGATTTGGCCATCCCACCCCCAGAACAGGCCCCCAGTGATGACAGCAGCTCTGTCGACCTGGAACCTGATGACCAGCCCGGACCATCGGGGACCTCTGGACAGTCGGTTCCCCACACACAGACACAGGCCGCAGCAGACCCAACCCCCTCTGGGAATACCAGCACAGCTCCCACCCAGCGGGCCCATGCCACTGTCTTCAGGACGCGTCAATCAGCGGTGTGTCCGCCACTACAGGGCACCCAGGCTGACCCACCACCCCAACAACAACAGGGACCTGGGGGCAGTGGTAGTGGGCACACAGTCCAGGGGACAGAGGCCCGGGGAAACAGGGCAACTGGGAGGGCTGCTGTGCCAGAGGGGGTTGACCGGCCCAGGGAACCCACTCTCCAAGAGGCCCTCACCACCATCATGGGAGCATACCACCGCTCCCAGGAGACGATGGCGACGGTACTGGCCAGGTTCCAGGAGATCCAGGCACAGCAGGAGGAACGGTACATGGGGTTCAGAGACGAACTCCGGCACATCGGGACCGCAATGGGGACCATCGTCCTGGCCCTCAACCAGATAGTCACCACATTGCGGGACCATGTGGCACCCCAAAGGGCCCCTGTCACCAGCCCGGACGACGAACAGCCTACCACCTCCGCCGGCGAAAGTGGACAGGAGGCCCCCACACCCCGACAGGCCACCAGAACCCCACCTCCTGCTGAAGATCAACCACCCCGCAAGCGGAACCTGAGACCACACAAGAAGACAGAGTAGGATGCCAAGACCCCCGCCAGCCTAAGATACCCCCTGATGTCATCCCACTGTCCCACATTGTCACCCTGTCCAACCTTGAACTGCCCCTGCTCCATCCTTCCACAGGCATATGGACATTGCACCTGTGCTACTGAGAACTGGACTCTGCCATGGACATTACTCCACCCCCACCCATCACCGTTTTACTATCACGGACCTATACCCAGCACTAAAAATAAATCACCAATTGCACTTCAAATGTCAGGAGTCTGCTTGTATTCTTTACAAATGTATTACACATAACGGTGCAATAATGTTCATTTACATTGTGATGACAACATACCAGTGTCAATAAGCATTAGTCCATGGGCAAACAAAGCAGAAGTCACGCTGTGGGTCATACAGCTCTGAAAAGGGAAGGGAAAGTCAAAAATCAGTGAAAAGTAACTGGGGGGAAACACAGAAAGTAGAGATGCAGGAGGCCAGAAGTAAATGTAAAATGGCATGGGTGATTCTTACCTGGGTGCTACTGAAAATACTGTTGTATAACTGTGTCCCTGTTGTCCGTGTCGTCCCCGTCGTCTTCCTCCTCTTCACTCTCCACAGGCTCCACAGCTGCTACAACACCACCATCTGGACCATCCTCCTGCAGGAAAGGCACCTGGCGTCGCAAAGCCAGGTTGTGAAGCATACAGCAGGCCACGATGATATGACACACCTTCTTTGGTGAGTACATGAGGGATCCCCCTGTCATATGCAGGCACCTAAACCTGGCCTTCAGGACCCAGAGGGTCCGTTCTATAATCCTCCTAGTTCGCCCATGGGCCTCATTGTACCGTTCCTCTGCCCTGGTCCGGGGATTCCTCACTGGGGTCAATAGCCAAGGCAAGTTGGGGAAACCAGAGTCACCTATTAGCCACACACGGTGTCTCTGTAGCTGTTCCATCACATAAGGGATGCTGCTATTTCCCATGACATACGCGTCATGCACTGACCCAGGGAACTTGGCATTTAGATGGGAGATGTACTGGTCAGCCAAACAGACCACCTGGACATTCATCGAATGGTAACTTTTTCTATTTCTGTACACCTGCTCATTGTCTTTTGGGGGTACTAAAGCCACATGGGTCCCATCAATGGCACCAATGATGTTGGGGATATGTCCAAGGGCATAGAAATCACCCTTCACAGTGGCCAAATCACCCTCCTCAGGGAAAACAATGTATCTCCGCATGTATTTCATCAGGGCAGACAACACTCTGGACAAAACCTTAGAAAACATAGGCTGAGACATCCCTGATGACATGGCCACTGTTGTCTGAAAAGACCCACTTACCAAAAAATGGATTACTGACAGCACCTGCACCAGAGGGGGAATCCCTGTGGGTTGGCGGATGGGGGACATCAGGTCTGGCTCCAGCTGGGCACACAGTTCATGTATAGTGGCTCTGTCAAGTCGGTATCGAAGTATAATATGTCGTTCTTCCATTGTCGACAGGTCCACCAGCGGTCGGTACACAGGAGGATTCATCCTTCTCCTCGCAAGTCCCAGCGGACGGTGCCTAGGAAGGACAACATGGAGCACAGAGTCAAGCAACCCTCAGGTTCGTTCCCACAGCTTGCACATTACACGATTCGCTATGCATTGAATGGCTTGTATGAGTGGCAATGCAAGGCCTAGGCCTGTGTGACGCAGTAGAAATCAGGCCATGTGGGCCCTTGAAATGGCGGCTGCCTGACCTGTGAAGTGTGACAGTGGGATGTGAGGTCACTGCGCTGGCGTGGCTCACCGTGGCGGTCGAAGACCGCGGCGCAAAGCAGCATTGGTAAACATTGAACCCTATGGGTCTCAGGAGCCAATGACGATGTGCGCCGGCGGTACGCACCGCCGCAGTACGCACCGCCGCGGGCGTGACCGCCATTTTCTATCTGCTTAATCACTCGAGACCTGATCATCCACAGGAGAGGACCTATACTGCAAGTGCTGCTGTGACCTCGGTCTGGAAGAGACAATGGCTGCTGCGACTGGGGAAAGGGCCCCTGCCTTCACTTCAGAAGAGTTGGAGAAACTTGTGGATGGGGTCCTACCCCAGTATGCGCTACTCTACGGTCCTCCAGACCAACAGGTAAGTACACTGGGTGCACGTTGAATGGGCTATGCCTGGGTTGTGTATGGTGGATGTAAGATGGTGGGGTGGGGAGCGAATGAGGAGTGCAAGGCACGACAGATGAGAGCATGTGCCACATGGCAGGGTTGGGGGGGGGGGGTAATCACATCTAACATGCAGAAAAATGTTGACATTTCCTTTCCCACCCTGTACATGTCAAATAGGTCAGCGCCCATCAGAAAGTCGACATTTGGCGTGCCATCGCCAAGGAAGTCCGGGCCCTGGGGGTCCACACAAGATGGGGCACCCACTGCCGAAAGAGGTGGGAGGACATCCGCCGCGGGACCAGGAAGACCGCCGAGTCACTGCTGGGGATGGCCTCCCAACGTAGGAGGGGTGCCAGTCGTACCTTGACCCCCCTGATGTCCCGGATCCTGGCGGTGGCCTACCCCGAATTGGATGGGCGCGTGAGGGCATCACAGCAGACACAAGGGGGTGAGTACCAGCATATACTGCTATCTTTACGCGCAGTGGAGGTGCCTGGGTGGGGGAGGAGGGCTGTGGGTGACATTAGGCCAGGGCGCTTTCTGTAGTGTAGTCCCCTCCTTTAGGCATGGCCCTGTGCCCCCGCCCCCCACCTCTGTAGGGTGCCAAGTACAGCAATCCATGGTCCTGCATCACCCATGTGCGCATATGTTGTCCATAGACCTGTTGGCCTAGTCACAAGTACTGAGTAGTGTACCCCGATTGCGCGGCGTAGTGCATGAGACTCCTGTGTCTGTCCTCTCCGCCAACGGTGTTGACAATGCATGCACTCAACCTGTTTTTATTTCTCCCCCCACCCTTTTTCTTTGTCTTCTTGTGCATGTGTGCATTAGCATCATCAGGCAGAGGAGAATTGGCATCGGAGCACGAGGGAGCTGCAACTCACAAGGCCCCGGTGGGCCATGCTACAGACACCGAGGTCACCAGTGATACGGAGGGCGAGGGGAGCACCACAACGGGGACCCGTGGTGACAGCGACACCGACACGTCCTCAGAAGGGAGCTCCCTAGCGGTGGCGGCAACATCCGGGCCCCCCGCCTCTACAGGTACAGCCGCCACCCAGCACACCAGCTCCGCCCTCCCAGCAGCCCCTCAGCCTTCACTCCGTGCCCGCTCGCCCAAGAAGGCGGGCATCTCCTTCGCCCCAGGCACCTCAGGCCCTGCCCCTGTTACCCCTGCTGCCCTCAGTGTGGAGGTCATTGACCTCCTACAGACCATCATTGTTGGGCAGTCTACCCTTTTGAATGCCATCCAGGGGGTAGAGAGGGAGGTGCATCGGAGCAATGCATACCTGGAGGGCATTCATTCGGGTCAGGCTGCCCATCAACGATCGTTCAATGCTCTGGCCTCAGCACTGACGGCAGCCATTGTCCCTGTTTCCAGCCTCCCTCTTCTATCTGCCTCCACACTGTCTCTGTCTCCTGTTCCTCAGCCTATCCCATCCACACCATCAGACCAGCCTGCACACACCTCAACACCCAAGGGCAGCTCATCCAGACATAAGCACCACAGATCACACAAGCATTCACCCAAGCAACACCCAGATGAATACATGCCAACAGTCACTACCACCCCTGTGTCCCCCACCTCCTTGTCTCCCTCCTCCCTCCCTGTGACGTCTCCACTCACACCTGCATGCACACCACCATCAGCCAGTACTTCCATCACCAGCACACCCTCCAGTACAGTCCGCACACGTGCAGTCACCACCCCCACTGCCATTTACACGTCCCCTGTGTCCTCTCCCACTGTGTCTGTCACCCCCTCTTCCAAGACACACAAACGCAGGCAGCCACCCACCCAACAGCCAACCACCTCACGACAGCCTACGTCACAAGCACCTGCACCCAAAGACAGCACACCTGACTCTCCTACAACCACATCCTCTTCCTCCACTCCCACTCCCATACCCACTACACCTACCCTTTACATTGGTCCTAAAAAACTTTACCTCTCCAAACTTAACCTCTTTGCCCCACCTGACCCACCCCCTCCATCTGCTAAGAGTCCCAAGAGCACCTCAGCCACCACCAGCCCTGCTTCAAGTGTCCCCATTGTGCAGGGGTTTTGGAGTCCACCCTTTCCCAGCACAGATACATCGGCCAGCAGCAAGGGAACAGCCAGCCCCCCCCCCTGGGAAGAGGACCCGTAATATCAGGGGCCGCCGCAAGAAGACTGACACGGCTGCCCCCAACGAGCAAAGTCCTGGGCCCTCACCTGCCACAACATCCAGGGGAGGCAAGGGCCAGAGAGCCTCATCGAAGGAGGGCAAGGGCAGCAGGGCGGAGAAGTCAGCCAGCAGGGGCGCGGACCAGGAGGGCCCCACAAGCCCCATCCCGGGTGTGAGGGAGGACACCCACGGGCCCAGGACTCCGTCACAGAAGGGTCCAGCAACTGCACGGTCAGAGGGCGACTAAGCAGAGAGTCCTGGCCAGGTCTGGCTCCCTTGAATGACTGGACAAGCACCGCTGAAGAGGGCCCCGCCGTGCAGAAAGACACCGCTGAAGAGGGCCCCGCCGTGCAGAAAGACACCGCTGAAGAGGGCCCCACCGTGCAGAAAGACACCGCTGAAGAGGGCCCCGCCGTGCAGAGAGGCACCGCTGAAGAGGGCCCCGCCGTGCAGAAAGACACCGCTGAAGAGGGCCCCGCCGTGCAGAAAGACACCGCTGAAGAGGGCCCCGCCGTGCAGAGAGGCACCGCTGAAGAGGGCCCCGCCGTGCAGAGAGGCACCGCTGAAGAGGGCCCCGCCGTGCAGAAAGACACTGCTGAAGAGGGCCCCGCCGTGCAGAAAGACACCGCTGAAGAGGGCCCCGCCGTGCAGAAAGACACCGCTGAAGAGGGCCCCGCCGTGCAGAAAGACACCGCTGAAGAGGGCCCCGCCGTGCAGAAAGACACCGCTGAAGAGGGCCCCGCCGTGCAGAAAGAACCGCTGAAGAGGGCCCGCCGTCTCAAGCACCGCTCTGCTGGGCCCTTCCTGTCAAGCACCGCTGCGCTGGGCCCCGCCGTCTCAAGCACCGCTCCGCTGGGCCCTTCCTGTCAAGCACCGCTCCGCTCCTCTGGGCCCCGCCGTCTCAAGCACCGCTCCGCTGGGCCCTTCCTGTCAAGCACCGCTCCGCTGGGCCCCGCCGTCTCAAGCACCGCTCCGCTGGGCCCTTCCTGTCAAGCACCGCTCCGCTGGGCCCTTCCTGTCAAGCACCGCTCCGCTGGGCCCCGCCGTCTCAAGCACCGCTCCGCTGGGCCCTTCCTGTCAAGCACCGCTCCGCTGGGCCCCGCCGTCTCAAGCACCACTCCGCTGGGCCCTTCCTGTCAAGCACTGCTGGCCCATTGGCAGTCCCGGTTCTGTGTCGGGCAGGCCTTCACGACGCACTCTGCCCACCATGCCTCCTCCATGACCAGTGGTCTCTGTAATCCACCTGATGGACTGTGGCTTTGCACTCCCCAGGATGTAACTGTGGGCAATCCACCCACTGTAGAGACTTGTGAGACTGTGGCTTTGCACTCCCCAGGATGGCACGGTGGGCAACCCACCCACTGTAGAGACTTGTGAGACTGTGGCTTTGCACTCCCCAGGATGGCACGGTGGACAACCCACCCACTGTAGAGACTTGTGAGACTGTGGCTTTGCACTCCCCAGGATGGCACGGTGGGCAACCCACCCACTGTAGAGACTTGTGAGACTGTGGCTTTGCACTCCCCAGGATGGCACAGTGGGCATGGTGGACCCTTCGTGGATCTGGCGTCGTGGACTCATGTGGCTGAGGTGCCCCCCCTTCCCTTCCCCCTGAGGTGCCTGTAGTTTTGTCATCTGATGCCCCAGCAGTGTTCTCTCCAACGGACTCAGGTCTCCTGTGTGGGCTTTGCCCATGTGTTGATCCACTTTGGCCCACGGACAGTGGAAATTTAGGTGACTGTGCAGGACTTATTGCCTATGTTTATCGGTTTCGTTATTTTCTTACTTGTTTTTTTACTATTCATATTGCTATTTTACCATGACTTCAAAGAACCTCTTATATACATAAATGTTGTTTCTCACTTTAATTATGTCTTTGCATTATTACGGGGGGTTTGGGTGGTGTCACTGTGACTTGGTGCTCTGCATTGGTGTGTAGATAGTTGGGGGGGGGGTCGCATATGTGTGTGCCCGTAAGCTTTCCTCCTCCCCCCTCCCCTGTGTCGTAGGTGCAGTACTCACCGTTGTCGTCTGCGCCGGCGTTCGTACTCGTGGTAGATGAGCAGGTAGACAATAGCCGGTAGGATGTGTAATTCGGGCTCCATGCTGTCCTCCTTCCTCGTGGAGTGTGTATAGGTGAGCGTTTTCCCGTTCGTAGTCTGTTTCCGCCGTGTTTTTATCGGCGGGGCTCCCGCCCCGGAAAAGGTGGCGGATTGGTGAGTTGTGATAGGGTGGGCGGTACATTGTCTGCCGCCTGGCTGTTGGCGGTGACTGCCGAGCTGTTTGTCTGTCCCGCTGTGGCGGGCGGAGTGTTAAAGTGGCGGCCTGCGTTGGCGGTTCCCGCCAGGGTCAGAATTCCATTTTTTGGACCGCCAGCCTGTTGGCGGGTTGGCCGCCGCTTTAACACTGACCGCCAGGGTCAGAATGACCCCCTAAGTCTCAAGGAGGAGTTCGAACAGTTCCTTAACCACTTGTGCAAAAAAGAAGAATTTATAGAAATTTTTGCCTTTTATGAATTTCTTGTTGAATTGTTTCATGTCGCTGTACTTTTTCTATCCAAGTTAAGTTTTGCATAACTTCAGAGAAAACCAAGAAACAAGTTTACAGAAGTGAATTCAACTTCTTGCAGTTATAAAAAAGACACCCAGGAAGCTGTATGTATGAGCACGTAATATGATTTAATGTACCAAAAAAGTAGTAAAACATGTGAAGTCATGTATGATTTGTGAGTTGGCAATTGAAATATTTTATTTAATATTGTTTTAGATGTCATCCATGATCTCAACCTCCAACACACCTCTTGCCGGTGAGAATTAACCGCGAAGGTATCCACACTGGGGCCTTTCAATCGTACGCAGGTACATACATCTTTGTAGGGTTTTAGGGAGAGTTTAGAGTGATAAGGGCTGGGAGTGGTACTAGGGTGAATAGTTCTTAAACTAGACCTACAGCTAAATCCCCTATTTATCATTTCCTCTAAAAGGTCGTCGATCGGAATTGAGCTGAGAGGACATCTTCCTGGAAGGCCCTCCTACCTGAATCTTACCTATCACTCGGGAGCTCACATATAAGCCTGAGGACTAGGTGGGGAGTTAGGAGGTGGGTCCCTATCATCTCCACAACATCTTCGGTGTTGCTCTTCTCACCAGGTAGGAGCGTACCATAATCATTGACACCTTGCACCACCTCCGGATGGAGATACCATTTGTGATCCGCTAGGCATCGGCGGCTGAGTCCGTCCGCCCTGGCGTTCAGAGAACCTGCCAGGTGTTGAACCACCAGGGTTATACCCTGCTGTTCCAGCCAAGTCCAGAGATGCAGAGACTCTTGACAAAGGGCCCATGACCCCACACTGCCCTCCTTGTTGCAGTACCACATTTCGGTGGTGTTGTCCATGAACACCTGCACTCACTTCCCTTTCACAACAGGAATAAATGCTTTCAATGCTAGCCGGATTGTCCGGAGCTCCAATAAGTTGATACGAAGCCCGGACTCTGCCGGAGACCAGAGGCCCCTGATCTCCACCTCTCCCAGGTGGCCGCCCCATTCAGGAAGTGACGCATCTGTCACTACTGTGAGATCTGGTTGGGGAAGGGAGAGAAGTCTGCCTTTGACCCAATCGCTGTTTACTAACCACTACTGCAAGTCTTTTGCAGTTCCCTCTGAGGTCTGAACCGTGTCGGTAAGATTTCCCTGATGCTGTGCCCACTGGAACTTCAGGTCCCACTGCAGAGCCTTCATATACCATCTGGCATGTTTGACTAACAGGATGCAGGAAGTCATGAGTCCTAACAGCCTCAGAGTCTGTCTCACCGAAATCCAGGAAAGAGGCCGAAACATCGGTATCATAACCTGAATATCCTGGACTCGCTTCTCGGGAGGATAGGCCTGAAACTGCACTGTGTCCAGAACAGCTCTTATGAAAGAGAGCTTCTGATAGGAATTCAGGTGTGACTTCGGCACGGATATAGTGACTTCGGCACGGATATAGTGAACTCCTGCGAATGCAGGAGGTCCCCCGTAGTCTGAAGGTGGGTGATGAGAGCCTTGGGGTGTAGGAGCCTTCAACAGCCAGTCGTCGAGGTAGGGGACAACTGAAATCCCTAACCTGCGCAGATGAGCTGCCACTACTGCCATCACTGTGGTGAACACCCAAGGGGCACTGGTGAGACCGAAGGGGAGCATGGTAAACTGAAAGTGCTTGTGGCCCACCTTAAACCCCAAGTAATGCCTGTGGGCAGGCAGGACTGGGATGTGAAAATATGCATCCTGCAAGTCTTGCTACCATCAAATCTCCTTGGTCTAGGCAGTCAAACCCTGAGCTAGAGTGGGGATCTTGAATTTCTCCTTCTTGAGGATCAGATTGACGTCCCTTAAATCCGAAATAGGGCGAAGACCCTTGTTCCTTTTGGGAATCAGAAAGTAGCGGGAATAACCACCACTACCTACTTCTGAAATCTGGACCCTTTCTATGGCTCCCTTGGGCAAGAGAGCCGTAACTTCCTTGTCGAGTAAGATCAAATGATCCTCCATCAGCCGTTCTTTTACTGGAGGGGTAGAGGTAGGGAAAGACTGGAAGGGGAGGGAATAGCCCTTCTGTATGATCTGCAAGACTCATTTGTCCGATGTTATGGTTTGCCAGTGAGGGAGATGAAATTGAATCCTCCCTCCAACTGAACGGACATGGTCTTGCAGAACCATACTAGCAGAGCTTGGGTGTTGCGGATGAAGGGGGCTGGGTGGTAGCGGACCTCTGGCTAGACCCTCTGGGTCTGAAGGTACCACGACTGCGTCCTCGCACTGGATGCTGTGATGTCGGAGGACGGTGGCTAACCTGTTGTTGGCATGGTACCGCAGCACCCCTCCTGAAGCTTCAAAAGGGGCGATAGACAGACTGCTGGCGAACAGGCGCTGAGAGACCCAAGGATCTGGCCGTAGCTCGAGAATCCTTGAATTTCTCAAGCACAGTCTGCTTTTTCACTAAAAAGGCATGTGCCATTGAAAGGCATGCCCATCAAGTTCAACTGGACATCCCCTGAAAAGCCAGTAGTACGCAGCCAGGCGTGGCGTCGGAGGGCCACAGTCGAAAAAATAGCCCTGCCCAGCGAGTCGGTCGTTTCCAACCCACACCTGATGGTAAACTTGGCTGCATCTCTCTCATCTTTGACAGCCTGGAGGAGAGTGTCCCGTACGCCCTCCGGGACCTGGGACAGCATTTGTGCCACTGTATCTCATAAAGTATGGGAAAAATGGCCCAGTAGGCAAGAGGTGTTCACCGACCTCAATGCCAGGCTGGAGGAAGAAAACATCTTCTTCCCAAGTTGGTCCAGCCTCTTGGATTGCCTATCTGGGGGAACGGAAGGGAAGGCACCACGGGACGTGAAGGGTTGGACCACCAAGCTCTCCGTGGTAGGGTGTTGGGTGAGGAAACTAGGGCCACTTGGAGCTGGTCGATAGTGTTGGCCGATTGCCCTATTTACAGGAGCCCCTGTGCTGGGTTTGGACCAGGTTACCAGAAGGAGATCTGTGAGGGCTTCATTGAAGGGTAACATCTGCTCTGATGTAGCAAACCCTGGCTGAAGGACCTCTGTCAGGAGATTAGTCCTGACTGGCACCATAGGCACGTCTAGGTCCAAGACCTCAGCTACCCTACGCACCACCATGGCATAGGATGCCCCCTACTCCGTAGCCACAGCAGGAGGTGAGAGCATGCCAGCATCTGGAGACGTATCCAGTCCACTGGCTTCCCCTAGATCCTCATACCAGTCATGTTCATGCTCCAACCTAAATCCTAAAGGGTCCTCAGACCCCTCCCCCCTCCTCACCTGTGCCTGGCTGTTCGAAATAAGCCTCAGGCAATAATCTGGGCCTAATCGGCACCGTCGAAGTCAGAATCAGCATCGTACGATGTTGTTCCGGCTCTGGTTCATCAGGAGTCAGGATGGGGCTACCACCACCAGTGGCCGCCGGTGGTGGAGGGAGCGTCGATGTCGGGCTCGGCGCCGGAGGAGGCGGACTGTGAGAACTCGGCATAGGTCTGGATCCGCTATCGGATCCTGGGATCCCCAACGACACTGAGGCCGAAACCGCTGGCGTAGAATGCGATGGGGCCCCTGCTGACCCCGCAGGGCCCGAAGACCCACCCGATGGGGCCGCCCGCTCAAAAACAAGGCGCATAGCCTTGTAACATTCCTTTAATTGAGTGGGGTTCGCTCTGGCTTCCAGAAAGGGGCGGAGACGTGGAGTCGCCCTGGCAACGGCTCCCGAGACGTCTCGTCGGCCAATGGGTGTGACGATGTCGAAGACCGCTTGGAATTCTTCTTCTTCTATTTGTGCCTCGTGCCCGAGGACCTCGAATGGGACGTGATCTCCTCCTCGAGTGGGAGCGTGACCTCCGAGGAGTCACGTCAACCGAAGTAGACTGCCAGGCCGCCATGAGCTTTAGGGAGCACTCCCTCAAAGCTTTTGGGGTCATGGCCCGGCAGTTGGAAAACTAGTTTGAGCTGTGGTCGCTGTCGAGGCACCAGAGACATACCTCATGGGGGTCCATCACCGACATAGAACGATGGCAGGCGCCGCACAACTTGAACCCCATCTTCCTAGAGGACATATCCCTCGCACAGATGACAAAAATCCTCAACAAAACGTCAAAAAAAGGCTTGCCAAAAAAGGCAAAGGGTAGCTTCATCCTGGATCTGCGCATGACTGGTGTGGAAGGAAAAGAACTGATAAATGCGCGCCGAGGTGGCATCTATATAGATGACTGTGATGTCATAGACAGCCCCAACACCGACAAAGCCACGTAGAGCCAGATGATGCACGTGGAACCAAGCGACACCACCCAACGGCACAAGCAGGGTATTGCTTAGCAAAAAGATTCCGGATTCAAAGCTGACGCCAGGGAATTCAAAAATAAGGAATCTGCAGTTAGAAGTCTCTATCAGATTGAGCCTTTTAAAAATCTAAGGCTGATGAAGAAGAGAATGTGAGGGATTTTCAATGAGGGAGAAGTTGAGGCTAGCTTGCCAGGAACAAAAGTAGAGAAAGAGGACGAGGGTGAGATAGGAAGAATGGGCCTGAAAGGAAAGGAAAGGAAAGGAAAATGGAGGAACAGGAAAAATAGAGGGGAAGGCAGAATAAGAAAAAGGGGTAGGCAAATAAAGGAAAAAGAAAGGCTGGAAAAAGTCCTGATGAAGATCTTCTCTTGGATTAGGTAAAGACAGGACTGCTAGAGATTGAATAAAAAGCCCAATTGGCCTAGAACCGTTGTTGCCATCTCCAGATTCTGATGAGTCTTAAGAAAAGAGGAAGTGCAGCTCAACTGTTCATCAAGATACTGGAAAATAGTAATACAACATATTTGGAAATATGGTACAACAGGAGCAAGTGCCTTGGTGAACACTGTTGCAAAAAGAAGAGATGAGGGACGGCATGTTGAACAAATCAAACATTTATCCCCAGTCACAGATTTGGATTTAATCCATCATTTTTTTGTACACCATGCCTTTCCAGTTAGGACCCAGCCATATGCAAATCAGTCTTGACCTGACTCCCCATGGTAACCGTCCAGCCTAAACTGCCAGACCAGCTCCTACCTGTACTGGAAACAAGCACCTGGGAACGAGTTTCAGAGTATCACCCCTCATAAACCAGGCTACCTTGAATCCAGTGGCATAGGGAGCATGGGACCAATGTCTAGGCATACCCTAACCACTTAGGGTGACAAATACAAAAATAACAGATGATGGGTGGAAAGTTGAAAAAATGAAACATTTACCCCCAGTCACAGATCTGGATTTAATCCATCATTTTTTGCATGCCATGCCTTTCCAGTTTGGACCCAGCCACAAGCACATTAGTCTTGACCCTGCTCCCCATGGGAACAGTATAACCCGTACTGCAGGCCAGGTCCTCAAAGGACAGCAAACAAGCACCCTGGGCCCAGTTTTCTAGGTATGACCCCTCATCAGCCACGCTAGTATAGCGAGCACAGGACCCACGTCTGGGCATACTCTTCCCACTTGGGATGACAAAATAAAAAAGAACAGATGATGGACAGAATGTTGAACAAATCAAACATTCACAACCAGTCACAGATCTGGGATTGAGCCATCATTTTTTTGCATGCCATGCCTTACCAGGTTGGACCTAGCCATATGCCAATCAGCGTTTGACCCAGTCCAGCCTGAAATGCCAGGCCAGGTCCTCCCTGGACAGAAACAAGCATCCTGGGGTCAGTTTCAGGGTATCTTATTTTGTGGTCCAGATGGATCACAAGGCACTCACGTGGTTGGTAGTAAAGAAGGTTGAGAACCATTGGTCTATTTCCTTCCAAAAAATGTAATTTTCTGTGCAATGACTGCATATGGTGCAGGTAGTTAGATCTGAGAGAGGTGTCTGTTGGGAATAGAATGTTTATTCATCTGTGACAGACGTGCTCCTCACCCTGAGTAAATTCAATTGTGTTTTTTCACTGGAATACTGATTTTGCCCAGTGTATACAACAATAGTACCCACACACTGAAACCCAGAGCACAGCACTGTGATCTGGACGGGTACATCAACTGTGCCTTTGTAGGACACAGTACTACTGTGCATGTCCCTCTGGCACAAGACTATTGTGTGTCTCAGAAATAATTATAGAGCACTGGTGGCAGCGTATAATTTCCCTTATCTGTAGATGAGGGCAAACCTTTCTCAAGTTCTTGAACATTAGGATGCCTACCAGACTTACTTGGTCGAATTATTGCTAGCCTGGACTCCTGTACTGACATCTGGGTGAGTGGTAAGTGTATGAGGAGTAAAAAAAAATATATATATATATATATTATATATATATATATATATAACCCAGTGGAGGTCACCACTAGTTAGTAATAGTTAGGATTTAGGCCCTCATTACAACCCTGGCAGAAAATCCTGCTTTCCGCCGTGCTGAAGACTGCCAACATATCGTTGTGGCGGCGGAATTCCGCTCCAGGTATTACGACCCACGTCTCGGAATCCGCCACAATACAGGCACCATACACCCACACAAGTCCGCCACACCAAAGGTCAGTGATAAACTGGCGATACCAAAACCCACACCATCACGCCAACAAGAATACACCCACACTATCACGACCCACGAATCAACGCGGCGGTCATTCAACCGCGGTAATCCATTGGCGGTACACACTGCCACGCTCAAAATACACACACACTTACAAAACACAACTACATTGGACAATTCAAAATGCACACACCTGATGCACATACACATACCACTATAAAACACACACCCACATTACCCACAACCCCTTACAATGTAAACATTGGAAGAAGGCCAGAGAGAGAGATTAGCAAACACAACACCATCATCCACAGACACACAACACCATAATTTATACAACATCCACGCACCTCAAACAACACACACAAACACATCCCCCCACACATCACAACAGACAGCACCTCACACATCATCCACACCACATCATGGCACCTCAAAGACACCCCAGGTTTTCAGAGGAGGAGCTCAGGGTCATGGTGGAGGAAATCATCAGGGTAGAGCCACAGCTTTTCGGATCACAGGTGCAGCACACCTCCATTGCGAGGAAGATGGAGCTATGGCGGAGAATCGTCGACAGGGTCAACGCAGTGGGACAGCATCCAAGAACACGGGATGAATCAGGAAGAGGTGGAACGACCTACGGGGGAAGGTGCGTTCCGTGGTTTCAAGACACCAGATTGCTGTACAGAGGACTGGCGGTGGACCCCCACCTCCTCCCCACAACTAACAACATGGGAGGAGCAAGTCTTGGCAATACTGCATCCTGAGGGCCTCGCAGGAGTAGCAGGACGACTGGACTCCAGTAAGTCAAATCTTTACTACCATATCCTCCACACCCCACCTGCATGCCATCACATACCCCCACCCCTACCCTCGCTCCCATCACTACATCATCTCACATATGTCCCACTGTCACAACCCACACATCTCAATACCTAGGCCCTGCATTCAACACCTATGCATGGACCACCATCACCAAAGCATGTACAGAACAGATACCCACATAGACCCCAAACCAACTATCACAAAAGGGCTAACACAATGATGCAAGCATAGGTGTAGAGACTACCTCACCCAATGCACAAGATGGCACACACAGATACTAAAACTATGCATTTACACCCCAACAGGACCCCTACTCAACGTCACCGGACAGGAGGTGCCAGACATATCCAGTCCCCCCCAAAGAAGAGGCCCACAGTGATGACAGCAGCTCTGCATGCCTGGATCAAGATGACCAGCACTGCCCATGAGGGACCGGGGGACATTCGGTTCCCCTGACACAGTCCCAAACCACCACTGAACCTCCCCCCTCAAGAAACAGCACCACAGCACCCACCCAGCGGGCCCACCCCTCTGTCCCCAGGACACGTCAATCAGCAGTGTGTCCACCACTACAGGGAACCCAGGCAAACCCACCAACCCAATAAAATCAGGGACCTGGGGCCAGTGGCAGTGGCACACGGTTCAGGGGACAGAGGCACAGGATAACAGGGAAGCTGGGAGGGCTGCTGTGCGACAGGGGGAGGACAGGCCCAGGGAACCGACACTCCACGAGGCACTCTCTAACATGGGAGTTTACCACCATTCCCAGGAGACCATGGGCACTGTACTGGCCATGTTTCAGGAGACCCAGTGGCTGCAGGAGGAACACTACCTGGGGATCAGGGAAGACTTGAAGTCCATTAACACCACCCTGGTCACGATTGCAGGGGTGCTGGCAGACCTTATCAACACCATGAAGGAAACAGTGGGACACCAACGGGCGTCTGACACTAGCCTGGATGATGAACAGCCCTCCACCTCTGCCAGTGCTAGTGGACAGGAGGCACCGCCACAGGTCCAACAGGCCACTAGCACCCCACCCCCTGCAGAAGGAGAACCACCCCACAAACGGTCCCTGAGATCCAGGAACAAGACAGAGAACATTGCCAAGACCCCCGCCAGGAAATAAGACCCTCCTGAATGTCACCCTTCTGTCCCACTTTGTCACCCTGTCCACCTTAAACTGCCATTGCTCCACTTCCTATGCCCCATTGGACAATGCACCTGTGAGACCAAGAAACTGGACTCTGACATGGACATTCCTCCACCATCACCCCAGCCCATTTCACAACCCCCTCCACTTATGAGCACAAAATAAACACCCTTGAATCACCAAAGAATCTGGAGTCAGTCTGTGCTTTCACGAATGTGTAATTGCAAAATCTCTGGAATATAGCAATGTCAATGTACTTGTATACCAATGTTACACAGCTGTAGGCCAGGAGTAAACATAGCAGAGGGCACAAATTGGGACCCAGATCTGTGAAATGGAAAGCCAAAGTGACAGGTCAAGGTCCATACACAGAGGTAAAAAGGCAGACTTCTGCTAGGTCCTACAATAGTATGAGATGTGGGAAGCAGTTCCATCTTCTTACCTGTGTCTCACTGGAAGTATTGCATGATGATGATGTTTCGGTTGTCTACATCTTCTTTTGCCTCCTCTTCTTCACTGTCCACAGGCTCCACAGCTGCCACAAGACCACCATCAGGCCTATCCTCCTGCAGAAAAGGCACCTGCCATCGAAAGCCAGGTTGTGCAACATACAGCAGGCCACGATGATCTAGCACACCTTCTTCGGTGAGTAGTATAGGGAGCCACCTGTCAGATGGAGGCACCGTAATCTGGCCATCAGGAGGCTGAAGGTGCGCTCGATTATCCGCCTAGTTTGCCCATGTGCCTCATTGTAGCATTCCTCTGCCCTTGTCCTGGGATTCCTCACTGGGGTCAGTAGCCATGACAGGTTGGGGTAACCAGAGTCCCCTGCAAATATCGAGGGACAACTGTTAGACATACTCCAAACATTAGGGAATCTCCCACACCCAGACAGCAAAAGAAACTGTGGGGACTTTAGGCTCACCTATTAGCCACACACGGTGCCTCTGGAGTTGCCCCATCACATAAGGGATGCTGCTATTCCTCAAAGTGTAAGCGTCATGCACTGAGCCAGGATAGTTGGCATTCACATGGGAGATGTACTGGTCTGCCAAACACACCATCTGCACCTTCATAGAATGGTAGCTTTTCCGGTTTCTGTACACCTGTTCATTCCTGTTGGGGGGGGGGGGGGACAAATACCACATGTGTACCATCAATGGCACCAATGATGTTGGGGATATGTCCCAGGGCATAGAAGTCACCTTTCACTGTGGGCAAATCCTCCACTTGAGAGAAAACGATGTAGCTGCGCATGTGTTTCAGCAGGGCAGACAACACTCAGGACAACATGTTAGAGAATATGGGCTGAGACATCCCTAATGCCATGGCTACTGTTGTTTGAAAAGACCCCCCTGGCCAGGAAATGGAGTACAGACAGGACCTGCACTAGGGGGGTATTCCTGTGGGATGGCGGATAGCTGACATCAGGTCAGGCTCCAACTGGGCACACAGTTCCTGGATTGTTGCACGATCAAGTCTCTAAGTGATAATGATGTGTCTCTCTTCCATTGTCGACAGGTCCACCAGGGGTCTGTACACCAGAGGATGCCGCCATCTCATCACCTGCCCCAGCGGACGTGCCCTATGGAGGAGAACGGTGAGCAGAGGGGCATACAACACTTAGGTATCACAAGGCTGTTTAGCAAAAACATGACATTTTCTGTATGTGCCTTTGTCCGTATTCCCGGCCTAAATATGTGTGACGCAGTTATTTGGCATGCCATGTGGCCCCCTGAAATGGCGGCTGCCTGACCTGTAAGGTGGGACAAGGGGAAATGAGGTAACTGCGCTGGCATTGTACACCGTCACGTAGGCGGTCGAAGACCCAGCGCAATTCAGCCTTGGTTATCATTAGGGCCCTATGGGTTCCAGGAGCCAATGATGATGTACGCCAGCGATGACGGTACGCACCGCCGTGGACGTGACCGTTATTTTCTATCAGTTCCCTCACTTGATACCTGACCTTTTACAGGAGAGGACCTACACAGTAAGTGCTTCTGTGACCTGTGTCTGGAAGCGACAATGGCTACAGCGTCTGGGGAAAGGGCCCCTGCCTTCAATTCGGAGGAGTTGGAGAAACTGGTGGATGGGGTCCTCCCCCAGTACACACAACTGTACGGTCCTCCATACAAACAGGTGAGTACACTGTGAGCATGGTGGATGGCACATGATTGTGTGGACTTTTGTGGATGGAAGAGGGAGGTGTGGGACAGACCAGCATGTGAGGATGGTGTGTGTATGTATGTCTGGGCCAGGGTGGGAGGTTTGTGGCCAATGTGTGAGAAGAACTGTACAGGAGAGTAACATCCATTCTAACTTCACATTTCCTCTAGGTCAGCGCCCACCAGAAGTAGGGTATTTGGCGTGCCATCGCCAATGGAGTGCGGACCCTGGGGGTCTAACATAGATGGAGCACCCACTGCTGGAAAAGATGGGAGGACCTGTGCCGCTGGAGCAAGAAGACGGCGGAGGCCCAGCTGGGGATGGCCTCCCAACGTGGAAGGAGTGCCCGTCACACCATGACCCCCCTGATGTACCGGATCCTGGCAGTGGCATATCTGGAGTTGGATGGGCACTTGAAGGCATCACAGCAGCCACAAAGAGGTGAGTACACTCTCATTCAGCTGACTCTGCGCGCTTGACGAGGTGTCTGGGTGGGGATGGTGGGCTGTGGGTTCCCCCAGGCCAGGGCAGACGCGCAAAGGAGATCTATTGATTTGCAGGCTCATTCCCACTACAACCCCAAAGGTGGTATTTGCCCTCTACCCCTAGTCAGGCTCCGATGGGTTCCAGCTGTGCATGAAATTGGTCTAGACAGAGTCCCCCTTGGGCATGTGCTTTTCCCCTGCACTGTTCGTGCATGGCTTAGTGCATAGGGCTGCTCCCTGTGTGTTCTTGCGTGCATTAGCATCATCTGGCGGAGGAGCAGTGGCACCGGAGCAGGAGGGAGCTGCATCCCGCATGGCTCGAGAGGGTGAAGTAATAGAGTCTGAAGGCACCAGTGGGACGTGGGCGAGGGGAGCTCCACGACGGGGACAGGAGCATACATCAGCAGCGATGGGAGCTCCCTTGCGGTGTCGGGCACCTCTGTGCCCACTGCATCAACAGGTACAGCCACCACCCCCCTACCAACACCGCCCTCCCAGCAGCCCCTCAGCGTGTTTCCCATGCCCGCTCACCCAGGAGGGTAGGCATCTCCTTTGCCCCAGGCACCTCAGGCTCTGCCCCAGTCAGCCCTGCTGCCCTCAGTGAGGAGGCTATTGACCTCCTGAGATGCTTCACTGTTGGGAAATCTACCATTTGAATGCCATCCAGGGTGTTGAGAGGCATTTGCAGCAAACAAATGCATACCTGGAGGGCATTTATTCTGGCCAGGTGGCCCAACAGAGGGCATTTCATGCTCTGACCTCAGCACTGATGGCAGCCATTGTCCCTGTGTCCAGCCTCCCCCCTCCAACTTCCTCCACCCAGACCCAATCCCCTCTACCTCAGCCTATCCCAAGCACACCATCAGACCAGCATGCACACTCATCAACACACAAGAGTGGGCATGGCAAACATAAGCACCCCACATCCCACAGGCACTCACACAAGCACCATCCCCATGCAGACACACCAACATCCACTGCCTCCACTGTGTGCCCCTCCTCCACGTCCTCCTCCTCCCTGTCTTGTCTTCACTCACACCTGCATGCACTACATCCTCAGCCACTACCTCCATCACCAGCATGCCCATCACCACACACCGCTCACGTGCAATCACCACCCCAACTACCATGCACACGTCCCCTGTGTCCTCTCCCAGTGTGTCTGTGAGCCCTCCTCCCAAACTACACAAACGCAGGCACACACCCATCCACCTCACAACAGCCTCCGGCCCATGCACCTTTTAACTTAAATTCAGCAAACGTACACCTCCTACAACCACTACCTCTTCCTCCACTTCCAAACCCCCTCCATCTTCCCGTCCCAGTGTATCTATGAAACTCTTCCTCGCAAACTTTGACCTCTTCCCTACACCTCCTCCCCCCGTCCTTCCCCTAGGGCCAGGCTGTCCAGGTCCCAGCACCTCAGCCACCAAATCCTCAAGCACAGTGGTCCCAGCAACTCCGGTCTCATCGCTGCGCCACCCGTCAGGACTGCCAGTGTGCCACCTAGCAAGGCCAAGGAGCAGGCCATTCCGCCACCTGCCAAGGTGAAGAAGGTGCCCACATGCCGGAGGGAGAAGCCGCACCTACCAGCAAGCAAGGGCTCCTCCAAGCCAAAAGGGGACAGTGGCAAGGCACCAGCAGCGACATCAAAGGTGGGGAAGGGACACAAGCCGAAGAGCAGGTCAGGACAGGGCACGGTGGCTCCGGATGAGGGACCAGAGTCACCCCTTCTGTCAACCACAACATCAACCTGTACGGCGGTGGACATCGCCACTTGCACCGCCACCAGCACCGCCACCTGCACGTCTGCTGCCTCAGCAACAGTCCCTAGCATCATCCCCAGTGGGCAGCTGTCTGAGGCTGCAGGAGACGTCCTGCTGTCTCCCTCAAAAGGTGCAGGCACATGCAGCAACGCCAGCACCTCCGCCACAGACACCACCGCAAGCCCCTCCACCAGCCCCGCGACCTGCTACGACAGTGCCACCACAGCTGGCATGGCAATCATCCCCGTGGGCAGCCGTCCGAGGCTGCAGGTGACGTCCTGGCTCCTGCCCAGCGTACATGAGTCATGACTCCCAGCACTGTTTGTACCTGCAGGTGACAGGCGAAGTCGCAGCAGGGTGGAGTGTGTCTGTGCCTCCATGGAGTATCATGCTACCTGTTCCCAGGCAATTTCATGGCACACACATCCAGGTGAGGGAATGGGACCTGCCACACTGCATGTGAAGCACTCTGGGCACAACGCCCCCTCCAAAACCAGTGGAGATTGACATCCACTACCTCAGTCCTTGGCAGGATGAAGCACTCTGGGCACAAAGCCCCCTCCAGAACCAGTGGAGAATCACATCCACTACCTCAGTCCTTGGCAGGATGAAGCACTCTGGGTACAAAGCCCCCTCCAGAACCAGTGGAGAATCACATCCACTACCTCAGCCCTTGGAAGGATGAAAAACTCTGGGCACAAAGCTCCCTCCAGAACCAGTGGAGAATCACATACAATACCTGGAGACTGTTATCCACTTGAGAAACTGTGGCGTTGCACTCCCCAGGATACAGCAGTGGGCAAACCACCCACTGGAAAGACTTGCGAGACTGTGGCTTTGCACACCCCAGGATATAGCAGTGGGCAAACCACCCAATGGAAAGACTTGTGAGACCTTGGCTTTGCACTCCCCAGGATACAGCAGTGGGCAAACCACCCAATGGAAAGACTTGAGAGACTGTGGCTTTGCACTCCCCAGGATACAGCAGTGGGCATGGAGCCCCCTTGTGGGGCAGTGGCGTCGTCCGTTCATCCAGCTGAGGTGCCCCCCACCCCCTGAGGTGCCTCTTTATTTAGTCACATAAGCTGCTGCCTGAAATGTTTTGGGGTGATCCATCAATGGGGTACCCCGAAAAAGAGGGGTCCCAAAACGATTTGTTCTACATGGGGATTTTGAACAGTGATAGCACCAAAACTACTGGATGGAGTAACCAAATTGAGCAGAAAGGTAGGTCTTGGTCCAGAAAGCGACCTTTTTGTGATTTGGTGTGAATCTGTTCAGTGGTTTTCGTGTAATTAACTGAAAAACAAATTTGTATATATAGGGACACAAATCCATTGTGACTCCTATGGAGAGCATTGTGACAGAGCAGTGTGACTGGCTGGCCACAACCTGTTCAAAAAGTTGCTGCTGCCATTTTATTGACGGACAACGGTCCAGGGGATGGATTTGTCAGTGAGAAATTAATTGAAGGGGTCAGGGTAGAGGTACAGTACCCCATGTGGGTTATCAATGGGCATCTGAGGGACCTATTATGAGTTTATATAGGTTAAAACTAATTTTAAGGTGATGATTGTGGTGCTCAGCGTGGCCCCACCCATGTAACACCATGCTGTCATGAACCCTGACAATAAAAAAAAATATTCACACACTTACTCAGAGTAATACACACACTGAAAGACCAACACCAACACTCACAGATCTCCCCACTCAGTCACTCATGACGACACTTACAAACTCTGTGACACACTCATGTACTCACTTAGAGACACAGTGACACTCATACAGCTACTGAAAGACCCAGTCACACACCCAATCAGAGATCTACTAATACACTCTCACACCAACTCATAGAACAATAGACACTCATGCTCTCAGTGGCAGATGCACTGACACACACACAGTCAAAGACCCATTCAGACACTCAGACACCCACTCAGAAACCCAGTCAGGCACTTATACACCCAGTGAGAGACCAAGTGAGTCACTTATACATCCAGTCACAGACCCACTGACACACTCATACACCCACTCAAATACCCACCCAGCCTCTGATACATCCAGTCACAGACCCAGTCACACTCAAACACTCACTCACAGACCCACTCACACTCACTCACACCCACTCACCAATCCACTCAGACCCTCACAGACCCAGACAGACACTTGTACACCCACTCAGTCAGTGATGCACCCACTCAGAAACACAGTAACACACTCATGCATCTGCTCACATACCTAGCGGCACTAATACACCCAAATACCCACTCAGACACTCATACACCCATCCACAAACCCAGTCACACACTCAGACACCCAGTAACAGACCCACTCAAACACTCTTACATCCAGTGACAGGTGCACACAGATACTCAAATACCCACTCAGACACAGTGAAACTCATACACCCACTGAAAGAGCCAGTCAGACACCCATTCACAGACCTATTCACAATCTCTCACGCCCACTCACAGACCCACTCAGACACTCACAGACCCACTTACAGACCCAGACACTTGTACATCCACTCAGAGACCCACTGTCATACACCCACTCACAAACTCAGGGACACTCTCATGCATCCACTCAGACCTAGTGACACTCACATACCCACTCAAATACACACTCAGACACCCAGTCACAGAACAATTCGCACTTTCTTACATCCAGTGACAGATGCACAAAAATACTCATGGACCCACTCACAGACACAGTGTAACTCCTGCACCCATTGAAAGAGCCAGTCAGACACTCAGACACCCATTCACAGGCCTATTCACACCCTCTCACAGACCCACTTACAGACCCAGAGAGACACTTGTACACCCACTCAGAGACCTACTCGGTCAGTCATGCACCCACTCACAAACTTAGTGATACAGTCATGCACCAATTCAAAGACCTAGTGACAGTCATACATCACCTCAAATAGTCACACTGAGACACTCATACATCCATTCAGACAGACACCCACTCACAGACCCACTCACATTCTCTTGCATCCAGTGACATATGCACACAGATATTTGTGCAGCCACTCACACAGTGCAACTCATACACCCAGTGAAATAGCCAATCAAACACTCAGAAACCCATTCACAGACACCGACCCACTCAGTCTCTCACAGACACTCAAAGCCACACACAGACCACGACTCTTGTAGACCCTCTCAGAGACCCACTCACACACCCACTCACAGAACAAGTGACACACTCATGCACCCACTCAGTCACAGTGACACTTATACAGCCACTGAAAGACCCCGTCAGACAGTCAGACACTCAGAGACACAATGAGATGTATACACCCAATGAAAGACACAGTCAGAGACGTATACACCCATTCACACACCCAGAGACATACTTATGTACCCACTCACATTCTTATTCAGACAGACACATTCTCACAGTCACTTATACTCATGCATCCATTTACACACCCACATCCACTAAAATATCCTCTTTCCCACTTTTGCATTCATTCACATACCCTATTATACTTCCACTAAGGTATTAAGAAGTATATTGCTAGATTGAGAGTGTAAAACAAAGACATGTGAACTACTTGTTGGGTGTTGTACATTGAAATTATGCTTTTGTTTTGCGAATCTGCGACAGTCACGACTGTGAAATTTTCAGGTGTGTGTGTAAATTTAAATAGTGTTTTGGATATAGATTGGCTTTAAGAAGAGCCTTTGTGTTTGTTATGTACATATTTATTAATTGTTTTAGCTACAAGCCTTACAATAGTATAAAACAGTATGCATAAAATGATTTAAAAAAACGTAATTAACATATGAAAACTAATAATCATTAGATAAGAAAAGAACAACAGCAGCAAAGCAGCTCCACACAAGAGAGTTCGCTAATTTATAGAACCACTGTGCACATGTGTGTAAAAATACAGTATCACCATCTACGGCTACAAAGAACAACTCCCATCTGTGCCAAGAACTTTAAAAGGGGGACCCAGAGAAAAAAGTGCTTGTCCATATAGCAATTGATAATAACAAGACATTAAAAAGACATCTACTACTGGGGCCAACCCTCATTATACAAAGGATGTTAAAAAGAGACACAGAGATAAAGTTCTTGAACATACAACAGTTAGCCACAGCAAGGCCTTAAATACGGCTATTGAGGCCAGCCCCATTTATACAGGAGGGAGTAGGTAGTTACATCACACAGAAGCATCAAAGCTGGGGTCTTGTAAGATCTTGTAATTCAGTCAACCCCAGCTTGGCTGGTAACTCCCTCAGGCAGGGCCAAGCAGCCCATACATATGAAGCTACTGAATGATGTGCACTGATGTTTCCTGGCCTTACACAAAGTGCTAGTGCAGTTTCGATGCAATTGCCACACTAGATTTAAAAAGGGGGTAGCGCTAGCAACGTCGAGCTGTGACAAATTTCCTACAAAATAAGGGTGACGCAGACAACATTGTCTACCTCCCCAAGGCTACAATTGCAATACTGTAGTCCATCCACTATCCTACGGGTATGGGCTAGATAACTTCTTAATGGCAGAACCTATATTTTATATACAGAAAGTGCTTCAATTCGGGGTACAACAGATCCAGGTAATGCGTAGGGGCAGAGTCATAGACGCTGTTAAAGTTATAACTTAATTGATTCGGGCCTAAATTCCTGGCATACCCTCATCCTATTATATTTGCGGTACCGGTCCTTGACCTGACCCGGAGTATCCTTTCTGACTCTGCAGGGTTCCACCCACAGATCATCTAGATGAAGATTTCCGAAGATCCTTTTAACATGAGCCCCCCACGAATAATCCGCAGGTCCACAACTTAAAGTGATCTCTTCGAGGGTTTCCAAATGCTCTGCTGCCTTAGAGCTGTGTACAACCCTTACCTAGTGTAGGAGGCTGGACTGGCTTGTAGTGAGTACCAAGGGGTACTTGCACCTTGCACCAGGCCCAGTTATCCCTTATTAGTGTATAGGGTGTCTAGCAGCTTAGGCTGATAGATAATGGTAGCTTAGCAGAGCAGCTTAGGCTGAACTAGGAGACGTGTGAAGCTACTACAGTACCACTTAGTGTCATATGCACAATATCATAAGAAAACACAATACACAGTTATACTAAAAATAAAGGTACTTTATTTTTATGACAATATGCCAACGTATCTTAGAGTGTACCCTCAGTGAGAGGATAGGAAATATACACAAGATATATATACACAATAGCAAAAATATGCAGTATAGTCTTAGAAAACAGTGCAAACAATGTATAGTTACAATAGGATGCAATGGGGAAACATAGGGATAGGGGCAACACAAACCATATACTCCAAAAGTGGAATGCGAACCACGAATGGACCCCAAACCTATGTGACCTTGTAGAGGGTCGCTGGGACTATTAGAAAATAGTGAGAGTTAGAAAAATAACCCTCCCCAAGACCCTGAAAAGTGAGTTCAAAGTGCACTAAAGTTCCCCTAAGGACAAAGAAGTCGTGTTAGAGGAATAATGCAGGAAAGACACAAACCAGCAATGCAACAACTGTGGATTTCCAATCTAGGGTACCTGTGGAACAAGGGGACCAAGTCCAAAAGTCACAAGCAAGTCGGAGATGGGCAGATGCCCAGGAAATGCCAGCTGCGGGTGCAAAGAAGCTTCTACTGGACAGAACAAGCTGAGGTTTCTGCAGGAACGAAAAGGGCTAGAGACTTCCCCTTTGGTGGACGGATCCCTCTCGCCGTGGAGAGTCGTGCAGAAGTATTTTCCCGCCAAAAGGACGCCAAGAAGCCTTGCTAGTCGCAAATCATGCGTTTGGTGTTTTTGGATGCTGCTGGGGCCCAGGAGGGACCAGGAGGTCGCAAATTGGACCTGAAGAGAGAGGGGACGTTGAGCAAGACAAAGAGCCCTCACTGAAGCAGGTAGCACCCGGAGAAGTGCCAGGAACAGGCACTACGAGGATGCGTGAAACGGTGCTCGCCGAAGTTGCACAAAGGAGTCCCACGTCGCCGGAGACCAACTTAGAAAGTCGTGCAATGCAGGTCAGAGTGCCGTGGACCCAGGCTTGGCTGTGCACAAAGGATTTCTGCCGGAAGTGCACAGGGGCCGGAGTAGCTGCAAAGTCGCGGTTCCCAGCAATGCAGCCCAGCGAGGTGAAGCAAGGACTTACCTCCACCAAACTTGGACTGAAGAGTCACTGGACTGTGGGGGTCACTTGGACAGAGTCGCTGGATTCGAGGGACCTCGCTCGTCGTGCTGAGAGGAGACCCAAGGGACCGGTAATGCAGCTTTTTGGTGCCTGCGGTTGCAGGGGGAAGATTCCGTCGACCCACGGGAGATTTCTTCGGAGCTTCTGGTGCAGAGAGGAGGCAGGCTACCCCCACAGCATGCACAAGCAGGAAAACAGTCGAGAAGGCGGCAGGATCAGCGTTACAGAGTTGCAGTAGTCGTCTTTGCTACTATGTTGCAGGTTTGCAGGCTTCCAGCGCGGTCAGCAGTCGATTCCTTATCAGAAGGTGAAGAGAGAGATGCAGAGGAACTCGGATGAGCTCTTGCATTCGTTATCTAAAGTTTCCCCAGAGAGAGAGACCCTAAATAGCCAGAAAAGAGGGTTTGGCTACTTATGAGAGAGGATAGGCTACTAACACCTGAAGGAGCCTATCAGAAGGAGTCTCTGACGTCACCTGGTGGCACTGGCCACTCAGAGCAGTCCAGTGTGCTGGCAGCCCCTCTGTTTCCAAGATGGCAGAGGTCTGGAGCACACTGGAGGAGCTCTGGACACCTCCCAGGGGAGGTGCAGGTCAGGGGAGTGGTCACTCCCCTTTCCTTTGTCCAGTTTCGCACCAGAGCAGGGCTAAGGGGTCCCCTGAACCGGTGTAGACTGGCTTATGCAGAATTGGGCACCTCTGTGCCCAACAAAGCATTTCCAGAGGCTGGGGGAGGCTACTCCTCCCCTGCCTTCACACCATTTTCCAAAGGGAGAGGGTGTCACACCCTCTCTCAGAGGAAGTTCTTTGTTCTGCCATCCTGGGCCAGGCCTGGCTGGACCCCAGGAGGGCAGATGCCTGTCTGAGGGGTTGGCAGCAGCAGCAGCTGCAGTGAAACCCCAGGAAGGGCAGTTTGGCAGTACCAGGGTCTGTGCTACAGACCACTGGGATCATGGGATTGTGCCAACTATGCCAGGATGGTATAGAGGGGGCAATTCCATGATCATAGACATGTTACATGGCCATATTCAGAGTTACCATTGTGAAGCTACATATAGGTAGTGACCTATATGTAGTGCACGCGTGTAATGGTGTCCCCGCACTCACAACGTTCAGGGAATTGGCTCTGAACAATGTGGGGGCACCTTAGCTAGTGCCAGGGTGCCCTCACACTAAGTAACTTTGCACCTAACCTTTACCAGGTAAAGGTTAGACATATAGGTGACTTATAAGTTACTTAAGTGCAGTGTAAAATGGCTGTGAAATAACGTGGACGTTATTTCACTCAGGCTGCAGTGGCAGGCCTGTGTAAGAATTGTCAGAGCTCCCTATGGGTGGCAAAAGAAATGCTGCAGCCCATAGGGATCTCCTGGAACCCCAATACCCTGGGTACCTCAGTACCATATACTAGGGAATTATAAGGGTGTTCCAGTAAGCCAATGTAAATTGGTAAAAATGGTCACTAGCCTGTTAGTGACAATTTGGAAAGAAATGAGAGAGCATAACCACTGAGGTTCTGATTAGCAGAGCCTCAGTGAGACAGTTAGGCACTACACAGGGAACACATACATATAGGCCACAAACTTATGAGCACTGGGGTCCTGACTAGCAGGGCAGGGTCCCAGTGACACATAAACATACTGAAAACATAGGTTTTTCACTATGAGCACTGGGCCCTGGCTAGCAGGATCCCAGTGAGACAGTGAAAACACCCTGACATACACTCACAAACAGGCCAAAAGTGGGGGTAACAAGGCTAGAAAGAGGCTACTTTCTCACACAACCCCCCCCAAACGAAGGACAATAAGGCTAACCTTGGCCAGTTGAGACTTTATTGTCTAAGTGGTGATAAGTAGAGAGTAGCTCTGCAATAGACTGGTTACTCCCTTTATCATCCACTATATGGTTACTTCCCTGTGGGGATGTAAACCACCCTGTTTGAAGTTTTTTAGCTAAGCAACAATGTGAAGATGTATTTTCAGAGTTTCTATCAGTAAGTTTTAGTTTAGAGCAGTGGGAATTGTCCACTGAACCTATTTGTAGTGATGGAAATGCCAGACAGGGATGCTGTCTCAGAAAAGCCATAGCTGGGCAAAAACTTTGTCCATATGGCTGGAAGAGAGAACAGGGATGCTGTTTCTCTTGAGTTGGAGCAGGGCAGGGATGCTGTCCTATGAGCTCCACACTAGGGCAGGGATGCTGTCCTAAGTGTTGTGAGGCAGTGCAGGGTTTCTGCACTAAAGTTTCTCTGGGAGGGTTGGAGGGATGCTCCATGTTAACTAAAATGGTGCTCTTTTTGTCACCAATGTTAGTTATCCCACAGAGAGGTACTTCCACCTCAGGGAGTCCAGCTTTGCCAGCTGATGATTCCCTTGGAACAGGTGCCACCCCAGGAGAGGTTTCTCCCACCACAGGAATGGTATCCTGAATGGTAGGGTGGTTAGGGGATACTGTGATACCCTTTTTACCTGTTGATGGAGAGGGATCCTGAGTTTTCAGGCCTTCTCTCCTTTGCTTTTTCATTTCAGTAGAAATGAGAGGAAACAATTCCTCAGGGATGCCCAGCATGGCTGCATGGGCATAAAACTCTACATCAGCCCAACCTGAGGCCTCTAGGTCATTACCTAAGAGACAGTCTACAGGTAAGCTAGGTGATACCACCACCTGCTTAGGGCCAGTAACTCCACCCCAACTAAACTGAATTATAGCTAAGGGAAGAAACTTAGTGGAGTTATGGACATCAATAATCTTATACTCTTGTCCAATGATGTGTTGATCAGGGTGCACTAGGTTTTCAGTCACCAAAGTGATACTGGCACCTGTGTCCCTGTAGGCCAAGGCCTCAACACCATTTATTGAAACTGTCTGCCTGTACTTATCCATTGTAAGGGGACAAGCAGCCAGTGTGGCAAGGCCAATGCCACTAGGTGTGACAGAAACTGTATTGGGACTGACTACCCCAGTTTCTACTATGGACCCAAAAGTGAACCCAACTACACCCTTAACTTGACTGTTGCCAGCAGTCCCACCACTAGTACCACTACTGCTAGGGGCACTAGAGCTTGATGTATTAGTGGTGGTAGGCTCAGGGGGTTTACCTGGACAGGACTTATCCCCTGGCCTATGGCCTCTGTTTTTACACACAAAGCACCAAGGCTTTTTAATGTGTGTGGGTTGAGAAGAAGAGGAAGAATTTGTTTTATCCCCACCCTCTGAAGAGTGTTTAAGATTTGAAGTGGGATCTTTGGTTTTACCCTTATCCCCATGCTTATCTTGAGATTTTTCACCATCTTTCTTCTTATTGCCATCTTTGTCACCCCCTGTATGAACTTTTCTGTTCACCCTTGTTCTGACCCATTTGTCTGCCTTCTTTCCCAATTCTTGGGGAGAGGTCAGATCAGAGTCTACCAGGTACTGGTGCAACAAATCAGACACACAATTATTAAGTATATGCTCTCTCAGGATTGTGTTATACAGGCTTTCATAATCAGTAACTTTACTGCCATGTAACCACCCCTCCAAGGCCTTCACTGAATGGTCAATGAAATCAACCCAGTCTTGTGAAGACTCCTTTTTGGTCTCTCTGAACTTTATCCTGTATTGTTCAGTGGTTAAGCCATAACCATCCAGGAGTGCATTCTAAAGAACTGTAAAATTATTGGCATCACTTTCTTTCACAGTAAGGAGTCTATCCCTAACCTTTCCACTAAATGATAGCCATAGGATAGCAGCCCACTGCCTTTGAGGGACATCCTGTACAACACAGGCCCTCTCAAGTGCAGCAAACCACTTGTTAATGTCATCCCCCTCCTTATAAGGGGGAACTATCTTATGCAGATTCCTGGAATCATGCTCTTTTGCAGGATGACTATGGGGAATACTGCTGCTGCCACCATGGGTATCTAAACCCAACTTCTGGCTTTCCTTCTCTAATTCAAAAGACTGTCTATCCAAATCCAGCTGTTGCTTTTTAAGCTTCAGTCTGGTTTGTTCCACCCTCAACTTATTGAGTTCCCTCTCTAACATTCTGTCATCAGGGTTGGTGGGAGGGACATTCCTAGAAACAGAGGTATGATGGGAATGAACAGAAGGAGACCTGTCCCTTACAGAAGCCACCCTAACAGCTTGGCTGACAGTGTAATGTGAGAGCACATCATCTGGATGAAGTGACTCCACCTCTGGACCAACTATGCTAGATTGTCTAGTAAGGGGCAGGCTAGGAAGTTTCTTTCCTGAATCTTTTCCTGGGGGCGTCCCTGAATCAGATTGGGAACTATTAGGTACTTTTTCAACAGATGAGGCACCTATGGCCTTATCCTGTTCTCTAAGCATGTTAAGTAACAGTTCCAAGGAAGGATTCTTCCCTACACTCAAACCTCTCTCTATACAGAGACTCCTTGCTCTTTTCCAGCTAAGGTTGTCATATGCAAGTTTGGACAGATCAACATTTTGGCCTGTGCCAGACATTTTTAGAGAGAGTTAAAGTGATAGTAAAAGATAAAAAGTTTGTCAGAGCTTTTAGAAAGACAGAGAAAAAAACTTTTAAAACTTTTTAGAAAGTTAGAAGTACTTTTCAGCACTTAGAAAAGAGTGAAAAGAGGAAATGCAAAACTTTTTGGCTATGTGTATATACACTGACCTTGTTTTGTATATTTTTCTCTTATGAAAAGTACAATGACAAGAGTGGTAAGTAGTCTCAAAGCACTTATCCCACCACTGCACAACCAATGTAGGAGGCTGGGCTGGCTTGTAGTGAGTACCAAGGGGTACTTGCACCTTGCACCAGGCCCAGTTATCCCTTATTAGTGTATAGGGTGTCTAGCAGCTTAGGCTGATAGATAATGGTAGCTTAGCAGAGCAGCTTAGGCTGAACTAGGAGACGTGTGAAGCTACTACAGTACCACTTAGTGTCATATGCACAATATCATAAGAAAACACAATACACAGTTATACTAAAAATAAAGGTACTTTATTTTTATGACAATATGCCAACGTATCTTAGAGTGTACCCTCAGTGAGAGGATAGGAAATATACACAAGATATATATACACAATAGCAAAAATATGCAGTATAGTCTTAGACAACAGTGCAAACAATGTATAGTTACAATAGGATGCAATGGGGAAACATAGGGATAGGGGCAACACAAACCATATACTCCAAAAGTGGAATGCGAACCACGAATGGACCCCAAACCTATGTGACCTTGTAGAGGGTCGCTGGGACTATTAGAAAATAGTGAGAGTTAGAAAAATAACCCTCCCCAAGACCCTGAAAAGTGAGTTCAAAGTGCACTAAAGTTCCCCTAAGGACAAAGAAGTTGTGTTAGAGGAATAATGCAGGAAAGACACAAACCAGCAATGCAACAACTGTGGATTTCCAATCTAGGGTACCTGTGGAACAAGGGGACCAAGTCCAAAAGTCACAAGCAAGTCGGAGATGGGCAGATGCCCAGGAAATGCCAGCTGCGGGTGCAAAGAAGCTTCTACTGGACAGAAGAAGCTGAGGTTTCTGCAGGAACGAAAAGGGCTAGAGACTTCCACTTTGGTGGACGGATCCCTCTCGCCTTGGAGAGTCGTGCAGAAGTATTTTCCCGCCGAAAGGACGCCAACAAGCCTTGCTAGTTGCAAATCGTGCGTTTGGCGTTTTTGGACGCTGCTGGGGCCCAGGAGGGACCAAGAGGTCGCAAATTGGACCTGAAGAGAGAGGGGACGTCGAGCAAGACAAAGAGCCCTCACTGAAGCAGGTAGCACCCGGAGAAGTGCCAGGAACAGGCACTACGAGGATGCGTGAAACGGTGCTCGCCGAAGTTGCACAAAGGAGTCCCACGTCGCCGGAGACCAACTTAGAAAGTCGTGCAATGCAGGTTAGAGTGCCGTGGACCCAGGCTTGGCTGTGCACAAAGGATTTCCGCCGGAAGTGCACAGGGGCCGGAGTAGCTGCAAAGTCGCGGTTCCTAGCAATGCAGCCCAGCGAGGTGAGGCAAGGACTTACCTCCACCAAACTTGGACTGAGTCACTGGACTGTGGGGGTCACTTGGACAGAGTCGCTGGATTCGAGGGACCTCGCTCGTCATGCTGAGAGGAGACCCAAGGGACCGGTAATGCAGCTTTTTGGTGCCTGCGGTTGCAGGGGGAAGATTCCGTCGACCCACGGGAGATTTCTTCGGAGCTTCTGGTGCAGAGAGGAGGCAGGCTACCCCCACAGCATGCACAAGCAGGAAAACAGTCGAGAAGGCGGCAGGATCAGCGTTACAGAGTTGCAGTAGTCGTCTTTGCTACTATGTTGCAGGTTTGCAGGCTTCCAGCGCAGTCAGCAGTCGATTCCTTATCAGAAGGTGAAGAGAGAGATGCAGAGGAACTCGGATGAGCTCTTGCATTCGTTATCTAAAGTTTCCCCAGAGACAGAGACCCTAAATAGCCAGAAAAGAGGGTTTGGCTACTTAGGAGAGAGGATAGGCTACTAACACCTGAAGGAGCCTATCAGAAGGAGTCTCTGACGTCACCTGGTGGCACTGGCCACTCAGAGCAGTCCAGTGTGCTGGCAGCACCTCTGTTTCCAAGATGGCAGAGGTCTGGAGCACACTGGAGGAGCTCTGGACACCTCCCAGGGGAGGTGCAGGTCAGGGGAGTGGTCACTCCCCTTTCCTTTGTCCAGTTTCGCGCCAGAGCAGGGCTAAGGGGTCCCCTGAACCGGTGTAGACTGGCTTATGCAGAATTGGGCACCTCTGTGCCCAACAAAGCATTTCCAGAGGCTGGGGGAGGCTACTCCTCCCCTGCCTTCACACCATTTTCCAAAGGGAGAGGGTGTCACACCCTCTCTCAGAGGAAGTTCTTTGTTCTGCCATCCTGGGCCAGGCCTGGCTGGACCCCAGGAGGGCAGATGCCTGTCTGAGGGGTTGGCAGCAGCAGCAGCTGCAGTGAAACCCCAGGAAGGGCAGTTTGGCAGTACCAGGGTCTGTGCTACAGACCACTGGGATCATGGGATTGTGCCAACTATGCCAGGATGGTATAGAGGGGGCAATTCCATGATCATAGACATGTTACATGGCCATATTCGGAGTTACCATTGTGAAGCTACATATAGGTAGTGACCTATATGTAGTGCACGCCTGTAATGGTGTCCCCGCACTCACAAAGTTCAGGGAATTGGCTCTGAACAATGTGGGGGCACCTTGGCTAGTGCCAGGGTGCCCTCACACTAAGTAACTTTGCACCTAACCTTTACCAGGTAAAGGTTAGACATATAGGTGACTTATAAGTTACTTAAGTGCAGTGTAAAATGGCTGTGAAATAACGTGGACGTTATTTCACTCAGGCTGCAGTGGCAGGCCTGTGTAAGAATTGTCAGAGCTCCCTATGGGTGGCAAAAGAAATGCTGCAGCCCATAGTGATCTCCTGGAACCCCAATACCCTGGGTACCTCAGTACCATATACTAGGGAATTATAAGGGTGTTCCAGTAAGCCAATGTAAATTGGTAAAAATGGTCACTAGCCTGTTAGTGACAATTTGGAAAGAAATGAGAGAGCATAACCACTGAGGTTCTGATTAGCAGAGCCTCAGTGAGACAGTTAGGCACTACACAGGGAACACATACATATAGGCCACAAACTTATGGCCACAAACTTATGAGGGGTCCTGACTAGCAGGGTCCCAGTGACACATAACAAACATACTGAAAACATAGGTTTTTCACTATGAGCACTGGGCCCTGGCTAGCAGGATCCCAGTGAGACAGTGAAAACACCCTGACATACACTCACAAACAGGCCAAAAGTGGGGGTAACAAGGCTAGAAAGAGGCTACTTTCTCACACCTAGGACATTACTGGGCTTAGGGCTGCTAATCCTGATATTGGCACCAGGCTGAGTTCTGCAAAGAGGGCCTTTAAGGGGTTTCCCGGCCCTAACCCCAATAAGCATCTCAGGAAATTATTCTTAGCAACTTGCAACACATTAGTGTTCGCATGTCCCCAATGCTCTGCCCTATAGAGTGCTGCAGGCACTGCCTTTTGAGCATATATATTCTCAAGATGGTACTGATACTTCTAGCACCAGCCTTATGCTTAAACTTCAATATTGCCCCCACTGCTTGCTTTAGGACTATAGCCGCCTTCAGTACATGACTGTCCCAATTTAAATTGTCCGAAAACCGCATGCCTAGATTATTAAAGTGCTTAATGGCATCAATTGGTGTACCATTAATCACTAGTTTTCATCTAAGGCTAGGAGATGGCCACAAGGTCATACTCGTGGTCTTCCTACAGTTAATGGTCAGTGATTTTTCCTTGCAATACTTTGCAAGCGACCAAGTAGACTATGACCTGCATTTTCTGTACATGACATAAGCACTGCATCATCTGCGAATAATAATATTGGGACCCTCCTACCGTCTACGACAGGAACATCTAGCTGTTCTTCTAGGAGGTAGTGAATCACATCATTTAAGAAGAGGCTAAAAAGTAGTGGTGCCCAAACACAGCCTTGCCAAACACCCTTTTGAACCTGGAAAGGATCTGTACACTCCCCGCCCATCCCATATCTCACTCTGGCGTATTGCCTGAGTGCAGTGCCGCTATAACTTTCACTAGGGAAGCATCAACCCCTAAGCCCAGCAATGACCTCCATAATTTGCCCCTGTCCACTGAGTCGGAGGCCCATTTTAGTTCTATAAAGATCAAATACAGTGAAGACCTCCTAATTACTGTGAATTTATATGAAATCATATAGAGGCGAATAACCTGATCAACAGTTCCTACCCAAGACCGAAAGCCAGCTTGCACTTCTGTCATAATGTCCTGGGCATCTACCCACCCCTCCAGGCAATTGAGCAAGACTTTCCCTAGTACCTTTGTGGCTCCATCAAGGAGGGAGATCGGCCGATAGTTAGCAGGGCAGCCTCGATCACCCTTCCTGTAAATCGGGACAATAATGGAACAACGCCAGGACTGGGGCACTGCATTCCCCACAAGGGCTGCATTTAACACCTTAGTGAGGAGTCTAGCCCAGCTATAAGGCGCCTCGCAATAAAGGTCCACGAGCAACACAGCAGAGCCAGGAGCCTTGTGCTACTTCATAGCAACCAGTGCTCTGATTACTTCTGGGATTAGTATTTCTATTGCATTAGGACAGGTAGGCAGAACATCTCGCACCAGCATAGGATCCAAAGGGCCGACCGGAGCAGAACTATATAAAGTACTAAAATGGTGAACCCAGCAGATGGACCTATACAAGTTTCTACAGCATTCACAGTCCCGTTCCCCGCTCTATCTACCAATTCCTAGAATTTTTCTCGCTTCAGTCTCACTCAATTCTACCCATAGAACATTATGGTACAACAGTTTCTTGGTGGCTAGAAGACACTTATAGTTTCTTTTACACTCTCAAAATTTCTCTTCACTGGCACAGCTATCATGGTGCCCGTGCTAAGGCATGGGAAACATCTCTCTTCACCCTTGAACACTCCTTATCAAACCAACCTTTCCACCCCAACTGCTCCACTCTGTTATTACCAACTAACTTAGGCACTGCAGGCTTAGACCACAGGGCCCTTAACTCTCTTACCATCATGTCATAGGATCAAGGGGCCATCACTAGTCAGAGCGTCTACAATAGATTGTCCATAGTTAACCACTATATGTTCAAGTTGCGGGAGTTCTCGAGATACAATTGGATGGGACAATCTCACACCCATAGTTCCCCGCAACCCGCCTTATCACGATTTCTTTCTTTATGACACTCATTCTCGTTCTATGGACAAGTGGGTTGTGATCACTCTCCACTCTATTGATCACAGCCATGTCAAGGATGGACTCCCATGCTTTCACATTTACAATTGCATAACCAATGAACATCTTCCATTGTCAAAGGCTGTCTTGGAAACACCATCCAACTTGGTACTTCCATCAATAAAGTGAAGTTGGTTATTTAATAAGAGATCAGCGAATGTCTCAGCCTTTCTTGAGGACTTGAAACAACGTATAGCTGACTTGGGGATTTCTAGGCTGCGGTCTTCCATCAAGGTTTCACTATTATTAATGGCATCGCAGGATAGTGTATTAAACACTCCACTAATCAGCATCAGATTCCTACCTCCTCATTAGTTTGTCATGTATCAGAGCCCGTTTAGCACCTCCAATATATAAGGAACAGTCTTTCCAAAGAGCCTGGGGCTCCGGGGACCATCCTGGCGGGATATATACATTTGGGATGTCAACCAATCTGCCCCCCCCCCAAGTCTCCCCAGGCTTGAGTCTCACATGCTGAATATTAGCAGAAAGGAACAGAGGTAACAAATGTACTTGTTCTACTTTACAATTTAGCTTACACAAAAGCCATACTGAGAGACCACCAAATGGCTGCCCCTTCCTAAAATGGATAGCCTTCACCAAGGGCCCAGGTTTCCTGGAAGCAACAAACATCATGCAAGCTACCAAATTCAAACCAATCATTGTCCTCCATTTTTCTAGCAATGCCTGCTATGTTCCACAACAAAATTTGTATGCAATCCCCCTTCAAGTTATTACAAGGGGAAGGATTAAAATTGGCTTATGCAGGGTAAACCGCAGAATAGAGGGTGAGTTCCTTCTTTACTCAGTCAAATCTCACCCTAGGAGGGTCTCCTGAGTCTCTACCCAGTGCTGCTTCAACCCATGAACAGTCCTTGCAGTCGTTCCCAAATTTCTTTTTGCCATGGTTAGGGATCCTAATTTGTCGACTGTTTTTATTGGTAGTAATGGTCAGGGTCTCACACACTCTTGCCATCAGCCGATAACCCCCTCATTATTCTAAATGTTGCAGTTTCTTATTCATACAGGCTGCCAGTACTCAACATACCCATAATACTCCTGCAGCACTCATCTAAGCCAGTTTCTTCTGGATTGATATCAAGACACGGCAGCACGTCAACCTCCATTATGTGCAAGCAGTCTGTGTGGCTAAGGATGAGTGTGGCTATACCAGGCAGGGCAAATTCAACTAGAGCATAGGGATAGAAAATGACAGAGACGCCTAGGAAAGCGGCAGACGGGCACACCTCCTACCTCGGTAATACCGCTATTGCTTGCTCCCCAGCTTCACTAGTTTTACATCGCTAGAAGAAAGAACTCTCAGTTCTGGAACAGTGTAAAAGAGAGCTAGCAGCCTTGATCTGTTTAAAGGTTGGCTTAGGCCAGCATCAGGAAAAAGATCAACAAACTCTAGGCAACGCCCACTGTTCCTTCTTTCAGACAAGATGCCAACAGGAGCAGCAGTGCAGTCATAAAACAGATTGTGATCTTCTAGACTGTCTCTGTGTCTAATAACTGTAGACCCAGTAAATGGTAGGGTATCAGCGTTAAGGCTGGGAGGCATCTCCGATTCATTAGAAGAACATCCATCTTCCTGCACAATTTGGGCTGCCACTATATCATGGGTGCATGGCATAGGGCTAAAAGCCATAGCTCCTCTTCTTCTACCCTTCCTCATAACCACTCTCTTCATAAAGCCCTTTTTTCTTGGGCATCCTTGCCCTTGAAAGGTGCTCTGGGCAGGCTTCCTCTTCAGTTGGACCTCCCACACTTCGACTACCTTCACAATAGGGGGTTTGAGTGTTACTGGAGGCCCCTGCTTCATTCCAACTCCGTCCATCCTGCCATAAGACATAAGCCAACAGTGAAGAAGCTGAGTTGTAGGCATCTGTATTCTCCACATTCAGCAAATCCTTATAGCTCGTGGTTGGAATTACCCTACTGTCTGCATGGCTCTTGAAGTTGAGGAACAACCATTTTAAAGCATAAACTGGAAACGATGTAACTCCTTCCCCTTTTTTGCTGCATTTCCCTTCTTCTTAGTACCCAGATTCGGCTCCTTACCTTCTTTACCTGGGGCTTTTCCCTGCAGCCCGGAGATTCTTACTTCGGACTCCACAGTGCCAACCAGTGGCTGCTTGATTTGGTAATAACAGTGGCATTTTCAGGGCTACTAACCTGGTGCTCATCTATGGGCTGGCTGTCCCTCCCCACTGTGATAGCCCCCTCACCCTCTCCACGACCGCAATGACCATCAGCGCAGAAGTTGAACATAATCGCATCAGTTTGTATTTGACTCTCAATTTGTACAGGATTAGAGTTTAGAGTTTGTGTCTGTACAGTGTTCCTTTTAGGTACTGAAAATTTGGTCCGGCTGTGGACATCTCACCAGGGGGACTAAGGGGATATATCATGTTTCCTTCCATCCGTCCTTCCATCCGGAACTAGGGCATATATATTATAGTTAATAGTGACTCAATATAGTCAGTTCCTACAAGGAATTTCTACATTATGCACGGATTGATGCTAAAACATTGTTTAATGCAGCCATGGCCTCAGAAATTACAAAACCTTGCAAGGACTCTGCAGGTTTGGGGTTACCCCAAAGGTACTGGCTAGCAGGGATGCTCTGAAATATAGAGTCATCCAAGCAGAGCCTTCCACTGGGGGCAGTACTGTTATTAACAGATTTGCAGCCAAACACAAACTCCACCCAGGCCTCAGAATCATCTGGTATTAATGGAGCATCAGGCGATTCACACGATCCAATCTTTCTTGCACTTGCCTTATTCCTAATAGCTACTGGGCTACAGGGTACACCAGGGAGTGTGTAATCAAGGAACATAACAGAGTTTCACTCAGATAGTCACTTTTCCGATTTTGCTTACTAGCTCCCAGATAGGCATTTGGCTCTATTGGTTCTCTATTGGAGCAGGGCATCATGCGCCTTCCTTCTCTGGGACAGAACCGTAGATTTAATCACCTCATTTAAGTTATCTATCACACTTTGTTGGTTTTTGGTGTGGCACATAACTTCTTGCAGGCTTGGTTGCAGATGGGCACTGGCATTGAAAGTCCAGACAAAACAGTTTCAGCGTCTCCATCAGCTCTCGTTTCACTAATTACCTCTTCTCCAACATCCTCCTCTAGGGCATATCCCTGTTTCATTATTTGCTCCTCTAATCCTGCTTGATCTGCAATCTGCTGTAAGGGGTGTGGGGGATCTTATCTACCTTATGGTAGAAGCTAATTATTAGCCTCATGGGAGGTCTGGGAATTGCCTTGTTTGTCATGACCTCATTGCAACTGCGACTGTTATCTGATGAAATTGCGGGCAAGGAAGAAAAAGTCCCTCTAGACTCAGGACCATAGGGGGCATCAACTACCCCTGTCATAGTCCTGGGCTCCTTCCACTCAAATCCTTTTGCCTTTGGATGTGTCATAATCTGCCTATTAAACACTCTCATTAAGCGCCTCTGGACCATCTGTCTTGCATTACTACTTTGTCTGTTTATTAGCGCAATTTTCTACAGTGTCGTACGCAGTGGTCAGGCCTCAGTTAATGACAAGTTGTCTTAATATCCAACAGCTGCATACCTTGTTGCACCAATGTTACGCTGTGTCAAACAATGTACACTGGGATTACAGGGGTTGCTGCAGTAACCACCACACAGATCTAGGTGGCAACAGAGCACACACAGTGGAGCAAGCTGCACCAAGACCTATCACAGCCGCTTCCACACCTCTCCACCTCTACCCTAGGGCACTGGCTCTAATGCCACAGCCACCCACACCACACCCATCTTATAATGCCAATTGTGAATCTTGCAACACACTCTGTATGTCCTTGCAGAACAAGTCTTTGAGGAATGCTGAAACAGTTTTAGCAACATGTTTCCTGGCTTTGTCTATTTGTGGACAGAATATGGTTGATCACTTCCTTTTCTACCTCTGGCATATATTAGAACACAAAGGCAGTGTGAGGGAAAAGGTGCATTAATTGAACATAGGTATCCTTCATTAGATTTTTCCAATTTAGTATTATCACTGAATTTAAAATGTATATAAAATTGTGAAAAAATAGGAAATATATTTTCAAACCCCGACTGGAGTTGCGAAATTACACGGGAGCCACGCTGGGCGCTGCGACAGAGTCGCAACTCCAGCAGCACACAGTAGGAAATTATGCTTCTTTCCAAAAAGACAAGAAAGGGTTAACAGCCACTAACCATTCTGATGTGATATAGCATAAAGAAAACATGAAACACAGTTTGTGATTAGATAATTAGAACAGTAACAGTGAGAGCAAAAGGTGAGCAGGTTGCCATTATTGGTTGCTTGGTCTAAGAGTGGGCTACCATTCTCATTCTGAGATTTCACTGTTTAAAAAAAAAGAGAGTGCAAGTGATATTGTCACAGTATGTGAATTAGAGTATTAGTTTGAAAATAACCTGTGCTTTTAAATAAAAGTTAAAAAAAGTGTATATGATATAGATGAAACTATTTTAGAGGTATTCATAATTTTATTAACATATATGTAGTAACGTATTTATGATTTTAGATAATGAATATAAGTACTAGATTTGCAACCAGATTTTTTCTATAGAACTATCGATTTGTCTTGTGCATGGTTGATATTGCAAGTTGAGTTGGTCTTTGAAACAGTTAGAAAGACTTGCAGTATCTTTTTCCTTACATAGCGATTACGTCTAAACTAGGATGTGTATTAGGTATAGGCGGGGTGGTATGTGCTTATAATGAAAGAAATATAGGGTCTCATTTACAAGGCCTATGCTGCAAAGCAGCATAGCAAGTGCTTTGCAGTGTTGCCCTGCCCCACTTGATAATGTTAGAAATATGCTGTATCTACAAAGAAGAATGCATTTTTAACCTTGCCCTTTGTGGTGGTGCAGAAATTGCTGCCTAGCGCTATTGCAGATAGACTTTCTTCATGGTGCATGGCTGGCTGCTTTGCGAGGATGAATGTTTTTGTGCAGGAAGCAATACCATTCTAGAAAAAAGCAATTATGAGACACGTTGCTGCCGAATGCAGAGTGAGAGAGTATAGTGGTGCATTTTTTATTAGATTGATGTGGTTATAATATAACATTGAATGGTATATGATGAGAAGTTATACTTTTTGGTATTTTTTTTATTTTCAGAGATCTATTCCTGCATTACAAGAGATACTGAAAGTGCCAAAGAAAACACAAGAAAAAAAATAAATTGAGGAAATTATTTTATCTACTTGCAAGTCAGAAAAAAAAGAAAAATGTGGACAATGTCACTTAATAGAAAGGAGCTGCTGGTAGGAAAACCAAAAAAAAATTAAAATCTGTATGCGGGAAACTGAAATGTTTGCAAAATGAAGAATACAAAAGGACACTTTTTTCAGTCACAGAAAGTAAAAAAAATAAAATATATCAGATTAGGGGCAAGAAGTCAAAGAAGAAAGCTAAAAACTCAACCAGAAGACAGCAAAAGTTCAAAGAAATTAGAGTGAGAATGTTTCGTGCCAGAGAAATTCAGAATCCTCTTAAAAATATGATGCCATACAAAAGGGAGAAGAAAAGTAGTGAAAAAAAAATGTTGAGGCTGCAGTTGATAAAGTGTTTGCCTTGAAGAGAAAGCTTTTTATTTTGATTTTCAATAGATTGAGAACATTGGATAAAACGACGTTGGGTATGAAGAGACGCAGCCAAAGAATAAGACTTCTTAATAAAACAAATTTTTGGAATATCTTTGTTGGTGAATGGAAGCATACATCCAGTATAGAACTTTTCTTTAAAGAAGAAGGTTATTTGCAAGAGAACACATTAGCACATGCAGTTGATTAAACTGGTCAATGTCATGAGATGAAGGATGTGAGCCCTATTGAAAAAAGAAGGGACTGTTCCTAGAAACATGGAAGAGGTGATAGCTGAAGAGGTTCAGGAAAGGCGTGGACAGGGCCCTGTGTACAAATGGAACTGTAGCACTATTTGTAGCATTCGTCAGCAATCTATTGCTTTCCATGTAGAAGTCTGAAACTAAAAAAATCTATTTTGCAAGGGTTAGATGCATGCAAAGTAAGAAAGTATGGATAAGTTACTTACCTGTAAATCCTAGTTCTCTTCCAGGGGTATCCTGATCAAAGTCAAACACTGAATATTCCCGCCCACGTGTGGGGACCCCTGAGCATATCCAAACACACATGTATATATATGAAATAACTATGAAAAATAATATTTTAGTATATACTTTCAATACAAATACTATATATACATGTGTAAACAGCAATGCAGTCTGTTGAGAAACAGGCTAAAAATGCTTTTCTTGTTTTTTATTTTATTTTTTTTAAACATAAATTAAAACCTTCAATTAAAGTTAGAACTTCCTGTAGTCAAGTAGAAGGCATAGAACGTATAAGCAATCCATTTTAAAAGAGAACAACTACATTGAAAATAAAGGAGCATTATTAGCCAATAGGCCGCATGCAGGTTAATACAGCAGAAATGAAATACACTTAAGTATAGTAATTTACAGTGACATTCATTAGCATGTTCATACAAGAAAGTGTGCCAAAGCACCCTTCTTCACTTTAGAAAGTTGGCAGTGCACCATTCAAAAATATTAATGTTAGTTAGGAGATTTTACTATGTGAAGACTTTAGCTTTATGTTTAGGAGAGAAGAATAGTATACATTTGCTTGCTACTGCGCAAGAGGTATAAAAAATTTGTGAGTATGTGCAGTTTCGGTTTCTTGGTCCTCAAGAGGATTCTATGGAGAATGATGAATTAATAGGTACAGTTATTGAGGAAGAGAGCACTGGTATTGCTACTGGGAATTTTGAACAAGAGATTATAAAGTTTAACACAGCTTGTTCAGAAAAACCAAACTATGTTTGTATTTCTCGTTGACGCACTGCATACAAAAGTCAAACACTAAATGTAGCTGTATTTTCCAAAACTGAAGGGAAAAATAGAGAAAGGTAGCAAAAATGTTCTGCTTATTTGTTTGGAGAGGAGTGGTTTGACTTGTCCAAGCAGTAAGTTATACGTAAGTACTGCTATAATACATTAGAGGATCATAAAACACTAGCTAGAGCAGCACATAATAGGTTGGAACTTGTGACTATTCCAGAACAACTACGAGACTTAAATGTATATGAATCAATCCTTTTAGTCTGTACATCCATTTGAAGCAATTATACTATTGGAACCAAAAACAGCTAAATTACATTCAACAGAGTTGCAGAAAGGCCTTAAAGGAAGAGTAGTGTTTTTTCCATTAGACTTTAAAAAGAATATTGAAACTGAAGAGGAAGACAAAGATATTGATGAGCCACTTATTATTCTTGTAAATGGTGTGCCAAATAAGAATAAAACTGTTTGGCAAGAGCTAGTTGGTGTTAATAAAGTAAAACAAGCAACATAAGACCTGGTACAAAATAATGTTTATTATAAAAATGTTGATGTTGAACCTAATTTATGAAATGTTTAAGAAAAACAGTTTGCCAGAAAGGGGACAAAGAGAAAAAGTGGATTGATCCCGATCAGAAGAAATTTATTAGCACTACAGCACCCATCCATTACATTCCAAATAAATAATTGGTGAACTTATTGAGCTATTTCAAATAAAACAAGCAAGGGAGTTCCCATGAGTGCATGGGAAAAACTGTTGAGGCTCTCTGCTTTCCCCAGTTGTTTCCCACTGGAGTAGGTGGTCGCTATGATGACTGGCCCATACAAATATCAGCAACTGAATACCGATCAATACAAGTATATTCAGAGGATTCACAATTATATTCAGAGGATCCAAGATTCAGTGTATCCCATACGTATTGCAACTTCTATTTGAGAGTGATTTGTCTGCATTTTCATGTGCAGTAAATCACATTCTAAAAACAGGAGGTAATCTTCAAAATCACTCTGCAAGAGATTTTGTTAACAAAGTTCAAGAAAAGGATGAAAACTTGGAATACAACTTGATTAATTTAATAGCATGCCAATGCTGCACCAATGAGTATTGGTTCCGTCGTCATGGCGAACTGAAATGCATGTCCAGAATCCTGGGTGCACCAACCTGGTTTCTGACACTTAGTTGTGCTGAGTCTGCAAGGAATGACCTTCAATTATTGAATTGAAGTGAAAGGCAAAATGGAACATGGATTTCTTCACGAGATGAAAGAATGCAATTGCTCATCATTCGAGCCAATACTTTTATATATCAGTGGCCAACAAGCTGGTAATGCGAAAAGCTTTTTAATGAAAGTTCTCTCCACTTATCTACACAAGACAACAGAATTACATGTATTGTGTGTAGTTACAGCATCAACTGGATTAGCTGCACACAATATCAAAGGAATAACTTTACTTAGATTGCTTATGCTACCAGTAGAGCATGACAATAAACTGGAATACCAGTCTTATCTGCTGAAGCTTGTCATGAAGTGTCAAGAGTTTTGAAGAAATTGAACTTTTTAATTATTGATGAGGTAAGCATGGTTTCAAATCTAATGCTTGCATTTGTTCACCTGAGAATGAAACAGACTTTAAAAACTGAATACGACATCCTGTTTGGAGGAAAGCATTTCATTGTTGTTGTGACATGCTATAACTTACTCCTGTTAAAGGACAGCCTCTTTTCAAAACTCCTTCACATAAAGAAACTTGATATTTGTTCGGGCGTAAAGGCAATGTAAACATTTGACAGCATTTCAAATACAAGGAAGGTGTGAAAAATAGGTGTCAAGATTCTGACATGGAATCTGGAAATATTCTAAAGGACATTAGAGTAGGAGTTCTGACAGAGGAGGGAAAACTTATGTTGGAAAGTCGGCTTATTAAAAAACTGTTTTCCTGTAACAGCATGGCAGCAGAGCTAATGCATTAGTTTTGTACAGAAGGGAAATCCATAGTTTCTTTAATTGCGTATATTTCAAGAGTTTGCTGAATTTAATGCAGAATTACTAAAACTAGAGAATGAGGACATTTTGTTGATAACCATTGTCAACAAAATGGAACACCAAGGAGTAAAAGGTCTACTAGTGAAAAATTACAATATATATTGAACGTTTTGGAGAAATCTATATCCAGGACTGTTGGACTAGAGAAGTGTTTACGTGTCTGCAAAAACTGTAGAGTAATTCTAAGATGTACTTTAAGTGCTGAAGAAGGGTTAGTAAATGGTGTGATGGGTAAAGTTGTAGATTTCATTAAATACTCTAACCATGATGAGGTTGAATTCTCAGCTATAGAGTTTGATCAGGGTGACAGCATTAAGGAAATTTGACAATGTGTTGTGCGCTTTTTGTTTATAAAAGATGTAGATGTGTGGTGAAAACAGTTCTCAGACTGTCTTGGGTATGCTTTAACTATCCACAAGTCTCAAGGGTTAAGTGCTGATGCTGCACTTATTAATATTGGAAGTATAGTCGTCTTTAAAGAAGTAATGTAGCATTGTCACGAGTTCGAACATTGTCTGGTTTGTTTCTGGTTGAATTTGATGAGAAGAAGCTTAGTGCAGGTGCAAATTGAGAGTACAACAGATTAAGATGTAAATATGATCATTTAGGACAGTATCTTGTTTATGAAAAATGGGTAGTATCTTTTAAGAGGAAACTAACAGAATTAATGACAATTACAAAAAAGACAGACACCAAGGCTAAACAAAAAGGTGTCAAGAAAAGAAAATTGGAAAATGATGGGGCTATTGTTGGTTACCAGTTGGATAACACTAATGGTGTAAACTGCTATGCTAATGTTGTTCTCAATGTACTCTTCCATCTACCACATGTTGTAAATGCAATTCAAGAAAAACAATGGAATACATTGTGCACAGCACTGTTTCATTGCCTTCAAAGGTTATCTTGTGACAGAAGTGTAATACATTCTACTTCAGGCATTCAAGAATGAGACAAATATAGTGGGATCTGTAGTATTTACTTTAAACGCTCAACAAGATGCACATGAATTTATTATGGTTATCCTGGGTGTTTTAGAAGAAGATGTAAATATTGATGACATATTTGGATATTGATGACATATTTAGACTGAGTTATACATGGAACCACGAGTGTGAAGATTGCTTTTTCTTATCTACCACTGAAATCCAATCCGAGCGATTTATGTACTTAACTCTGCTGCATTCTAAAAGTGTGTATTGTGATCAACTAAGAAAATAGAGTGACCAAAGTATGACCTGTCCAAGTTGTAAATCAAATGTATTGTCTAACAATGCTTACACAGAGAAGTGGTAAATATATCATAGCAATGTTTCAATGATGCAGAGCAGATGGAACAAAATTGGACACAAAGATTGCAAACTTTAAAGCTGGTCAGATATCAATTTCTGGTAGAACATAGTTACTTTGGCTATCATCTTCCATAAAGAACTTAATATTACATCTGGGCATTATACTGTATATCTAAACACAAACTGGATGGACAGAGTGCAATGACAGAAGTCTGCAAGTCAAACAAAAACTACCTTTCAAACTTCCTAATTCTTACCTGTGATGTCTTTAGTCAAAGTTCTAAGAAGGATTTGTGGAAATAATATGAGATACAGTCTTCTATGGAGATCATTACTGGTTAATATATCATTTAGCCTATCAGGGGTGATGTCTTGAAAAAGCTGCCAAAAATGAAGTGTGAATGAAATGCTGTCAAAGGATTTCTGCTAAACAATATATATGTTTTTCTCTCCAAATGGATCATCACTGTTTAAGACCTCATTGGACCAATCAGGGGTAATGTCAACAAAAGGATATCCAAAAATGAAATCTGGATAAAATATCTTCATATGATTTCTTGAAAAAAATGACTATACAGTCTTCTCTCTATGTGGATCATTACTGTTTACGACATAATTCCGCCTACCAAGTGTGATGTCAAAAAAAGGATACCCAAAAATGAAGTGTGGATGAAATATCTTCATAGGATTGCTGGAAGAAAATTAATATATGGTCTTCTCACTATGTGGATTATCATTGTTGAAGTCATCATTCGGCTCATCAGGGGTGATTTCTATAAAATGATGTGGAAAATTCAAGTATGGATTATATTTGTTCATTGTTCTGTACCAGGTATAATAATAACCAAAATGTTTTAACTTACAATCTTTTGGTTACTGTAATAAGTGTGGCTTAATTAAATAATTCACAAATTGAAGAGAGTGCAATTCACAGTATCACTTACTTTTAGTGAAATACTGAGGAGTTATATTGTTTTATACAATCTACAAGATTGTTGTTTCCCCACTGTTCAATGGTGGTTATACAGTACTCTGTTTATATGTGCTAGTATAAAGGCTGAGAACAGGAAAGAGTGAAAAAAAATGTTTTACTAAAATATCTCAGTGCTACAGCATAAGTAATAATATATACAGGTTTTTTTTCAGATCTCGTCTATTCATAATGCTAACTTATATTTTTGATCATGTTTTCAACAGTGTTTGGAGACATAAGTCATCACATTTGTGAAGATAGTAATAGTGGCAGAGAAATATTTCTTTCAGAATCAGCCTTTATCCATAGATAGTATTTCATATGTGTAGCACCAGTTTGTTTTCTTGTCACTGACCTATACAGTACCTGACACCCACACAGTCACTCTCCCATATAAGCACTTAGACAACTGTATTTACTCCACTTACACATTCATTCACACAGATATGCTCTCACTGACACATACGGCAGTCATAGTCATTAAATCATCCATACATCACTAGTTGTACACTCACTCACCCAAAGACCCATTCATGCACTCTCTTACCCATACAAAAATGTATACCACCTCTCACTCACCCCTACAATTACTCATACATCCACTCACTCACACATAAAGCCACTCATGCACCCTATCATTCACCCATACAGCCACTCATGCATCTAGTCAGTCACCCATACAGCATCTCATGCACTTAGTTATCCATACACCCACTCACACAGCGATTGAATCACTCATGCACCCTCACACATACACCCACTCATGCATCGATTTACTCACACATACAACCATTATGCATCCTGTCACTCACCCATAGTCACCCAGTTACCCATACAGCCATTGATGTACCCACACACTCAGTAGTACACTCACTCACTAATACAGCCAATCATGTACTCACTCACCCATACAGCCAGTCATGCAGCCTATCACCCACACAGCCACTCATGCACTCACTCACCCATACAGCCACTCATGCACTCACTCACCCATACAACCACTCGTACCAACTCACTCACCCATACAACCACTCACACATCCTCTCAATAACTGATACACCCACTGAAACACCCACTCATCCACCCACTTACTCGCTCATACAACTCATGCACCCTCTTTCTCAACCAGACACTCATACAGCCATTCACTCATCTGTACAGCTACTCCTGTACATTATCACTCACCCAAACAGCCAGTCATGTATGTAGTCAGTCACCCATACAGCTGCACATGTACTTTATCATAAATCCAGTTGTCCACCGACTCACTCACCTATAGAACCACTCATACATTATACCACTCACCTATACACCCACTCGTCTACACAATGTCTCATACAACCACTCATGCACCCACTTACACATAAAACCACTCGTGGATCCTGTCAGTCACCCATAGTCACTGATACACCCACTCACCCAGAAAACCACCCACTCATCCTCTCACTCACTAATGCAGCCACTCATGCACCTAGGGCCAGATGTATCAAGAAGGCCTTTTGCGAGTCGGAAATAGTGATTTTTAAGAAATCGCTATTTCTGATTCGCAAAATGCAATGGATCACATTTGCGAATCGGTAATAGCGATTTCTTAAAAATCGTAAATGCTATTACTGAATCGCAAATTGCGATACCGGACCCATTTGCACCTATGGGCCTGTAGGCCCATATCTGCAAATGTTTTGCATTTCCAAAATTGCGATTTCTTAACTAGAAATCGCAATTTTGGAAATGCAAAACCCCAGGGTGCTGGGGGCCTAAGGCCCCCTCTGCTGCACCCCAAAATAATTTTTTAGGACATGTAAGGTGCACACATGCCAAAAGGTCATTGGTGCTTTATATGTACATTTTAAAAATGCATTTTAAATGCATTTTTAAAATTTGCACATGGTTACCACCAGGTTCAACCTGGTGGTAAATAGCGATTCCTAAATGCCCAATTCGCATTTAGGAATTGCTTCTTACATGTGCTAAGAAATCGCAAATAGGGAATCCTTATTTGCGATTTATTTAGAGAGTCGCAATTTGCGACTCTCTAAACAGGGTCGCAATTTTAAGGAATCGCTATTTTAGCGATTCCTTAAAATTGCATTCAGAATGTCTTTCATATGGCATTCGCAAACGGGCATTCGCACCATTTGCGAATGCAAAAAGCTTTCATACATCTGGCCCATAGTCACTTCTGCATACATCCACTTATGCACCCACATGCTCACCCATACACCTACTCATGCACTCATTTACTCACACATACAACCATTCCTGCACCCTCTCACTCATCCATACAGCCACTCGCTCATCCATACACTCATTCACCCAGTCACTTGACCATACAATCAACTATGCACCTAGTACTTCACCCATACAAGCACACATGCACCCGGTCACTCATCCATACAGAAACCCATGCACCCTGTCACTAACCTATACAGCTACTTATGCACCTTATCACTTACTATGCAGCCACTCATGCACTCAATCAACTTACTCATAGTCACTCATGTATTCACACATGTAGGCACTCATGCACCCAGTCACTCACCGATACAGGCACTCATGCACCCTATTACTCACCCATACAGCCACTCATGCACCCTATCACTCACCCATACAGCCACTCAAGCACCTTATAACTCTCCTCATACACCTACTCACTCTCCTATATGATCCCTGACACACCCTATCACTCACCCACACAGCTACTCATTCACTCACCTATACAACCACTGAGGCACCCTATTACTCACCCAAAAAGTCACTCACGTACCAATATACCGACTAATGCACCCACTCACTCATCCATATAGCCACTCACCCACCCACTCATTCACACATACAGTCACTAACACACCCATAAAACCACTCACACACCCTCTCAATTACTCATACTGCCACTCATGCACCAACTCAGTCACTCATGCACTCACTCATACAGCCACTCGCACACTTATCCATACGCCCACTCATGCACCCACTCACAGCCATTAACGCAGCTGATCACTCACTTATACAATTGCTCATGCACCCACTCACTCACCCAAGAAGGCTACTCATACACCCATTCACTCACCCGTAGAACTACACACAGCCTATCACTCACCGATACAGCCAGTCATGCGCCCAGTCAATTACCTATATACCACTCATACACTCACTCACCCATATACTCACACATGCAACTACTCACTCATCCATACAAGCAGTCATACTCACTTTAACTCATATAGCACTTACACTCACTCACTGATAAACCCAGCCATGTATAAAGCAACTGACTTATGGAAGCACTCATACATTTGTTTTTTAAAGTGAAAGATGTGGTTCTAAGGAGAACCATTTTTAAAACATTTTTTGAGTTTTTTTTGCATTTAACAATTTTGACTTTTTTTGTGTTTTCTTTGTTTTTTTCAGAAAAGAAAAAGTTACTTACCTTCGGTAACGCATTATCTGGTAGAGACTATCTAGCTGAAGATTCCTTACCTTAGAATTTACTAGCGTCAGCTTGGAACCTGGATGTTTGGCTGAGCAATACCCTTGCGCACGCTGTCGGTGGCGTCATTCAGATCCGTGTGGCATCGTCGGCTTCGTTAAAGCAGTCTGTGATGTCACAGTCGCCTATAAAGGCACCACCTAGGCACAAGTCCGTCTGTTCCTTTTCAACTAACTTCCACACCAGATGCGCAGAGCCATGGAAATAACGAACAGTTTGTCTGTGCAAAACCTAGGGTCTTGAAAGGGACAATCTCTGACCCTATTAGACGTGTTCGCAGAGCGGGGACGCATGGGTGGGTGTAAGTAATCTCCAGATAGAGGGGGTCATTCTGACCCCGGCGGTCAGAGACCGCCGGGGCCAGGGTCGGCGGGAGCACCGCCGACAGGCCGGCGGTGCCCCGCAGGGCATTCTGACCGCGGCGGTTCGGCCGCGGTCAGATGCGGAAAACCGGCGGTCTCCCGCCGGTTTACCGCTGCACTTGTGAATCCTCCATGGCGGCGGAGCGCGCTCCGCCGCCATGGGGATTCTGACACCCCCTACCGCCATCCTGTTCCTGGCGGGTCTCCCACCAGGAACAGGATGGCGGTAGGGGGTGCCGCGGGCCCCTGGGGGCCCCTGCAGTGCCCATGCCAATGGCATGGGCACTTCAGGGGCCCCCGTAAGAGGGCCCCACTTTTTATTTCAGTGTCTGCTATGCAGACACTGAAATACGCGACGGGTGCCACTGCACCCGTCGCACCTTCCCACTCCACCGGCTCAATTCTGAGCCGGCGTCCTCGTGGGAAGGATGATTTGCCCTGGGCTGGCGGGCGGCCTTTTGGCAGTCGCCCGCCAGCCCAGGGCAAATCCCAAAATACCCTCAGCGGTCTTTCGACCGCGGAGCGGTATTTTGGTGGGGGAAGTCTGGCGGGCGGCCTCCGCCGCCCGCCAGACTCAGAATCACCCCCAGAGTCTCTACCAGATAATGAGTTACCAATCGTAAGTAACTTGTTCATCTGATAGAGACTTCTAGCTGTAGATTCCTTACCTTAGAATAGATATCTAAGCCATAACCTCCTGCCGGTGGGCTTCGGACAAATCTCCTTATATTTGAAGGTCCAGTAGGACCGAACAGGCAAAATGCCTATCTATACAGACTTGATTGTCAAGGCAGCACCTTCCTGCAAATGTGTGCAATTATCCCCTCGTTGCTGCCTGACAGATATTCAGGACTGGAACACCTCATGGGAGTGCAGTGGTAGCAGCCTTACCCGCGATGGAAGGAGCCCTCAGAAGACAGTTTCTTGGTCAGCACACAGCAAATCTTAATGCAGAGAACGACCCATCATAAAATGATTCATTTCTGCACTGCCAAACCTTTCTTTGCTCCCATGTACCCCACAAAGGATTGGTCATCCATCCAGAACTCTTTTGTGCAGTCATGGTAGAACAACGCTCTTTTTGGATCCAGTCAGTGCAGTCTCTCCTCCTCTTTACAGGGATGCAGTGGAGCAAAGAAGGTAGGCAGGGTGATGCTTTGAACCAGGCAAAACGGGGTCAACACCTTGGGGAGGAAAAAGGCACGAGGTCTGAGTACCACCTTGTCTGGAAACATGGTGAGATATGGGGGCAAATATGAGAGCCTGTATCTCACTCACCCTCCTGGCAGATGTTATTGTCACTAAGAAGGCTGTCTTGATGGTGAGCAGTCGGATCGGACAGTTATGTAATGGCTCAAGGGAGCACACATGAGAAATGTGAGAACTAGATTTAAGTTTGACTGAGGCATAACAACGGGTGTAGGGGGAAACATATGTACATACCCTTTGAGAAATCTATCTACAATAGGAGACTTGAATAATGAAGGCTGATCAGGCAGCCTCAGGAACGCCAATAGGGCGGAAAGATAGTCTTTGAGAGTGCCCAAGGCAGAACCCTGCTGGGCAAGGGATAGGATAAAAAGAAAATTGTCAGAGAGAGAAGCAGAAAGAGGATCAATAGACAAGAGGATCAATAGACAAAAGGATCAATAGACCTTTCTGTACAATAATTTACAAATCCCTTTCCAATGGCAGGCATATACCGTCTTAGTGGAGGGACGCCTGGCTGCCACAATAACTTTACAGACTTTGGGAGGAAGGTCGAAGGTTGTCAACTGTCGCTGCTCAATCTCCACACATGAAGGTGCAGAGTTGACAGGTTCTGGTGGAGAACCTTCCCCTGCTGCAGAAAATCTTCCCAAAGGGGAGCCAGATCGGAGGTTTGATGCTCATTTTCAGAAGCTTGGGATACAAGACTCTATATGGCTAGTCCGGAGCCACCGGGATTACTTGGGTCCGGTCATTCTTGATCTTCTTGAGAACTCTAAGTGCTATGGGCAGAAAGGCGTACAGGTGGCCTGAACTCCACCCATAACGAAAAGCGTTGCTGGGCGAGTGCCACCTCGGAAACTCCAACATGCAATACTGCTGACATTGCACATTCTCCAAAGAGGCAAACAGATCTAACCAAGTCACTCCCTACTTCTGAAACAGTCCTTATACCACCTACAGATGGAGACACCACTTGTGATCCGCTAGACATCGATGGCTGAGTTTGTCTGCCCTGGTGTTGAGAGAATCTGCCAGGTGTTGAACCACCAGGGTTATGCCCTGCTGCTCCAGCCATGTCCAGAGATGCAGGGCCTCTTGACAAAGGGTTCATGACCCAACACCGCCCTGCTAGTTGCAGTACAACATTGCGGTGGTGTTTTGGCCGTGAACACATGCACCATCCTTCCTTTTACAACAGGAAGAAATGCTTTCAATGCCAGTCAGATCGCCCGGAGCTCCAGGAAGTTGATATGGAGTCTGCATTCCACCGGAGACCAGAGGCCACTGGTCTACACCTCTCCCAGATGGCCGCCCCATCCCATTAGTGATGCATCTGCCACTACTGTGAGATCTAGTTGGGGAAGGGAGAGAAGTCTGCCTCTGATTCAATCACGGTTCACTAACCACTCCTGCAGATCTTTTGCAGTTCAATCCTAGATCTGAAGTGTGTCGGTGAGATTATCCTGATGCTATGTGTAGGAGGCTGGCCTGGTATGTAGGGGGTACCTTGGGTACTTACACCTTACACCAGGTCCAGTTATCCCTTGTTAGTGAATGTAGTAGTGTTCTAGCAGCTTAGGCTGATAGAGGTAGCTATAGCAGAGCAGATTAGGCTGAACTAGGAGACATGCAAAGCTCATGCAATACCACCTACACACACAGTACTCGTACACAAGTAAAGACAATACTCAGTGTTACCAAAAATAAAGGTATTTATTTGGGTGACACAGTACCAAAAATATCTTAGAGACAATAATCCTTCTGGAGGTAAGTATTATACACAACATATACACTAGACACCAAAATTAGACAAGTAAATAGTCATAGAACAATGCAAACAGTAGGAAATCCAATAGAATGCAATGGGAAAAAATAGGTCTAGGGGCAACACAAACCATATACTAAAAAAGTGGAATGTGAGTCACGAATTCGCCCCTAGACAACTGTAGCATCTACAGAATCACTGGGAGAGTAAGAATACAGCAAAAGTAAGTAAATTACCCCACCCAGAGCCCAGAAAAGCAGGAGTAAAGTACTGCAAGTTTCCTTAGGACACACTACACCTCGTTTTGGGGATTTTGCAGCAGCCAACCAAGTCTGCAAAGAACAACTGCTGGATTATTGGACCTGAAGACCTGCAAAGGAAGAGGACCAAGTCCAGAAGTCGAATGAAGTCCCAGGAAGGACAGGAGCCCCTGCCAACCCAGAAGAGGGTGCAAAAGAAGAGTCCCCGGTTAGTTGAAGACTGCAGAAATGCACCCTAGGAAGATGCCAGCGGGTTCCTGCATGATGCAAAAGATGTCTCATGGCGTGAAGATCGTTGCAGATGAGATTTCGTGTTGGAAGGCGCCAACAAGCCTTGGCTATGGCAAAAGAGCGTTTTTCATGGCGCTGGATGGACCCAGGAGGGACCAGGGGGCCTCAACTCTATGTGAGGAGGAAGAGGGGGCTCTCAGCACTTTAGAGAGCCCTCAGGATGCCAGTCAGCACCCCAGAAGCCGAAGGATCTGGGTTCAAAGGAGGTGCAAAATGTGGTTGATGCAGCACAACAAAAGAAGGTCCGATGCCACCGGAGAACAACTCAGCGAGTTGAGCATCACAGGGTGGAGTGCTGGGGACATGCGCCAGGCTGTGCACAAAGGAATTTTGCAAAGAGTGCACAGATGCCTCAGGAGGCGTAGAAGACACAAAACACTGGGGTACTGTCGTTCTCAGGGAAGACAAGGTCTTACCTCCTCCAATTGCATCAGCAGGACCGCAGGACAGTCTATATCGATGATGTCCACCCTCTGTGTCCTTAGGAGCACGCTCATTGCAGTGAGAGGAGTCGCAGGGTACCGGTCGTCACCTTGGAAGGTGCCTGCTTGGAGCAGGGGAGTGACTGTCACTCCACAGGAGATTTCCTCGGTCCTTCTGATGTAGGATGAAGACAGGGAGTCCCCAGAGCATGCACACCATGGAAACCTGCAGTTGCTGACTTGGAGCTGAGGTTGCTGAAGAAAAGTGTCTCTTGTAGACAATTTGTTGCAGTTACATTGTTTCTTGGGGCAGACTGCGGTTGATCGGAGGTCAGAGGATGCTGTAGTTGTTGCAGAGGATTCCTGAAGGAAACTTGCAAGCAGAATCTGAAGAGAACCCACAGGAGAGACCCTAAATAGCCCTGAGAAGGGGATTGGCTACCTTATCAGGTATGGAACCTATCAGGAGGAGTCTCTGACGTCACCTGCTGGCACCGGCCACTCAGAGCCCTACAGAGTGCCCCCACACCTTGCAAAGCAAGATGGCTGAAGTCTGGGACACACTGGAGGAGCTCTGGGCACCACCCGTGGGGTGGTGATGGACAGGGGAGATGTCACTCCCCTTTCCTTTGTCCAGTTTCCCACCAGAGCAGGGGAGAAGGGGTCCCTGAACCAGTGTAGACTGGTTTAGGCAAGGAGGGCACCATCTGTGCCCTTCAAAGCATTTCCAGAGGCTTGGGGAGGCTACCCCTCCCCAGCCTATAACACCTATTTCCAAAGGGAGAGGGTGTACCACCCTGCTCTCAGAGGAAATGCTTTGTTCTGCCTTCCTGGGACTGGGCTGCCCAGACCCCAGGAGGGCAGAACCCTGTCTTTGAGGTGGCAGCAGCTGTAGCTGCAGTGCATGCCGCAGAGAGCTGGTTTGGCAGTATTGGGGGTCCATGGCGGAGCCTCCCGGATGCATGGAATTGACTCCCCAATGCCATATTTGGAATGGGGGGACAATTCCATGAACTTAGACATGTTACATGGCCATATTCGGAGTTACCAATGTGAAGCTACATGTAGGTACTGACCTATATGTAGTGCACGTCTGTAATGGTATCCCTGCACTCACAAAGTCTGGAGAAATGGCCCTGAAATATGTGGGGGCACCTTTGCTAGTGCAAGGGTGCCCTCACACTCAGTAACTGTGCACCTAACCTTCAGCAAGTGAAGGTTAGACATATAGGTGGCTTATAAGTTACTTAGGTGCAGTGAAAATGGCTGTGAAATAGTGTGTGCACTATTTCACGCAGGTTGCAATGGCAGTCCTGTGTAAGGGTTTGTTTGAGCTCCCTATGGGTGTCAAAAGAAATGCTGCAGCCCATATGGATCTCCTGGATCCCCAATGCCCTGGGTACCTAGGTACCATATACTAGGGACTTATAAGGGGGGGTCCAGTGTGCCAATTGAAATTGGTAAATGAAGTCACTGGCCTACCGTGACAAATTTAAAAGCAGAGAGGGCATAAGCACTGAGGTTCTGGTTAGTAGAGCCTCAGTGACACAGTTAGGCACTACACAGGCATACACATTAGGCCACAAACTATGAGTACTGGGGTCCTGGCTAGCAGGATCCCAGTGAGACAGGCAAAACACACTGACATATAGGTTTTTATCTATGAGCACTGGGGTCCTGGCTAGCAGGATCCCAGTGACACAGTAAAAACACACTGACACACACTCACAAACAGGCCAAAGGTGGGCTACTTTCTCACACTGTGCCCATTGGAACTTCAGGTCCCACTGCAGAACCCTCATATGCCATCTGGCATATTTGACAAACAGGTTGCAGGAGGCCATGAGACCCAACACCCTCAGAGTGTGTCTCACCGAAATCCAGTATAGAGGCCAACGACGGGGAGCACGGTAAACTGAAAGTGCTCGTGCCCCACCTTGAACTGCAAGTAAGGCCTTTGGCCAGGCAGGATAGGGATGTGAAAATACGCATCCTGCAAGTCCCACACTACCATCCAATCTCCTTGGTCTATGGCAGACAAGACCAGAGCAAGAGTGAGCATCTTGAAATTCTCCTTTTTGAGGAAGGGCATTGATGTCCCACAAATCTACAACAGGACAAAGACCCTTGTTCTTTTGGGGTATCAGAAAGTAGCAGGAATAACAACCACTGCCTACTTCTGACATTGGGACCCTTTCTATTGCTCCCTTGGCCAAAAGAGCAGTAACTTCATCATGGAGCAAGACTAAGTGATTCTCCATCAGCCATTCTTTTAATGGAGGCATAGAGGGAGGGAAAGACTGGAATGGGAGAAAATAGCCCTTCTGTATGATCTGCAAGACCCATTTTTCCAATGTTATGGACCGACAGTGAGTGAGATGAAATTGAATCCTCCCTCCAACTGGATATGTGTGGTCTTGCAGAATCACACTAGGAGGACTTGGGTGCTGTGGAGGTACCATGACCTCGTCCCTGCACAGGATGCTGATCTGATGGAGGACAGTGGCTGGTCTGTGAATGACGTGGTACCACGCCCCTTCTGAAGTTTTGAAAGGGGCATAAGACAGACTGTTGTCGAGGGGTTGCCGAGAGGTCCAAGGACCTGGCCGTAGCCCGAGAATTCTTTAAACGCTCCAGCGCTGAGTTTGCATTTTCACCAAATAGGCGGGACCCATCGAAGGGCATGTCCATAAGGTTTGGCTGGATATCCCCCGAAAAGTCAGGTATACGAGCCAGGCATGGCGAGGAAGGGCCACCGTTGATGAAATCCGTCTACCCAGCGAGTCAGTTGTGTCCAAACTACAGCTGATAGTAAACTTGACTGCATCTCTTCCATCTCTGACTGCTTGTGAGAGAGTGTCCTGCACTTCCTCCGGGACCAGGGGCACCACCTGCACCACCGTATCCCATAAAGTATGGCAAAAACACCCCAAAAGGCATAAGGTGTTTACTGACCTCAATGCCAGGCTGGAGGAAGAAAACACTTTCTTCCCAAGTTGGTTCCGCCTCTTGGATTCCCTATCCGAGGGAGCAAAAGGGAAGGCGCCATGGGAAGTGGAAGTTTGGACCACCAAGCTCCCTAGGATCACTTGGAGCTGGGCAATGGCGGCAGCCAAATGTCCTATTTACAGGTGCCCCTGTGCTTCCCAGCAGGACATTGTGAGGGCTTCATTAAAGGGTAACATTGGTTCCTATATGGAAACCCCCGGCTAAAGCACCTCAGTAAGGAGGCTAGTCCTGACCGGCACCGTAGGCAGATCTAGGTCCAGGACCTCAGTTGCCCCACGCACCACCATAGCATACAATGCTCCCTCCTCCATAGCCACCATAGGAGGTGAGAGCATGCCAGCATCTGGAGCGGTGTCCAATCCACTGGGTTATCCTAACTCCTCATACCAGTCCATTTGCTCCAACAGACTCCAAAGTGACCTAGACCCCTCCCATTCCTCACCAATGCCTGGCGGATCAAAGAAAGGCTCAAGACAATGGTCTGGCACCAGTTGGGCCCGTCGGCATCAGCGTAGTATGACGCCGTTCCGTCTTCAGATCATCGGGTATTAGAATGGGGCTCACACTACCGCATCGACGTCCGGAACGACGCTGAAGGAGGCCAACTGTGTGGATTAGGTGTTGTTCCGGATCTGATATTGGATTCAATAGACCCCATTGGCACCAAAGCTGCCGGCGTGGAACCTGATAGGGCTCCTGCTAACCCCGTGGGGCCCGCCTCTCAAATACAAGATGCGCAGCCTTGTAAATCTCTGAGTTGAGCAGGGGTCACTCTGGCTTCCGGAAGGGGGGGGGTTGGAAGGAGAGACTTAAGTCTACGGAGAACTGTGCCTCTAACCTCGACGTTTCTGACTCGCCTCATCGGCCAACGGGCAGATTGAAGTCCTAATCTGCTTGGACTTCTTATTCTTCTTCATGTGCCTCTTCCCTGAGTGCCTGGAGGACCTCAAGTGGGAGGAAGTGGACGTGGGCATCCTGGAGCAGTCCTACGACCTCCTCCTCGATCGGGACCATGACCTCCAAGGAGTCGCACCAGCCGACTTCGACTATTAGGCACCATGAGCTTCAGGGAACGCTCCCTCAAAGCTTTCGGAGCCATGGCCCGGCAGTTGGAACATGACTTTGAGTCGTGGTCTCAGCCCAAGCACCAAAGACATACCTTATGGGGGTCAGTCATTGACATGGCACGTTGGCAGACGCTGCACGGCTTGAAACCCATCTTCTTAGATGTAATTCTCGCACAGATGGAAAAAATCTTTGACAAAAAGGTCTGTCAAAAAAGACAAAGGGTAGCTAGATTCTGGATCTGCACTTTAACTGATGAGGAAGAAAAAAAAACAACATACAGGCGCGTCTGGATGGTGCCTTTATAGGTGACCGTGACGTCGTCGGCGATGCCACACGGATCCCAACGACAGCACCTGACCGCGAACGCAAGGGTATTGCACAGCAAAACCTTCGGATTCCAAGCTGACACCAGGAAATTCTAAGGTGAGGAATCTGCAGCTAGACATCTCTATCAGAGAAAGGAACATCACTTGCAACAGCATGTACAAAAAAATCGCAACGAGTGCAAAGGCTCAAACATTTACAAAAATAAATAACATTTGTGTGCATTAATAGTCTGCATTAGAGTAGGCACAGCTTGTTCACCTACATAGAGCGCCTTGCCACATTTTGGGCAAAAAATTCAAATTTTGCCTAATTCAGGATTGTGGTAGGAGCTCCTGAAACCTACTCTCCATCAGATGATGTGCCTGGCTGGTCATTGCTTCCAGTAGAAGTACCTCCTTTACTTTGTTGCCTCTGAATTTCCACTTTGGGGAGACGGGCGGAGTGGATGGTACTCAAATGTTTGTTCATACTTTATGTGCCACAAGAATATTTTTTTCGCTCCCTTGCGATAAAACTTCCTTACAGAGTGTGCAGGTATTCTTTCGTGCGTTGACCTTTTTTTCACCCTGAGGAATTGAAAAAGAAAAATTCCCAAACAATGCTTTCTTTCCTTTTTTAAGGGCTGGTTCTTCTTCCTCCACCGGATTTTCATCTTTCTTTTCCTGGAGTTCTCTTGAAGATGACATATTCACAAAAAAGAATAAGCAAAGGAAACACCAAGCAAAAATCTAAATGATGGGTTGGGAGAGACAAGTGTGAAAAGTAACAGCCACTCCCAAAGTAATGAAGAATGCTTGGGACTTTTCTGTATAGAAGATAGAAAGGTGCTTAACCAATGAAACCTTCTTTTCTGGGACACATGTGATGCGTGACGCCTCCAGGTCTCTGTCGCAATTGAAACACAATTCCGCAAATTCTATTGAAATGATATTTAAAATGTATTTATTTTCTACATATATTATTTCTCTTTGTGTTATAGTAAACCAGTTTCTTTAATTTAAACATTGGAAGTGTCTGTATACTGTAGGTTTTCTACTACTCTTGAAAAACATCCGAGTTACTACCCTGTGCGATTCTGCAAATACGTGGCGGCACCATGCACGATGACGTCACAACTTCCAAAAACTAGTGAAATTACAATTATAATATTTATCATCTATCGCTGTGGTACTTACTGAACAATATCAGTAAACCTTTTATCTTAAACTAAATTTTAATAATGTCAACATATGTTTTCTACAAGTATCTAAACCACGTAGAAGTTGCGCACTGTTTGCAAGGGTTCGCATTCAGTGCGCAACTCTAAATTAAAAAAAAAAAGTTACATCCGTTTGTTAGTATGGATACCCTGACAACCATCTGTAATTTCTGCAAGGTTGGGTGGTTATAAGGAGTTGGCAACAGGCCAGGGACTGCAGCTAACTACTGCTGCACACAGCAAAAGGCTGTGCGCTGCAATGGTTGGATGAACATATAGTAAAGAAAATTACTTTACGTTAAAAAAAACGTAGAAATTTCAATGAAAAAACACAAAGGTTAAAGGGATGTTATAGTTAGGAAATAGAGTTTAAAAAAACTTGGAGATCTATCTGTGGATGCTGTCATCAGTGATGTAATTTGAGAGGTTACCAGTGAAGTCACTGACTATGTCATAAGTGTTGTAGTTAGACTTAGCTCAGGTAACTATAACTGCTGAATTTCTATGGAGTTCTATGTGTCAAAAGCAAGTCTAACTATAATGTCACAGTAACCTTTGTTTTTTTCAGTGAATTTTTAAGGTTTTTTTTTTTGTTCTATTTCCTAACTGTAACCTTTGTTTTTCTCAGTATATATATATATATATATATATATACACATATATATATACACATATATATATATATATATATATATATATATATATACACACACACACACACACATATATATAAACACACAGATATTAGTTAGTGGCAGTCACTAATAGATAGTTCTAGTTAGGACCTAGTTTCTATAGAAAAGGTGTTTTTTTTTTTTGTTGCCTACCTCTTTGGCACCAGTTGATGAATCTTCAGAAAATTTTCCAAAAAAGTTTGATGCTCATGTCAGCTGCTGTCTAGAAAGTTTCAGGGTGATCTGTCAAGTGGGGCCAAAAAATAAAGGGGTGCGGGAGTCCCAAAACTTGTTTTCTCCATGTTAATCTCAAAAGGGATTTTCAACAGAAATAGGGGCTGACCTGCTAGATGGAATTAAACAAAATTTGGCATAACGCTAGCTCTTGGACCAGAAGGAGCCCTTTTTTGTTATTTGGTGTAAACCTGTTCAGTAGTTTTTGAAATATTAAAGAAAAAACAAATTTGTATATATAGGGGCGCAAAGGCTCCATGAACCATCCTGATCTTGTGCTGAGATCTGATTGGCTGCCAATACTTCAATCAGGAAGCATTGGCAGCTACCTTGAGACTCGGCTTCAGCAGAGTCCCAGAAAAAAAGCTAAAACCTAAGAAAAGGGGCCAGGGTAGGGACATCCTGACCCCTTAGCTCTGGTGTTGGGATCCCAGAGGGAGCCTCCAGGGCAACAAAAAATAAATCACTTTAAAAAAAAAAAAAATGTTTGCTGCCAATTTGTGACGGGGTCACCTGCACTTGTCTTAACAAAGCCCCCTGGTGTGCCAGGTCCGGGGGTGTGAGGGAATATGTTAAAAATAAAGGAGGGGGCGCATGAGGGCCCCCCTCCTGGGCTTATTTATGCCCCGGGGACTGCCACCTCCCTGGCCTTTCTTTCAATAGTATCCGGGGGATCGCACAACTGCCCTGCGCCCAGGGGACCACCCCCTCTTTGGGGCAAAATAAGTACACTATATAAGAGAGGCCCTGTGGACTCCCCCTGAGACCGTCACCTCCCCAGGGCAAAAGAAAGGATGAATGCCCGGTGTTGAGGGAGGTAGGAGTGCATGGCCTCCCTGCAGCCCCAGGGATCACCACCTCCCCGAGGTTGAAGGGAGGGGGCATCCAGCACTCCTTCTCCACACTGCACGGACCCGCTACCCAAAAATATAAAGAAAATTATAAGGTTGGGCCAAGGGGGATGGGGTCCCCATGGCCAAAATCGGCAGAGGGGAAGAGGGCAGCATGGCCCCACTCCTCCATTTATTGAAGACTGGGCTCCAGAGGATGGGGTCTCTCAGGTGGGAGATCTTCCCAGGGAGGGAGGGTTGCACCCCATGGAATTGTAGTGTGCACTGGGCAGTGGGTACCCTGGGGTTTAAATCGGCCAAAGGGGGGCCATGCTGCCCTCCTTCTCCACACTGCACATTTACCCAACAAGGTAGAACTTACTGACTAACCAGTAGAAAGTGCTCCAGATGGGTAGACATTTTGAGCAAAACTGTGGACTCTTTTTGGATAAAGGAGCAGGTGAGCTTCTGTTCTGGCCATGATGATCATGTCATAGAAATTAAACCTCAACAGGAAGCACTTACAAATATAAACACAGCAGGTGCCCCAGTTGAAGCGCCACTTCTGGAAAGGACAAATGATCCTAACTCCTGGGCTTGGCAAAGGCAAAGCAAGTGTGTTTAATTTGTGATTCCGTACTGAAAAACGATCTGAAATCCTTTGTGAAGATGAATGCATCTTTCATCTACTGGAGCATAATCAGACACACTCACACCGACCCTCTCACACCCAGCGGCACCCTCTTACATCTATTTTCACACCCAGAGAAACAGGCCCTGCAGCTAACTCCATCCGCGCATGGCAAAGGCCGTGAGCAGCATGGGGTTGGGTGGTTAGGCGGGATTAGCTGCAGCCAATCCCCGCCGCACACGCCCGAAGGTTGGAATAATGTATAGTAATGATAATTATTTTACATTAAAAATATAATAGAAATTCACTGGAAAAAAAGACAAAGATTACACAGATGTTGTAGTTATAAAATATGATTTAAAAAACCTTAGAAATTCACTTAAAAAGTCAAAGGCTACAAGGAAGTTATAGTTAGGTTCTGAATTTACTTGCACAAAACCATAGAAATTCAGCAGTTAGAGTTATTTCAAGTAACTATAACTCGCGGCCCAAGGTAAATATAACTTGCGCCCTCACCATGCAGTGCTAATTACCCCAGATATTACAGCATTCATGACAACTTTTCTAACATCAATAAAAATATCAATGAAACATTAAAAGTTAAATTATTGAGGAAAATACTGTGCATGGCGAGGGCCCAGGTTATAGTCACCTTAGGCCGCAAACTGTAGTCACTTGAAATAACTAACTATACCTGATGAATCTCTATGGTTCTGTGTGAGTGAATTCAGAACCTAACTATAACGTCCCTGTAACCTTTGTTTTTTTTTCTCCAGAGTGTGTGTATATATATATATATATACATATATATATATATAAAAATCTATATATATATACATAAACAGAAGGTAAAGTGATGTTATAGTTATGTCAGTTTAAACTTTACATTTTAAATACTAAAAGCAACGAAACTCACCAGTTATAGCTATCTCAAGGAACTATAACCTGAGCCCCTGCCAGGCACAGATTTGTCATCAATAATGTCATTTAAGATGTCATCAGTGATGTTATAAATGATGTGATAGAGTGTATCATGCGTAAGGTAATATATGCAAGGTCATAAGCACTGCACAGCGAATGTGTGAATTATATTTCCTGGAGTTAACTATAACTGGCGAATTTCAGTGGTCTTTAGTGTTTAAAATGTAAAGTTTTCACTGACATTCACCTAACACCAACTTCCTTTAACCTTTAGTTTTTTTCAGTGAATTTCTGAGGGTTATTTAAAAAATATATATATAAAGTAGGATATTACCTAAGTAGGCCTACCTGCACTGTTCTGGCTGTAGCCACAGCATCTTGTCTGTACCCAATCACCAGCTGGCACCAGCTTTCCACTACTAGCTAACCCATCACTGTTGCAAAACAACCCATGGACACTCACCTAACTTTTTCTTTGTTCAGCAATAATATGATAATCTTGCAATAATTTTGCAGTAGGACTGCAAATTTCCACACAAAGTATCGCAAGTTGCTGCAGCGTGATTTTTTTTCATTTTGATCCTAGGGGTTGGGGTTCCAAGAGGACTTCATCCGGGCAAAGGTCAGTGTACCCCTACCCTTCACCTTTATATGTTGTTTTGTTTTTGTTTTCAGATTATGGGGACTGAGTCCCCGAGTCCTAGAATGGCTGCTGCTACATATCTCTAGATGTTGCGGACAGCCGGTAAATCACAGCCCTTCCCCGTGGGAACGGTCTCAATCTAACTGATCAGTATGCTTCATTTAGTTCCTCCGTACTCCTTCTGTAGTACTGCGTCACAAAATATCTATATATTTTTAAGCTTACTTTTTCTCAAATAGCTGAACTGTTATATATACCAAATTGAAACATACTTTAAGCAAAGCTCTAGCTTTCTGCCAAATTTGGTGTGATTTCATTCAGCAGTTTTAGCTGTAGCGTTGCCTAAATTTCCCCTTTTTTCTGGGCCCTCGCTTGATGGAACACCCTGAAACACTTCCTGAAAGAGCGAAGGTAGATGTTTTTTTTGTTGTTGTGGAAAATGTTGTGAAGCTTTGTCAAACTGCGACAAAGTTAATGGCAAACCAAAAAATCCACTTCTTACATAAATGTTGGCTATAACTACATAGTGGTGAAGACCAAGCTGTACTACATGGAAAATGTTACTTACCCTGTAAGCATCTGTTTGCGGCATGTGGTGTTGTTGATTCACAAGCTATGCATAATCCTGCCAACTAGTGCTGGACGAGATGTGTGCAAGTTTTTTTTCAAAGAAGTCTTTTGAGTCATGAGATACTGTGACTTCTCCTCTTCATGATAATGCGCACAGTCATCGACTACATTGTTAGATTGTTTTCCTGCATGGCAGGTGAGAACAGAATGTGAAGAGAAGAAATATATAGAGAGATGCCAATGCTTAAGAGGAAAAAGACAGTGAAAGAAACTGCAACAGCCGTCCATGGAGGAGAGTTGGCACGTGTGAATCTACAGCACTACCAGACACTAACAGAAGTTTACAGGGTAAATAACATTTTCCATTTGAGGCATGTGCGGCTGTAGATACACATGCTGTGCATAGACTGTAAAGCAGTCCTCCCAATAAGTGGTGGCTAGCCTGTAGGTGTTGCAGAAGGTTGAAAGTGTACAGAGAACTGCCTGACCAACATTAGCTTGTTGGCAGGCCAGAACATCCACACAGTAATGTTCTGTAAAAGTGTGTGGACCAGGTAGCGGCTTTTCATGTATCAGCTACAGCGATGTTGTCCAGGAAGGCCACAGAGGGTCCTTCCTTCCGAGAGGTGTCCACTCTGGGAAGAGTCGTGGAGTCCTCTTAGCTTTAGCATTGCATGCCTGGATGCATTTATATATCCATCTGGCAATGTCTGACTTGGATAGAGCCTTCCCTTTGTGGGGTCCAAAGAAAGCAACAAAAGGTTGTTGTGTCTTTCTAAATGGTCTGGTTCTAGTAACGTTGTACAAGAGCACTCATTTTACAATTAAAGAATTGGCGAGGCTGTTCCACAAATGAATAAGGCTGTGGGGAAAAAACATAGGGAGGTCAATGGACCGATTAAGGTGGAAGTGAGGCAGCACTTTAAGGAGGAATCTGGGGTTGTGCAGAGGACAACCCTATTCCTGCGTACTAGGAAGACAGGTTCTTCCACGGTTAATGCCGGAAGTTTACTGACACATCTGAGTGAGGAGAAAGCAACTAGCAATGCTACTTTACAAGAGAGGAACTGAAGGAGCCAAGAGTGGAGGGACTGAAATGGAGTGCGCATGAGTTGTGCGATTACAATGGTGAGATTCCATGAGGGTGCCTGTGGTAACCAGGGCAGAATGACTCCTTTGAGGCCCTCCATGAAAGTTTTAATGCCCAGTACCTTGAAGAAAGAGATGTGTTGTTAATTCTGACGATAGGTAGCCACTGGGGCAGGTGTAATCATATGGAAGTAAAGGCTAGACCAGAATCCTGTAAGTGAAGTAAGGAGCAAACAATGTCCTGTACAGTGGCTTTCAAATACTCTGAGTGACAGTTGCAGACACTTTTTCACTTCTCACCCGCATAACAAAGGTGGTAGGTCTGCGCACTTCCTTGAGAATGCTCATACATTCAGGGTGGAAGATTCAGGTATCCAAATACTATGACCCCAGGAGCCAGGCAGCAAGGATGATGGATTTCGGTGCCTGATTTTGCCATTGTTCTGTGAGTAGGTCCAGCTTGTTGGGGAGCCTCTTGTTTCGAACTAGTGAGCTTCAAGCAGAGTTATTAACCAGGGTAGCAGGCCCATGTGGGTGCCACCATGATGAACGTGAGGGGCATCTGCAGAAGCCTCCGAACCACAAATGGAAGAAAGGGAGGAAGAAAAGTGTAGGCAAATATTCCTGACCACTTTATCCATAGTTCATTGCAGCTAGACTGTGGGAACCTGGAGGCAAAATTTGGGCATTTGGGGTTTTATGCTGTTGCAAACAGGTCTATCTGTGAGAACCCTCACCTGTGAAAGTAGTAGAGGAGGACTTGTTGGAAGAATTCACACATGTGGATTCGTTGCCAAATACTGCTGAGGTGGTCGGCAAAATCATTGCCGATCCCCAGAGGATATTCTGCAAGCAGATGAATTTTGAGGGTGGGAGCCTAATGCCAAATGCTCTGGGATAGTGAAGGCAGTTGTGGAAAGTGTGTCCCCCTCACTTGTGTTTTAAGGTAATACATGGCTGTCATATTGCCCATCCAGACAAGAACAAACTTGCCTATCAGGTGGGGTAGAAAAGCCATCAACACTACGAGAACAGCTAGCAGTTCCAGGTAGTTTATACGGAGGCCCTGGTACTTTGCTTCCCACTGACCATGGACAGTCAGATCTTGTAAATGTGTGTCCCAACCTGTAAGGGAGGTATAAGTTGCAACAATACCCTGTGGAACTGGGTCGAGGAAAGGCAGCCCCTGCAACAGGGGGTTGGTGTTCCACCACTGCAGAGAGCGATATGTGCAGCAGCAAATCCACATTAGATAGTCCCAATGGCTCTGCACCTGGGACCACTGTTGTACTAAGCACTGTTGCAAAGGATGCATGTGAAGCCTGGCATGAGGTACTATGGGAATGCAGGAGGCCATCATGCCTAGGAGGTGACTGTGAGTTGTTGATTTTGTTGGAACAAGGGGAGCAGTGCCTGAAAGGACTGGAACCAGGAAGGATCTGCACAGGCTGTGTCTACCTCATAGTTGAGAACAGCCCCTAGGTAGCATTGGATCTGAAGGGGCTAGCGGTGGGATTTTGTGGCGCTGATGGTAAACCGTAATAATGAAGAACATTTTATAGAGTGGTTAATTAAAATTTTACCTAGGATAGATGAAAACAAATACTTTAAACAAAAATGAAAGAGTGGTTAAAAATAAGCTAAACTAGTATTGTGTACACTGAAAAAGATCTAAAGATGTAGCAGCAATCATGAATGTACGTTCAAAATAATAAAGTGCTTAGTGGTAACTGTGGTGCTTACAGAGTACATCAGTCAGATGGAATATTAGTAGCTAGAGGCTGAATTCCTATAGAACGGCTAGCCAAAAGGTCATGTGCAGAGTGCCATAAACTTTCTTTGGGGTGAGGTGAACAGGCACTGCACATGTCCAGCAGTAGTTTGGAACTTTCTGGCAATGACTAGTGTCATAAGGACTCTTGCATAGCAACGGAACTGCTGGAATTGGGGTGGCAGCACCTCTGCGCTGTAGGTGACTGAGTCACTCTTACACCAATTGGCAGCTGTCAGCCCAATCCTCTCAGGCTCAGTAGCAACACCTCACCAAAACCCAACTGGTAAAGGTGATTCGTGGCAGCCTTGCATGGACTTTAAAGACCCCTCAGGGAAACTGTGGTGGAAACAAGACTTACCCTGTTCTCTCCACATACAAGCAAAAAAGAGATGCAGGACAGTTTTGAATACATTTATTAAAAAGACTGAAATCTTTGATAAAATGCATGAGCTGCAATGATTAGGATAATGAGGAATAACAAAATCAGGATTGTGAAAATTAGAGATGTAAATATAAACAACCCCAACATATTGTCATAACATAAGTACACAATTCCTACCTAAAAGCCTAATCTCTAGCCCCAAAGTGACAACATGGTGATGTAAGCCAAATCTGTCCATACAGTGTCCATGAGAAGCACACCCCACCCCGTTACCTTAGTACAAGGTCAGGCCACCAGTCTTCAGATCAGGATCAGTAGAAATTGAAAGCATGAGGTCGTCTGAAAACTGGCATGCGTCATGGATGGAAATTCTGGCTGAAACCCCTCTAATGCCTTTTTGTCCTACAAGATGTTTTATAGGGGATATGTTTTTGTTCATGCACAGAAGTCTGACGCGAGTATATACCTAAGCGCTGGACTGTTTACACAGGCTTGGGGCTGGCAATACAAATTATTATTCTGCGTGCCTCACATTTCGTTCTTGTGGTTCAGAGGAAAAAAACATGATGCAAAGCATTCATTCCATAGCATTGATTCTGTAAGTAAGGAAAAGCTGTTTTAACAGAGTACCCCGAGCATGCAACAGCAACATAGTAGATGGTTGAAAGATTCATACTTATAATTGCAAAGTCTGCAGTTGACAATCTTAAAAAGAGACATTTGAGGTTTTGTTCTTAAATCTGTAGGCCCATCAGCCTTGCAGCCACAATTTGCTTGAGACAGGTTTTCTGGCTCTATCAGTGAAGGTATGGTTGGAGGCTGAGGAGAGGTGGCTGCGTAATGGTGTACGATTTTGCCACTGCTTGAAGTACTGGTGAGATCTTCAGTTTTCTATGTTATTTCTTTTTTTTTTAATCTTCTTATTTTATTTTCAAATAATACAGGTTACTCAAACGCATGTCCAGGATATCAACATACAACAGGTTTTCATGGGCACAAATATCCATTCACAACAGACAACAATGTCACTAGTGTCGTAGCAGTGGTATCCCCATGCGTGCCCGTAATTGAGTGAGTGGACATATATTGTGTCTGTGCATGACCTTTGTTGTGGTGGTCGCCATCAGTTGAGCCGGACTCCTCATGTACTAGCGCTTCTAATCAATGACGATATATTGTCGGATATCTAATAACACCTAACAGGTAGAAAACTCTTCGTAGGGCTGTGCGGGAGTAGACCTGAAAATATATTATGACTTTAACAAGTAAAAAGAAACAAAGAAAGAACCTGCTTGGCGCATATGGGGCGGGAACGTCGGCATTTTCGTCTATGTCAAAATACAGATCTTCAATCTCCGGCCGCAGCCCCCGGTTGCCAAGGGCGGGGGGGGAGAGGAAGGGTTGGGGATGAGCGGTTTTGGGCATCGTATCCTCATTTCAAAGTTTCCAAATTTCAAAAGGTGGGGCAAGTTGTTGTACGTCCGTGGGGCAGTCTGATACTGAGAGTTTGTAGCAATTCCTTCTCTGGCTGTGGGGTCAGATAGATGTTGTCGATGTTCAGTAGATGAGAGTCGGGTTAAGGGAAATAGGGCCTGATTCTAACTTTGGAGGACGGTGTTAAACCGTCCCAAAAGTGGCGGATATACCACCTACCGTATTACGAGTCCATTATATCCTATGGAACTCGTAATACGGTAGGTGGTATATCCGCCACTTTTGGGACGGTTTAACACCGTCCTCCAAAGTTAGAATCAGGCCCATAATGTCTATGGGGAGGAGCCCGTGTGGCTGGGTCGCATGGTAACTTATCAAAGGGGGTGTTCTAATGTTGTCTCCTTGCCAGTCTTTTGTGTGCTCAGTTTATCCTCCAATTTCGCTAGATAAGTATCCCAAAGTGTTACCCCCCGTCTCCGCCCCATGCTATCTTCAGTTTTCTATGTGGCTTATTTTTGAGTGATCCTGTCTGTTTTTTTCATGATTGCTTTAAGTGCTGCATGGGAGAGTTGCAGCTTATTCAACTCTAACAGATCTACTTGGAGAGCATCAAGAGATTTTTTTTTTGAGGTACTGTATCCAGAGACTTTTCTCTATTTTAAAAACCTGCTGAAGGACAGCTGTCAGAGACCTGGGTAGAGCCTTTATGATCCTATAGAATAAGTTACCTACCTTTGATAACTATTTAGCTGGTAGAGACTATTCTAGTTGCAGATTCCTTACCTTAGAATTTCCCCAGGCGTCAGACTTGATCTAAAGATTTTTTTCTTCGAGCAAGACCCTTGCACGCCATCAGGTGGCGTCAGTCGCTTCCACCGCTGTCATTGGCGTTGTGGTCGCTGTCATAACGTTGGGGTCGGATATAGGCGCTGCCTCTGCAATGTCATTCTTTTCACGACATTCCACACCAAAGCGCGGAGCCATGAAGAACACAGAAATGATGTGCCAGAGCTAAGGCCCTTAAAGTGAAATCCCTGTCCCTTGACATTAAGCAGGGAGGATGGGTGGGTCGGTAAGGAATCTGCAACTAGAATATGTCTCGACCAGATAAATCATTACTGAGGGTAAGTAACTCGTTCACCTGATAGAGACTTCTAGACTACAGGGATTTGACTTGGGGGGGGGGGGGGGCGGAGGCGGGGGTCGGCCCCCTCTGAAAACAGGCAGTTTGATTTAAAACACAAAGGTAGGTTTACCCCACGGGGGCGATCACGCCCCCCTGGGTTTACAAAATAAATTAAATTAAATGAAATTGACAGGGGGTCGTCCAGGAGCAGGGCGACCCCCTGTGTCGGCACTAATTGTTTTAAATAGTTGTATGGTTTCCCTGGGGTCCACTGTGGCCCCCAAGGAAACCATACAGCTATTAAAAAAGATATATATATATATATATATATATATATATACACACATATAGCAATCACTTCTGTCAACACATGTGGGGGGGGGGGGGGGGCGATCGCGCCCCCCAGGGGGTTTAAAAAATAAATGAATTTTAAAAATGAAATAAAATTGACATGGGGTCGCCCATGAGCAGCTATTAGAAAAGATATATATATATATACTGTATATATATATATATGTAGCTCAGCACGAATTCTTGTAACCACAAGAAAGGTCAGGACACTTCCAGATGAATGTAAAAAAGTTTTACTATCACACAGATTCTTCCTCCCAATGCGTTTCAGCCGTAGCCTTGTTCACAGATGGGGGAAGCGAGCACATTATCATACAAATACCCAAATCTAACAAAACTGATGACAGCCAAAAGAGGCAAATACAGCAACTTGCTCTGCAACCAGAGTGGCCATATTGGACTGGTGTGTACCATACAGGATAACTTGAAAAGTATCTACATCATTGATAAACCCATCAAGTAGTATTACATCATACATTTATATTTTATATACTTGATAATTCTATTCAAACCTGAGTCTATATCATTGATAAACAAATTCAAATATAATCCAATATCATACTATGCCTATAAATCCACCTATACGCCATATTTGCTTGATACAATAGGTATGTGTTAATTTCATATATATTGGTTCAAGATACTTGTCACATGTCATTGCAACACTATAACCTTTTATTCTTACCACCTACCCAAAATCTATTCAAGCCTATTTTCACTGCAATACAATCTATAATCCTATGTGCCCATTAAAACTCCACACTATATAATCAGAAGCCCTGTGCAAAAGTACAATAGTGTTAATGTCTTTAAATACAAAATCCTGTAAACCAAAAACACACAAATATTCCTTCAGAAATTATTACCCAGAAAATGTCTATCCAAGATGACTACTCATCTCCTCACTAGAATTAAGACCCCCAGGGGAGAGAGTCATAAATCTAATAATGTATTTAGATTCCAGAATTCGTAAGGCTTTCTGTCTGTCACCACATCGAATATTGGGCTTAACATGGTCACAAACCAAGTAAATTAGTAATTTCTCGTCTCCTTGGTGTTCCTCTTGAAAATGTCTCGCTACCGAATAATTACGGTCATGGTTCCGGATGGCTCTTATATGTTCAAGGATTCTTTTCTTGGCCTTATGGATAGTACTTCCCACGTATAATTTATTACATGGGCATCTTAAACAGTACACACAAAATTCGGTATTGCAGTTATAATGGCCCAGAATCCTGTACTTGTTCTGTCCATTGCCCCAGATAACATCCGAGCAATTGACACAATATCTGCAAGCCTTACAGTGTTGACAACAATACAATCCTATAATCAACAAGCCGGTCTGCATAGAACTGTTTGAACTAAGCACAATATTATGACTGAAATCATCACGTATGGATCTCCCTCTACGTAAAGTAAGGGATGGCTGATCCTGAACACAATTCATCAGATGAAGAAAGAGAAAGAGGTTATAGTGATAAAATTATTAGGACAGCAGTGGAGGAGGTGGAGTGCAAAACTAGATTGGATCTTCTCTATCCTTCATATAAAACAAATGATAAAGAACAAAAAATAAGGTTTATCACTACCTTTTCAAACCAAGCATTCAAGCTGAGACATAGTCTGAGAAGGAGTTGGCATATTTTACACACTGATCTTCATCTGATGAATTCATCCCGGGCAGTCGCGGTCAGGAGAGTGCTTGGGATTCCCTCTGCAGGCGTTGTCATGGGGGTCTGGAGAGGTCAGCCCCGGGTGGACACGTAGTTGGAATCGACTGGCTGGAGTGCCCTGGGGCACTGTAACACCAGGCTTGAGCCTATAAGGCTCACTGCTAGGTGTTACAATTCCTTCAAGGGGAAGTGTGAAGCACCTCCACCCAGGACAGGCTTTGTTTCTGACCACAGAGTGCACAAAGGCAGTCAGCCCATGTGGTCAGAAACTCGCCTGGAGGTGGAAGACTGGCATATACTGGTCAGCCTTACACTAGCACTTGGGCTAACATACAGGGGGCACCTCTAAGATGCCCTCTGTGTGCATTTTCAATAGTTTATTGTGCTGAAAAGTTTGGTACCAAACTTCCCAGTGTTCAGTGTAGCCATTATCGTGCTGTGGAGTTCGTCATGACAAACTCCAAGACCATATACTTAGTATGGCCTGCAATTACAATATCTAAGAATTGACTTAGACACTGTAGGGGCATAGTGCTCATGCAGCTATGCCCTCACCTGTGGTATAGTGCACCCTGCCTTAGGGCTGTACGGCCTGCTAGAGGGGTGACTTACATATGCCACAGGCAGTTGTTGGTGGGCATGGCACTCTGAGATGAGTGCCATGTCGACTTTGTCTTTTCTCCCCACTAGCACACACAAGCTACAAGGCAGTGTGCATGTACTGAGTGAGGGGTCCCATAGGGTAGCATAATACATGCTGCAGCCCTTAGGGACCTTCCCTGGCCACAGGGCCTTTGGTACCAGGAGTTCCTTTTACAAGGGACTTAACTGTGTGCCAGGGATGTGCCAACTGTGGAAAGGTACAGTTTTAGGGAAATAACACTGGTGCTGGGGCCTGGTTAGCAGGGTCCCAGAGCACTTCCAATGAAAGCTGGCATCAACACTAGGCCAAAAGTGGCATTTTCCTACACAACCCCCTCTCCCCAAACGAAAGAGGATGAGCCTAACCTTTGCCAAGAGAGTCTTCATTGTCTAAGTGGAAGAAACTGGAAAGGCCATCTGCATTGGCATGGGCAGTCCCAGGTCTGTGTTCCACTACAAAGTCCATTCCCTGTAGGGATATGGACCACCTTAAAAGTTTAGGGTTCTCTCCTTTCATTTGCATGAGCCATCTGAGAGGTCTATGGTCAGTTTGAACAATAAAGTGAGTGCCAAACAAGTATGGCCTCAACTGTTTTAGCGACCAACCCACAGCAATGGCCTCCCTCTCTATGGCACTCCAACGCTGCTCCCTGGGGAGTAATCTCCTGCTAATGAAAGCAACAGGCTAATCAAGGCCATCATCATTGGTTTGGAATAACACTGCTCCTAACCCATGTCCAGAGGCATCTGTCTGCATAATTAATTGCTTAGAATAATCTTGAGTATTTAGAACTGGTGCTGAGCGCATAGCTTCTTTTAGGGTGTCAAAGGCATTTTGACAGTCTAGGGTCCAGTTTACCTTCTTGGGCATTTTCTTAGAGGTTAATTCTGTGCGGGGAGTCACAATAAACCCATATCCCTTCACAAACCTCCTGTAGTACCCAGTCAAGCCAAGGAATGCCCTGACTTGAGTCTGCGTTTTTGGAGCTTCCCAGCCTAGAATTGTCTGGGTCTTGGGTTGTAAAGATTGAACTTGGCCTCCACCTACAAGGTGGCCCAAGCATACCACTGTGCCTTGCCCTATCTGGAATTTAGATGCTTTGATAGAGGCCTGCTGCTTGCAGGGCCCGCAAAATCTTCCTCAGGTGGACTAGGTGATCCTGCCAGTTCGAACTAAAGACCGCAATATCATCTAGATATGCTGTACTAAAGGACTCCAAACCAGCAAGGGCTTGATTGACCAACCTTTGGAAGGTGGCAGGGTCATCCTTTAAGCCAAAAGGCATAACAGTGAACTGATAATGCCCATCAGGTGTTGAGAATGCTGTTTTCTCTTTTGCTCCACATGCCATCTTAATTTCTCAGTACCCTGCACTTAAGTCAAAGGTACTTTTAAGAATTTGGCTGCACCTAGTTTGTCAATTAGTTAATTAGCTCTGGGTATGGAGTGAGCATCTGTCTTAGTGACAGAACTCAGTCCTCTGTAGTCCACACAAAACCTCATCTCTCTCATGTCATCCTTGGTATGAGGTTTGGGGACCAAGACCACTGGGCTAGCCCAGGGACTGTCAGAGTGCTCTATTACTCCTAACTCAAGCATTTTGTGGACTTCCACTTTGATGCTTTCTTTGACTTGGCCAGACTGTCTGAATATTTAGTTTTTGACAGGTAAACTGTCTCCTGTGTCCAAATCATGGGTACACAGGTGTGTCTGACCAGGGGTCAAAGAGAAGAGCTCAGCATACTACTGCAGGACTTGCCTACAGTCAGCCTGCTGTTGGGCAGAGAGGGTGTCTGAATAGACCACTCCATCGACTGTCCCATCTTTAGGGTCAGTTGATAGGAGGTCAGGTGGGGGGGGTCACTCTCTGCCTCCTGATCCTCATCAGTAACCATCAGCATGGTTATGTCTGCCCTTTCATTGTAGAGTTTAAGGCGGTTAACATGGATCACCCTTTTGGGGGTCCTGCTAGTATCCAGGTCCACCAGTTACGTGGCCTGACTCTTTTTCTCAAGAACTGGGTAAGGCCACTCCATCTGTCCTGAAATGCCCTGGGAGCCACAAGCTTCAGAACCTAGACTTTCTGCCCTGGTTGGAATTCAACCATTGCAGCCTTTTGGCCAAACCACAACTTCTGGAGTTGTTGTCTGGCTTCAAAGTTTTTGGATGCCTTTTCCAAGTACTCAGCCATCCTGGAGCAGAGGCCAAGCACATAGTCCACCACATCTTTTTTAGGCTCATGGAGAGGTCTCCCCCAGCCTTCTCTAGCAAGTGCCAGTGGTCCCCTTACAGGATGGTCAAACAGACGCTCAAAGGGGGAAACCCTATTCCCTTCTGTGGCACCTCTCTGTAGGCAAAAAGCAAGCATGGCAGGAGGACATCCCATCTCCTTTTGAGTTTTTCAGGGATCCCCCTGATCACGCCCTTCAATGTCTTGCTAAACCTTTCAACAAGGCCATTGGTTTGTGGATGAAAGGGTGTGGTGAACTTGTAAGCCACCCCACACTCATTCCACATGTGTTTTAGGTAAGCTGACATGAAGTTTGTACCTCTGTCAGATACCACCTCCTTAGGGAAACCCACTCTGGTAAAAATACCAATTAGGGCTTTGGCTACTGCAGGGGCATTAGTTGACCTAAGGGGAATTGCTTTAGGGCATCTGGTAGCATGATCCACTACTACCAGTATGTATTGCTTCCCTGAGGTTGTGGGAGGTTCAAGAGCCACAATGTCCACACCAACCCTTTCAAAGGGGACCCCACCCCTGGAAGTGGAATGAGGGGGGGCTTTGAATGGCCATCTGTCTTGCCACTTGCTTGACAGGTGACACAGGAGCTACAAAACTCCCTTACTTTCTGGGACATATTGGGCCAATAGAACTGGTTCACTAATCTGTCCCATGTCTTGGTTTATCCCAAATGCCCAGCTAGGGGGATGTCATGGGCCAATGTGAGGGTGAACTCTCTAAACATCTGAGTCACTACAACTCTCCTAGTGGCACCAGGTTTGGGATCTCTTGCCTCAGTGAAAAGGAGTCCATCCTCCCAATAGACCCTATGGGAGCCACTGGCATCTCCCTTCTGTTCAGCAGCTTGCTGTCTCAGGCCTTCAAGAGTGGGGCAAGTCCTTTGTCCCTGGCACAGCTGTTCCCTCGAGGGTCCCCCTGGGCCCAAGAGCTCTACCTAGTAAGGTTCCAGCTCCATGGACTCAGTTCCCTCAGGGTACAGGACATCTTCCTGCGAAGAGAGGTCCTGTTTCCTTTGCTGTACAGAGGCTGGTCCCCAAGTCCTCTTACCTTTTCTCTTTGAAGGTTGGGCCATTATTCCAGGCTCCAACACTTATTTTTCACCTGTGCTTTTCTCTGTGCTCTTGTTTTTACACACTCCAGTTAAGGGATACCCAGCATGCTGCATGGGGTTTGAGTTCTACCTCAGCCCCTGATAAGGACTCTAAATCATTCCCTAGCAAACATTCTACTGGGATTGCAGAAAATACCACCACCTGTTTCCGGACAGTAACCTCTCCCCATTCTAAAGTCACCATAGCCATGGGATGGACTTTAGTTTCATTATCAGCACTGGTAACTGGATATGTTTGTCCAGCCAAATACTGTCCTGGGGAAACCAGCTTTTCTGTCACCATAGTGACACTAGGACCTATATCCCTCAGGGCTTCTACTTTTGTCCCATTTATCAAGAGCTGCTGCCTGTATTTTTGCATGTAAGGCGGCCAGGCAGCTAGTGTGGCTATATCCACCCCACCCTCAGGGACTAAAGAAGCTTCAGTGTGAATCCTGATTTACTCTGGGCACACTGTTGATCCCACCTGGAGACTGGCTATTCCAGTACTAACTGGAGTAGAGTTAGTGGACTCTTTTGGGGACAGGCCTTGTCTCCAGTGTGGTGTCCATGCTGTTTAAAGTTGTGACACCAGGCCTTCTTAGGGTCAAAGTTTTTACCCTTATACCCATCTGTGGACTGTAAGAGGCTTGGGTACCACCCTCCTGAGCAGGTTCTTGGTGCCCTTGAGAAGACTCTTTAGTTTTGTCCTTGGACGTCTCACCACCCTTTCCCTGGGAGGCTTTGTGACCTCTTTCTTTTGGTCACCTCCTGTGGAAGTCTTGGTCACCCTTGTCTTGACCCAATGGTCTGCCTTCTTTCCCAATTCTTGGGGATAAATTGGTCGTAGGACTACCAGATGTTGATGCAACTTGTCATTGAAGCAGTTACTTAACAGATATTATTTAATAAATAAATTATACAGTACGTCATAGTCATGCATTCCACTGCCAGTTATCTAACCATCTAGTGTTTTGACTGAGAAGTCAACAAAATCAACCCAGGACTGGCTCGAGGTTTTGTGAGCTCCCCTGAACCTAATTCTGTACTCCTCAGTTGAGAATCCCAAACCCTCAATCAGGGTATCCTTCATGAGGTCATAGGATTCTGCATCACCATGATACCAAACTTCCCAGTATTCAGTGTAGACATTATGGTGCTGTGGAGTTCGTAATGACAAACTCTTAGACCATATACTCAGTATGGCTACCCTGCACCTACAATGTCTACGAATTGACTTAGACACTGTAGGGGCATAGTGCTCATGCAGCTACGCCCTCACCTGTAGTATAGTGCACCCTGCCTTAGGGCTGTAAGGCCGGCAAGAGGGGAGTTGTTGGTGGGCATGGCACTCTGAGGGGAGTGCCACGTCGACTTTGTCTATTCTCCCCAAAAGCACACACAGGCTACAAGGCAGTGAGCATGTACTGAGTGAGGGGTCCCTTAGGGTAGCATAATACATGCTGCAGCCCTTAGGGACCTTCCCTGGCCACAGGGACTTTGGTACCAGGAGTTCCTTTTATAAGGGACTTAACTGTGTGCCAGGGCTATGCCAATTGTGGAAACAAAGGTACAGTTTTAGGCAAAGAACACTGGTGCTGGAGCCTGGTTAGCAGGGTTCCAGCACACTTCTAATCAAAGCTGGCATCAATGCTAGGCAAAAAGGGGAGTGACCATGCCAACAGTGGCATTTTCCTACACCAGACATTTCTGGAAATTAGACATCCTGGGGAGTCCACAGAGGTGTGACTTGTGTGGATTCCCAAAGGTTTTCTTACCCAGAATACCCTGCAAAGGTGAAATGTTAAAGAAAAACTCAAATGTTTCTTGCATTTCTGTCACACAAACTACAGGAATATGCTGGGATCCACAAAATTCCTATCACCCAGTGATTCCCCACCGGTCCTGATAAAAACGCTACCCCACTTGAGTGCCAGTACCGAGTGCCTGCGTCAGGAATGGATCACCCCAGTGATCCAACACTTGCCCTCATGTAAGGACCAACATTGACCGTTGTGTGATCTATTCCTGTCACAGGCACTAGGCCTACCCACACAAGTGAGGTACCATTTTTATTGGGAGACTTGGGGGAATGCTGGGTGGAAGGAAATTCGTGGTTCCTCTCAGATTCCATAACTTTCTATCACTGAGTTGTGAGGAAAAAGTGTTTTTTTTGCCCAAATATTGAGGTTTGCAAAGGATTTTGGATAACAGAACACTGTGAGCGCACCACAAGTTACCCCATCCTGGGTTCCCCTGGGTGTCTAGTTTTCACAAATGCACAGGTTTGGTAGGTTTTCCTAGGAACTGGCTGAGCTTGAGACCAAAACCACAGCGAGGCACTTTCCAAAAAACACGTCCGTTGTCAATGTAAAAATCTGATGTGTCCATGTTGCGTTTTGGGGCGTTTCGAGTCACGGGCAGTAAGCCTACCCACACAAGTGTGTACCATTTTTATCGGGTGACTTAGGGGGATGCTGGGTGGAAGGACATTTGTGGCTTCTCAGATTGCAGAACTTTCCATCACCAAAATGTGAGGAAAAAGTTGTTTTTTTTTACAAATTTGGAGGTTTGCAATGGACTCCGGGTAACAGAACCTAGTGAGAGCCCCACAAGTCACCCCATTCTGAATTTCCCTAGGTGTCTAGTTTCCAAAAATATAGACGCTTGCTACGTTTCTCTAGGTTCCCGCTGAGCTGGAGGCCAAAGACCACTGCTAGGCACTTTGCAAAAAACAGGTTAGTTTTCTTTGGGAAAGTGTGATGTGTATGTGTTTTGGGGCATTTCCTGTTGCAGGCACTAAGTCTACCCACACAAGTGAGGTACCATTTTTATCTGGAGACTTGGGGGAGTGCTGGGTGGTAGGAAGTTTGCTGCTACGATCAGATTACAGAAATTTGCAGCACCAAAATCTGAGGGAAAAGCTTTTTGTTGCCAAATTTTGAGGTTTGCAAAGGATTCTGGGTAACAGAACTTGGTGTCACCCACAAGTCACCCCATCCTGGATTCCCCTAGTTGTCTAGTTTTCAAACATGCACAGGTTTGGTAGTTTTCCCTAGGTGCCGGATGAGCTAGAGGCCAAAATCCACAGCTAGGCACTTTCCCAAAAACACACCAGATTTCAATGTAAAAATGTGATGTGTCCATGTTGCGTTTCCTGTTGCGGGCATTCGACCTACCCACGCAAGCGAGGTTCCATTTTTATCAGGAGACTTGGGGGAACACAGAATAGCAGAACAAGTGTTATAGCCCCTTGTCTTTCTCTACATGTTTTCCTTCCAAAGGTAAGACAGTGTGTAAAAAGACATCTATTTGAGAAATGCCATGTAATTCACATGCTAGTAGGGGCACCCTGAAATTCAGAGATGTGCAAATAACCACTGCTTCTCAACACAGTATCTTGTGCCCATTTTGGAAATACAAAGGTTTCCTTGATACCTATTTTTCACTCTTTATATTTCACCAAATGAATTGCTGTACACCCGGTATACAATGAAAACCCATTGCAAGGTGCAGCTCCATTACTGGCTCTGGGTAGCTAGGGTTTTTGATGAACCTACAAGCCCTATATATCCTCGCAATCAGAAGAGTCCAGCAGACATAACAGTATATTACTTTTGAAAATATGACGCTACAGGAAAACGTTACAGAGTAAAATGTGGAGAAAAATGGCTGTTTTTTTCCCATCAATTTCAAATTTTTTTTTTATTTCAGCTGTTATTTTCTGTAGGAAAACGGTGTAGGATCTACACAAATGACCCCTTGCCGAATTCAGAATTTTGTCTACTTTTCGGAAATTTTTAGTTGTCCGGGATCCAGCATTGGTTTCACACCCATATCTGTCACTAACTGGAAGGAGGCTAAAAGCACAAAAAATAGTAAAAATGGGGTATGCCCCAACAAAAATGCCAGAATTGTGTTGAAAAATGTGGTTTTCGTGTTTAAGTCTGCCTGTTCCTGAAAGCTGGGAAAATTGTGATTTTAGCACCACAAACCCTTTGTTAATGCCATTTTCAGGAGAAAAAAAAAACACATGCTTTCTTCTGCAGACCTTTTTCCCATTTTTCTGAAAAAAACAAAATTCTAGCTCTATTGTGGCTAATTTCTTGGTCTCCTCCAGGGGAACCCACAAACTCTGGGTACGTTTACAATTCCAGATCCAAGAGCTCCAAAAGATTGCTGTGGCGCTCGGACTCCATTGGAGACCAGAGGCCTTTCTCTGATCTCTGTCTCTCCCATGTGGGTGCCCCATCACAGAAGTGACGCATCTGTAACAACTGTGAGATCTGGTTGGGGAAGGGAGAGAAATCTGCCATTGACCCAATCCTGATTCAAAAGGCACCACTGTCGCCTCCAAGATCTGGACCATTCCAGAAAGATTTCCCTGGTGCTGCACCCACTGGAACTTCAGGTCCCATTACAGAACCTGCATATGCCATCTGCCATTTGGCACTAATAGGATGCAGGAGGGCATGAGGACTAGCAGCCGCAGTCATTCTCACTGAAACCTGGGACAGAGGCTGAAACATCGGAATCATAGCCCGAATATCCCGGACTCACTGATCAGCAGGATAGGCCCAAAACTACGCAGTGTCCAGAACGTCTCCGATGAAAGGAGCACATGAGAAGGAGTCAGATGTGACTTCGGCATGTTTATAGTGAACCCCAGCAAATGCAGGAGGTTCACTGTTGTCTGAAGGTGGGAGACCACTTTCTGCCAGTTGTCGAGGTAGGGAAAGTGTTAGAAATGGAGTCTTTGTTTGGCAGTCAGTTTACCCCCTGTCCAAGCAAGGACCCTCACTATAGTCAGGTTAAGTCACACACAATCCAAATCATCCTGTGCCCACCCTCTGGCAGCTTACCGCTGAGGAGTCAGGCTTAACTTAGAAGTCAATATGTAAAGTATTTGTGCAATAAATCATGCAATAACACAGTAGTGTTTAGAAAAAAATAGAATATGTATCTGGTTAAATGAAGCTCGAAATGATCAAGATTTGATAAGTACACGTTGAAATATCACTTCAGAGAATGATAAAAAGAGTCTTTAGTCTTTAAAAAGCAACAAGTGTCTCTTGCAAACACAAAGTACCTGGTTTGCGTCAAAATTATCCGCAAGGGGCCGCAGAGGAAGGGATGCATGGAAAACGGGGAGTTGTGTGTCGGTTTCTCCGAGCTCACACAGATGATGCGTCAATATTTTTCTACGCAGTCAGGGCCTTGCATCGATTTCCGGTGCAAAGAGTTGGATCCCCTTCAGGTTGTGGGGCATTTGGACACCCCAGGGACGATGCAGAGAAATCCTGGGCATGCAGAACAAAGTCACAGGAGCTGCGTCGATCCGGTGGGCGATGCGGGACATTTTTGATGCACAGCAGGCGCTCAGTCGGTTCTTCTTGCAGGAACTCGGGCTGCGACGTTCCAGCTCGGCTATGCGTCAATTCAGTGGGCCGTGCGTCAAAGTTCTGGTTGCAACGCTGGGGCTGCGTTGATCTTCTCTCAGGGAGCCAGGCTGCGTTGTTCCAGTTCGGCGTGCGGTGATTTTCTCACCTTAATGCAGGCTGTGTGTCGTTTCTGGCAGGCTGTGCATCTAATTTTCGCCACACAAGGAGTTCTTTGCAGGATGAAGTCTTTTTGGCCCTGAGACTTCAAGGAACAGGAGGGAAGCTCTAGCCAAGCCCTTGGAGAGTACTTCTCAGCAGAGCCATAGGGCAGCAGGGTAACAGCAGGGCAGCAGTACTTTGCAGAAAAGTAGTCAGGTGAGTCCTTTGGGCAGACAGGCAGTTCCTCTTGGCAGGTTGCAGGTTCTGGTTCAGAGTTTTTTCACCAGTGGTATCTTGACCAGAAGTGTCTAACTTCAGAAGTGTCAACGTTGGTAGAGTCAGGGACCCTGCTTAAAACCCCAAATGTGCCTTTGAAGTGGGGGAGACTTCAAAGAGTGGCTTAGAAGTCCACAAGTTCCCCTTTCAGTTCCATTCGGTCTGCCATGGTCCCAGTAGGGGGTTTGGCAGTCCATTGTGTGAGGGCAGGCCACTGTGCTTTGACATGTAAGTGTCAGGCCCTCCACCCTCCCAGCCCAGGAAGACCTATACAGTATGCAGATATTTGCCAGTGTGACTGAGCATCCTGTGTCTGGGGTTGTATGAATGAAATGCATAAGGGAGCTGTCAACTAAAACCTAGCCAGATGTGGATTGTAAGGCACAGAAGTATTATAAGTGCAGAGAAATGCTCACTTTTTAAAAGTGGCATTCCTTAAACAGTAATATTAAATCGAATTTCACCAGTCAGCAGGATTTTGTATTACCAGTCTGGCCATACTAAATAGGACCTTGTTACTCCTTTCAGATCAGAATCTACCACTCAAACAGTATAGGAGGGTAGCCCTAATGTTAGCCTATGAAAGGAGCAGGCCTCACAGCAGTGTAAAACTAATTTAAGGGTTTTACACTACCAGGACATATAAACTACACATGCACATGTCCTGCCTTTTACCTACATAGCACTCTGCCCTATGGGTTACCTAGGGCCTACCTTAGGGGTGACTTATATGTAGAAAAAGGAGATGTAGTGGGCTAGTCTACTAAAAAACCTCCTGTGGCAGGACGAACGGTATAAAAACCCACGGAGAGTAATTGGGGTGGTCAGGTAAGTGATTTATTTAAGTTTTAAGGGATTGTCTCTAATTGTTCCTTTTTCCTCTCCTATAGTTTCAGTTCTTATGGCGTTGTCTTCTATTCTTCTTCTTGATTTTTCTCCTCTCTTCTTCTTTCAGGTGGGTGTTCTCCCTGTCTGTCGGTGGCCTCCAATGATGGGATACCGTGGAGAAAAGGCTAAGGTAAGTGGGGTATTACATATGTTTTTATGGTTTATTTAATGAAAGGGGAAGAGGTAACATAGGTGGGGTGGTGATGGTTGTGAGTTAGGGTAAAGTGAATAAACTCTCTCTAGTGCACTTTATGTGACTCTTGTGGTTTTTACTTGTGCTCTCTAAAACTCCCTTCCAATCCTCCCCTCACTCCGTCGTTGCCCCCTTCCCCAGTGCCCTCTTAGCCGTGATATTCCCTTTTGTGTCCCACAAGGACCGTACCTTAGCAAGCCACGACCCTCCTGGGTCGTGGCTGGAGCTGGGGTGTTCCCTCGGGGTAGAGTCCTGGATAATCCTTTCCGACTTCTTCTCACTCCGCGATGGCCTGGTCTCTCTCTCGTCTCCCGTCCTCATCCGGTCGTGTTCCTTCTCCTCCTTTCCGTTCCCGTCCCTTTAAATCGGGAACTTCCTGCCGCGTTGTTGCCGTGGCCCGGAAACCCTCCTGGGTTGCCGTGGCAACACTAGGACGCCAGCCGTCCTCCGAGGGCGTTCCCACGGCAACGTGGGAACGCGGAAATGACGTGTCGGACCTATCCGACACGTCTATCCCGGCCGGCGTGGAGATTGTGTTCGGGCTCGCCCGTTCACACACCCCTTCCCAAGAACGGTCCTGGTCGAGGACCGAAGAGGAGCAAGGGTAGCGAGACAAATAGTCAGCAGGTCCTTGTTGCGACCCTGGGACATGTCGAACCTGAAAGGAAAAAGGCTGTAGTTCAAGGAACCATCGTAAAATTTGTGAATTGGAATCTTTATGAGCGGCCATCCAGGTGAGGGGAGCGTCATCCGTATACAGAATAAAAGGTCGGCCCAAGAGATAATACTGTAAACTGTCCACCGCCCATTTAATGGCTAAGCACTCTCTTTTGATGATAGGATAATGTCGTTCCTGAGGAAATAGTTTTCTGCTAAGAAATAGGATAGGGAGATCTCGGCCCTCTCTGTCAGGCTGACTCAAAACTGCCCCTAGACCCACATCGGAGGCATCTGTATACAGATGAAATGGTTTGGTGAAGTCTGGGCATTGTAATATCGGGTCCCTGGTCAGATAGGATTTTAATCTCTCAAAGCTATTTGTCTGAAGGTCAGAAAAGGGTAACAACTGGTTAGGATTGGATTTGGACAAGAGATATGTGAGGGGTGCAGCAAGGGTGGAATATCCAGGTATGAACCTACGATAATATCCTACTAGACCCAGGAAAGAGCGTAGGTCCTTCTTTGTTTTAGGGGTAGGGGCATGTTTAATGGCTTCTACTTTTTTTATTTGGGGCTGGAGAGTGCCCTGACTAATATTATACCCGAGGTACGAGATGTCGGTTTTCCCTAGTACACATTTCTTGGGGTTGGCTGTTAATCCTGCCTTTGTCAGGGTATGGAAAAAAAATTCCAGATGGTTTAGATGATCCCCCCATGTCTCGCTAAAAATGACTACATCGTCCAAATAAGCTGCCGAGAATGTTTGGAAGGGTTTTAGTAACCTATACATTAACCTTTGGAAGGTCGCTGGAGCTCCATGTAGGCCAAAAGGTAACACTGTGAAATGATACAGCCCAGATTGAGTAGAGAAGGCTGTTTTTTCTTTATCCTCTGGGGCCAGAGGAATCTGCCAGTACCCTTTAGTTAGGTCTATTGTGGACATATATTTAGCTTTTCCTAATTTTTCAAGGACGTAGTCTACTCTAGGAATGGGATAGGTGTCAAACATAGAAATTTCATTAAGTTTCCGAAAATCTATGCAGAATCTTACAGTCCCATCAGGTTTTGGTACTAGGACTACCGGGGAGCACCAGGGACTATTAGAGGGTTCCACCACTCCAAGAGCTAACATTTTCTGGATTTCATCCTCTATGATGTGCTTTCTCGCCTCCGGAATACGATAAGGTCGCAAACGGACTACTTTACCCGGAGTAGTTTGTATTTGATGGTAAATTAAAGAGGTTTTTCCAGGGTTTTCTGAAAAAAACTTTTGGAAGGGACTCAATAGGAGAAATAACTGCCCTTTATCAGACCTTGTCAATGACTCATTGATAGAGGGTAAATTATCATTCTCTTGCTGGTATTTAGGGTAAAACTCAATGTTTGATTCCTTACATGGATATAGAAACTGTCCCATTTCCACTACATTGTCTGTGTTCTCGGATACTTCCCATTTCTTTAATAGGTTCACATGATAAATTTGTGTCTTTTTAGGGTTGGCCATTAGCTCAATCAGGTAAGTAACGGGAGATACTGCTCGGATCACTCGATAAGGACCTTGCCATCTGGCGAGAAGTTTTTGTTCAGACTTGGGACGCATTATCAGAACTTGATCTCCTGGCTGAAAAACTCTCAACTTACTCCCTTTGTCATAATAGTGTTTTTGTGTTATTTGGGCCTGTTCCATATTTTCTCGTACCTCCTCCCATAGCCCTTGTAAATGATACTTCAAGTTGTGGGTGTATTCCAGCAATGGTCTTCCCCCTTCCTCAGCTTCTTCCTCCCATGTTTCTATGGCCATGTCTAAAAGGGAGCGTGGTTGCCGTCCGAACACTAATTCGAATGGGCTATGCCCTGTGGACGCCTGTTCATGAGTTCTGATAGCGTACAAAACTAATGGTAATTTTTGATCCCAATCTCTCCCTGAATCGGTGACTATTTTCTTTAGTAGGGTTTTGATGGTCCGATTGTAGCGTTCCACCAATCCATCTGTCTGTGGATGATAAACAGATGTTCTTATTTGGGAAATCCCTAAGGTCTTACAAACTTGTTTCATGAGATTAGACATGAATGGGGTCCCTTGGTCTGCGAGTATTTCGCGGGGAAACCCTATTCGAGTGAAGACTGTTATCATTGCTTGTGCGACAGATTTTGTGGTCATACTGGTCAGGGGAATGGCCTCTGGGTATCGGGTGGCATAGTCCATGAGCACCAATATGTAGGTGTGTCCTTTAGAAGAAGGCACTAAGGGTCCAATTAAATCAATCCCCACCCTGCTAAATGGTATATCTATGATGGGAAGGGGCAAAAGTGGTGCTTTCCTAGGCCTACCAGGTTCTGTCAGCTGACACCGGGGACACTGGGAACAATACCTCCGGATGTGGGCAAAAACACCTGGCCAATAAAATCGTCTGAGGAGATACTCTTCCGTTTTTTCCCTCCCAAAATGCCCTCCCCCTGGTTGATTGTGAGCTAGGGTCAGGACTTGATTCCTAAAATTTTCTGGTACTATTAGCTGATGTTTATGATCCCCATCCTGGGTAGTGGTCACCCTATATAGGAGATTTCGTTTAACCAGGAAGTAAGGACCCACCTCCTCTGTCTCTTCTGTTTTTGCCAATTTCCACGCCTGAGCGAGGGAGGGATCTTCTCTCTGTTGATGGTGGAAACTTAGGGGTGCATCATGTGTTTCTGCTATAAGTTTTTGGTTTTGCTCCTGCTCGTTATGAGACCTGTACTGTACTTTTCTATCTCGCTTCTCTCTACGTGAAAGTTTCCTACGAGGTAGAGGACAGTCAATATTACTTTCGGAAAAAGGAGCCTCAACCCACCAATCCTGGTGAATTTTTGGTTTTTGAACATGGTCCAGAAGTTCTGGGAAGTGTTCATAGTCAGTACCAATGATACATTCCTCAATAAGTTGAGACATTACTCCCATCGGAAGTAAGTCCCTATAGTTTTCCCACTCTATGTCAACTCCTGTCACGGGGTACTGTTCCTTATCGCCGTGAATACAACAAATCGTGACCCACCTACTTGATTCCCTATCGATTGGGCTTATTAAGTCTTCGCGTACCACGGATTGGCTGCAACCCGAATCAATTAGAGCACATACAGACCGACCATTAAGTCTCAGGGTTTGTTTAAACTTAAGGTCTCCTTTTCCTGTACAGAGTACGCGTCTCTGTGTTATTCCTATCTCCATAGGTTCGCTTCCCTCCAGTTTCCGTGGGCACATACGAGCTATGTGCCCCCACTCTCCACAGTTGTAGCACTGTGGCCCCTGTAAAGGAGGACCTTCTGTAAATCTGTGGGGCCCCGGGTCTTCTACGGGAAATCTCGGCGAAGGTTTTGGATTGGGTACAACAGGTTTTATGTTGGGTCTGGGTGGCATACCTCTCACATCTGTGGATCGATGGTATGCGCAGGCTAGATCAATGGCCATGTCGGTATCCACCTTTGGATGTTGTCGTATCCAATTTTTTGTCGAAGTAGGTAAAGAGTCTAGATACTGTTCGAGGATAATAGTCTGTATAACCTCCTCTCTGCTATTCCCGATTGGACCCAGCCATTTCAAGGCCAAATCTTTCACGCGGAAGTAGAAGGTTCGGGGGTCCTCATTTGGTCCCCATTTTACTTTCCGGAATTTAACTCGATAATACTCGGTGTCGTGGCCTACTCGTTCTAAGATGCTGGTCTTTATCTCTTTATATTGGGTTGTTCCCCCGGGATTCGCTGCTTGATAAGCCGCTTGCAGGAGACCTGTAAGCAACGGTGCCACATATTGCCCCCACCTGTCTTCCGGCCATTGAGCCGAAGAAGCAACTCTTTCAAAGTTAGTGAAGAAAGACTCCGGGTCTTCTCCCTCCTGATATTTTTGCAACACCGAACTGGGTACATTGGGGTGTACTTTGCTGGCGGCAATTGTTTCCGTTAATTTCTTCATTGCCGTTTCGTGAACCAATTGGTTATTTGCTAATATCGTCGCTTGGCTCTTCAAGGCTGACTGTAAGGCCTCCCTGTCCTCTTTTGCCTCTCGTTGGTGAGCTTCCCATACTAACTGCAGATGGCGTTGGCCTTCCGCCAGTTGTTTAATCATATCTTCTAGAGACGAATTGTCACTCATTATTTATACCGTTCGGTTGCCTGTGGGATGGTTCCTTTCCTATAAATCCCACTTCTGACACCACTGTGGCAGGACGAACGGTATAAAAACCCACGGAGAGTAATTGGGGTGGTCAGGTAAGTGATTTATTTAAGTTTTAAGGGATTTTCTCTAATTGTTCCTTTTTCCTCTCCTATAGTTTCAGTTCTTATGCAATCGTCTTCTATTCTTCTTCTTGATTTTTCTCCTCTCTTCTTCTTTCAGGTGGGTGTTCTCCCTGTCTGTCGGTGGCCTCCAATGATGGGATACCGTGGAGAAAAGGCTAAGGTAAGTGGGGTATTACATAAGTTTTTATGGTTTATTTAATTAAAGGGGAAGAGGTAACATAGGTGGGGTGGTGATGGTTGTGAGTTAGGGTAAAGTGAATAAACTCTCTCTAGTGCACTTTATGTGACTTGTGGTTTTTACTTGTGCTCTCTAAAACTCCCTTCCAATCCTCCCCTCACTCCGTCGTTGCCCCCTTCCCCAGTGCCCTCTTAGCCGTGATATTCCCTTTTGTGTCCCACAAGGACCGTACCTTAGCAAGCCACGACCCTCCTGGGTCGTGGCTGGAGCTGGGGTGTTCCCTCGGGGTAGAGTCCTGGATAATCCTTTCCGACTTCTTCTCACTCCACGATGGCCTGGTCTCTCTCTCGTCTCCCGTCCTCATCCGGTCGTGTTCCTTCTCCTCCTTTCCGTTCCCGTCCCTTTAAATCGGGAACTTCCTGCCGCGTTGTTGCCACGGCCCGGAAACCCTCCTGGGTTGCCGTGGCAACACTAGGACGCCAGCCGTCCTCCGAGGGCGTTCCCATGGCAACGTGGGAACGCGGAAATGACGTGTCGGACCTATCCGACACGTCTATCCCGGCCGGCGTGGAGATTGTGTTCTGGCTCACCCGTTCACACCTCCCCCTTCTCTATTTCAGTCCTTTCGCAAGGTCTCATAAGATAAAGAATGTTGGATACAGTATATGTTATGGCACTTTCCTTTATTATTCTTGTTAAGTTACCCTCCTTCCAGTACTTAGTAAAAGGGGCTCTGAAGTCCTCTTCGTATCTCTGACTTTCCAGTCTCTTTTCTGTTTCTCGTTTTTCTTCTCTTTCTTAGTTCTCTTATTCCTTCTGTATAATACTGTCTCTTTTTTCCCTTATCTTTCTCTTTTAATTGTCTCTACTTGTGTCTTATTTCAGGCACTCCTCAGGGTCTCTTGGATGTCACTCAGGAGCATGAGGAGGAAACACAGGACAAAGAAATAGGAGGTAAGTCTGGAGTTTTAGGCCCTCATTACAACCCTGGCGGTCGGTGATAAAGTGGCGGTAATACCGCCAACAGGCTGGCGGTAACTGCCACCAAATTATGAACATGGCGGAAAGATTTCAGATAGACAGTCACTTTACCACACCGACCGCCAGGGCAGAAACTACAGCCACCACGATGGTAGCCGCCCACAGCCAGGCGGAAGTAAATGTTCCACCCACCATATTAAGACCCTTGAAACAGCCATCTTTTCCGGGGCGGTACCAACGACAGCAAAAGCCTGGCCGAAACACTCCACAGAAGGGAAAGGACTCACCTTTGGAGACACAGGGAACAACCACGACGCCATGGAGTCTGAGCTGCAAATCTTGACTATGATATTTTACGTCCTGCTGTGAGTGCAGCTGCCTAGCACACAGGGGAAGGGGAGTGGAAAATGAGTGACCCACACAGACAACACACACCCCCACCCCCACCCCCAACACCATACACACAATCAGATGCAGTAAGAAAACATAATGGCCCGTACACCTCAGGAATAATGCAAGGACAACACGCATAGATGAAAGTGAGTGTAATAATATAAATACAGTAAAAATACAAACATTCAATCTAAAAGTATGTACATATGTACAGTTCAAAGGACACAGCCCAGTCCTCAATCTGCATGGGCCACAGGGCAAAGTCCAAGGCCACACTTGTCTCCTGCACCAACTCGGAGAGAACGCTGCAGGGGCATCAGTTGGAAAATAGGCAGGCACCTCAGGGGGATGGGGAACAGGGGGGGGTCACCTAGCAGGCAGATGGAAAAACACCACTGATTCTGGAGGGGGCAACATGCCCTGTGCTTGGTCCTGGGGAGTGCAAGGTCACAGTCTCTCAAGTGGGTGACTTGCCCACATGCTCTGGAGAGACAACATGCCCTGTGCTTGGTCCTGGGGAGTGCAAGGCCACAGTCTCTCAAGTGGGTGACTTGCCCACATGCTCTGTGCTTAGTCCTGGGGAGTGCAAGGCCACAGTCTCTCAAGTGGGTGACTTGCCCACATGCTCGGGAGGGGGCAACATGCCTTGTGCTTTTTCCTGGGAAGAGCAAGGCTACAGTCTCTCAAGTGGGTGACTTGCCCACATGCTCTGGAGGGGGCAACATACCCTGTGCTTCAGATCCTGGGGAGGATGGGGTGAGTGGGTGTCATACCCACTGGTTCTGGAGGGGGCATTGTGCCTTGTGCTTCAGATCCTGGGGAAGATGGGTTGAGTGGGTGTCATACCCACTGGTTCTGAAGGGAGCATTGTGCCCTGTGCTTCCGATCCTGGGGATGATGGGGTGAGTGAGTGTCATACCCACTGGCTCTGGAGGGGGCATCGCACCCTGTGCTTCAGATCTACTGGTTCTGGAGGGGGCATTGCGCCCTGTGCTTCAGATCCTGGGGAGGATGGGGTGAGTGGGTGTCATACCCACTGGTTCTGGAGGGGGCATTGTGCCCTGTGCTGCAGATCCTGGGGAGTGCAAGGTCACAGACTCTAACCTGGGTGTCGTACCCACAGAATTTGCAGGGGGCAGGCCGCACAACAGCCCATGGAGGCAGGTCTACAGACCGTCTGCCTGCGGTGACGCTGCTCAGTGGTGGTAGTGGTGCTGCTGCTGATGGAGGTTGTGGGGGGAAGCTCATGCCCATCCCCTGCAGCCTCGGATGGCTGCACAACCAAGGTTGTTGTTGGGGGCTCTGACTGACTCCCAGCACCATGCCTCTTGTCCTTCCAGGCAGCAGCTGGGAATGGCTCATTGCTCTTCTTGGCAGCACTTGGGGCAGGTTCCTTGCCCTTCCTGGCAGCAGCTGGGGATGGCACCTTGCTCTTCAGGGCAGCACTTGGGGCAGGCTCCTTGCCATTCCTGGCAGCAGCTGGGGATGGCCCCTTGCCCTTCAGGGCAGCAGCTGGGGAGGGCTCCTTGCCCTTCCGGGCAGCACTTGGGGCAGGCACCCTTTCCTTGATGCTGCCTGGTGCCCTGGATCCTTTACCAGCACAAGTGGGTGTGGACACTGCTGGCCCCGTGGACTGGGTGGCTGAGGTGCTTGCCTGGGTTTTAGCCACCATGGCCAGACGTGAAGGACGGGGGGGGGCAGGGAAGAGGTCAATGGTGGAGAGGAAAAGCTGCTTAGGGACATTGGGGCGGGATGAGTGAGACGATTTGGGAGAGGAGGAAGAGGGAGTGGTTGTGGGAGGTGTCTGTCTGCTGTGTTTGGGTGCAGGTGCATGGGCTGGATGCTGTTGTGAGGTGGATGGCTGTTGGGTGTCTGAGTGCTTGCGTCTGTGTACCTTTGGGGGAGGAGGGACAGACACAGGGGACGGGTGTATGGCTGTTGTGGTGGTGTCTGCCAGTGAGGTGTGTGTTCTGCTAGGTGTGCTGTTGATGGCAGTAGAGGATGAGGATATAGTGCATACAGGTGTGAGTGTAGACGCAACTGGGAGGGAGGAGGAGGCCACGGTGGAGGCAATGGATGTTGGTATGTCTGCATATGGATGATGTTTGTGTGAGTACCTGTGGGATGATGTGTGGTGCTTGTGTTTGCCTTTGACACTCGTGTGTTGTCCTGTGTGCATGCCCATCTGCCTGTGTGCTTGAGGTAGGTTGGGGTTGAGGGGAATGGGATTGGGAAGAGGAAGTTGGAGGGGGGTAGGGTGGAAACAGGGACAATGGCTGTCATCAGAGAGGAGGCCAGAGCCTGGATTGATCTCTGTTGGGCCGCCAAGCCAGTGTGAATGCCCTCCAGAAATGCATTTCTCTGTTGCATTTGGGCTGCCAGCCCCTGGATGGCATTCACAATGGTTGACTGCCCAACAGAGATGGATCTCAGGAGGTCAATAGCCGCCTCACTCAGGGCAGCAGGGCTCACAGGGCCAGGGCCTGAGGTGCCTCGGGCGAAGGAGATGCACACCCTCCTGGGTGAGCGAGCACGGGCAACTCAATGAAGGGCTGCTGGGAGGGCGGTGGTAGTACGGGGTGGAGGCTGTACCTGTAGCTGGGGTGGTCACAGAAGTGTCCACTATCACCAAGGAGCTTCCGTCGGAGGAGGTATCTGTGTCCGAACTGTCCCCTCCAGTCTCCGCCGTGATGCTCCCCTCGCCCTCCGTCCCAATGGTGCCATCACCGTCGGTGGACTCTGCCTCCTGGGTCATGTGGGATGCAGCTCCCTCTGTCGCCGGTGCCTCTGCTCCTCCGCCATGTGATGCTAATGCACCTAGAGACAAGATGACAAAACAAAAAGAGGGGGGAGAGATAAAAGATACACTGTGCCAATGGCTGCACCACCACCACCACCATTGGCCACTGTTGGCGTACATACCATCCTCACACACAGGGAACAGGCCTAGGCACTATGCAATGCACTACCAGTAACAATGCTAGCCACCAAGGCATGGGGAGGGACACATACCGCCAACTGCAGCATATCTGGGACCCACACAGCCCTGCCTAGTATTGGATGCCTAAAAGTTAGGTAGGAGGAATATCACATCAGAACCCTGCTCAACATGGGACCTACTCTGCAATGTCAGGCCTGGCTTAGGGGCACCCACAGACACACATCTACCACCCGGATACCACCCCACCAGGCGTAAGTTATAATGATGGGCACTGTACTCACCCCCTTGTGACTGCTGTGATGCCCTCAGGTGCCCATCCAACTCCGGATAGGCCACCATCAGTATGCAGGCCATCAGGTGTGTCAGGGTTCGACGGGCATCCCTTCCTCGTTGGGAGGCCATCACCAGCTGGGCCTCCGCAGTCTTCCACGCCCAGCGTCTCAGGTCCTCCCACCGTTTCTGACAGTGGGTGATCTGCCTGCCGTAGACCCCCCAGGTCCGCACGTCCTTGGTGATGGCACGCCATATACCCTTCTTTTGATGGGCACTGACCTGCAGAGAAATACACACAGGGAAAGGTATTAGTCAGATCGTCCTGCCTGTTACACTTATGGCCCACCATACCCCTTCACATCGCCTTTTGCACACACAGGGCCCAGCACACAAGCTGCACGCAGCCCATGAGACATCCACCAAACCCCCCCCCCCACACAAGGCCTTCATACATCACTCCATGCCCCATGCATCGTGCTCACAGTGTACTCACCTGTTGGTCTGGAGGCCCATACAGCAGTCCCTACTGGAGTAGGACCCCATCCACCAGTCTCTCCAACTCCGCCGAGGTGAAGGCAGGGGCCGTTCCCCAGTCACACACGCCATGGTAGGTTCCAGACACAGGTCATACCAGCACATGCAGTGTAGGTTGTCTCCTGTTGAAGGTCAGGTAACAAGTGAGAGAACAGTTAGAAAATGGCAGTGACGTCCGCGGCGATGCATACCGTCACCGCGGGCGTACATCACCATTGGCCACTGTACCCCATAGAAGCAAATATTGTCCAATGAGGCGTTGCAGGGTGGTTCCCAATCGCCCCCCGCAATGGCACACGTCAGCGGAATTACCTCACTTCCACCTGTCCCTCCACACAGGACAGGCGGATGCCATTTCAAAGGGAGGGGGGCAGGCCCTGGATTATAACTGCCTCACAGTTTACAATTGGACATACAGGACAAATGCCACTTATACATTTCAAATTAACATCATGCATTGTACTGTCCTCACTCTTTTGCCCCATAGATTGCTACTGCTGCGGATGAATAGGAGATGGAGACATACCACTGTGTACAGACGCTTGGTGGACTTGACAACATTGGAGGACAGGCACATTATCCTCACATACAGACTTGACAGGGCCACAATCATGGATCTGTGTGCCCAACTGGAGCCTGACCTGATATCTGATATCCGTCACCCCACTAGGAGCCCCCTCTTGTGCAAGTTCTATCAGTGTTCCATTTCCTGACAAATGGTTCTTTCCAAGTGACAGTGGGCTTGGCAGCAGGAATGTCACAGCCAATGTTCTCAATAGTGCTGACAAGAGTGCTGTCTGCCCTGATCAAGCACATGTGCAGCTACATTGTATTCCCCCAGGAGGAGGATTTGGCCACAGTGGAGGCTGACTTCTATGCAATGGGACATATCCTCAACATAATTGGGGAAATTGATGGAACACATATTGCATCCGCCCCTCCCCCGGCAAAATGAACAGGTATTCAGAAATCAAGAGTTTTCATTCCATGAATGTCCAGATGGTGTGCCTTGTGGACCAGCGCATCTCCCATGTCAATGCTAAGTATTCTGGGTCTGTGCATGATGCCTTTATTGTGAGGAATAGCAGCATTCCAAATGTGATGTCCCAACTACAGAGGCACAGGGTGTGGCTAATAGGTGAGCCCTGGTTCCCACCTAGTGGATGTTGGTGTATGCCATATGGGATAGTGTGTGGCTAAATGTTGTCCCTCCATATCTGCAGGTGACTCAGGTTACCCCAACCTATCATGGCTACTGACGACCCCTGTGAGAAATTCCAGGACAAGGGCAGAAGAATGTTACAATGAGGCACATGGGCGTACAAGAAGGATAATAGAACGTACCTTTGGCCTCCTGAAGGCCAGGTTTCAGTGCCTCCATTTAACAGGTGGATCCCTGTGCTACTCACCCAAGAAGGTCTGCCCGATAATCATTGCATGCTGTATGTTGCACAACCTTGCCTTGAGACGCCATGTGCCTTTTCTGCAGGAGGAGGAGGCTGGAGATGGCTGTGTGGCAGCAGTGGACCCTGTGGACAATGAGGATGAGGAGGCAGAGGATGAGGACAACATAACTGCAGTGATCAGACAATACTTCCAATGACACACAGGTAGGACAGTGTTACTTCATCTTTCATTGACATTTTCTTGTTTATCTTTGTCACTGGCATGCTGTTATTTTCCACTTCTATGCCCACTCACTGTACCCTTTGGTAACTCATTTTGCAGATGCTGGTGCCCCACTATCGCTCATGGTGTGATCACTGCAGCCAACTACAGGTCTTTCCAATGTGAACATTACTGTACATTTGAATTGCAATGATTGAATCTGGTTAAACAAATACATACTTAAATCTCTTGACATACTCCATACTTGTATTTTTTCAAAGTGTGTTTATTTAAGTGCGAAGAAGTAGAGGGGCAAGTGCATTGGGCTGGGATGATGATGGAGGAAAGTCCAGGGTATAGTTACAGTCTATTGGTAGCACAGGTGCATTGTCCAAGGGGACATAGGAAGGGGAGCAATGGCAGTTCAAGGTGGACAGGGTGACAGCGTGGGACCCAAGGATGACAATTAGGAGAGTCTCATTTCCTGGCGGGGGTCTTGGCAATAGTCTCTGGCTTCTGCCTGGATCGCAGGGAATGTGTGTGGGGTGGTTCACCTTCTGCAGGAGAGTGGTGCTGGTGGCCTGTTGGTCCTGTGGCGGGCCTCCTGTCCACTAGTGGCAGCGGAGGTGGAAGGCAGTTAAGATGTCTGGCTAGTGACAGAGGCCCGCTGTTGTGAGGCTGCCTCCCTCATAATGTTGGGCATGTCTGCCAGCACCCCTGCAATGGAGACCAGGGTGGTGTTAATGGCCTGCAAGTCCTCCCTGATCCCCTGGTACTGTACCCTCCTGCAGCCGCCTGTTCTTCTGCACGTTGGCCAGGATCTGGCCCAGTGTATCCTGGGAATGTTGGTATGATCAGTGAGTGCCTCCTGGAGAGTCGGTTCCCTGGGCCTGTCCTCCCCCTGGCACATAGCAGTCCTCCCAGTTTCCCTGTTGTCCTGTGCCTTTGTCCCCTGAACCCTGTGCCCACTGCCACTGTCCTTCTAGTGGTGACACACTGCTGATTGACGTGTCCTGGGGACAGAGGTATGGCTACGCTGGGTGGGTGCTGTGGTGGTGTTTCCTGAGGGGGGGGGGGGAGGCTCTGTGGTGGTGTGTGACTGTGGCTGGGTTACCGATTGTCCAGAGGTCCCTGATGGGCCAGGTTGGTCATCGAGATCCAGACGACCAGTGTCGCTGTCATCCCTGTGGGCCTCTTCTGTGAGGGGAACTGGATATTGCTGGCACCTCTTCTCCACTGACATTGGCTGGGGTACCTGTGGGGATGTGAATGCAGTGTTATTGTTTCTGTGTGTGACATATTGTGCATTGGTGGGTTGCCCTCTTTGGTTGTATTTGCCCTGGTAGCTTTTACTTGTGTGAGTTGGTATATGGTGGGATAGCTGATTCTCTCTAGGGTGCATGCTTTAGTGACAGGTGTCCATGCAGAGCTGTGAGTGGTGTCCATGTATTGGTGGTGCATGCATGGCTTGGCATTGGGCGGAGTGATATGTGATGGTAGGGTGTGTGGGAGGTGGTGGAGTGATGGGAGTGATGGTGAGGGTATGCAGGTAGGGGGGTGATAGAAATAGTGAGTTGACTTACCAGAGTCCAGTCCTCCTGCTACTCCAGCCAGGGCCCTCAGGATGCATGATTGCCAAGACTTGCTCCTCCCATGTTGTTAGTTGTGGGGGAGGAGGTATGGGCCCACTGCCAGTCCTCTGTACAGCGAGTTGGTGCCTTGCTGCAATGGAACGTACCTTCCCCCGTAGGTCGTTCCACCTCTTCCTGATGTCATCCATGGTTCTTGGGTGCTGTCCAACGGCGTTGACCCTGTCCACGATCCTCTGCCATAGCTCCATCTTCCTAGCAATGGATATCTGCTGCACCTGTGCTCCAAACAGCTGTGGCTCTACCCGGATGGTTTCCTCCACCATGACCCTTAGCACCTCCTCTGAGAATCGGGGGTGTCTTTGTGGTGCCATGGGTGTTGTGTGAGTAGTGTGGGTGGGGGGTGTGTAGGGTGATGTGTTTGGGTGTGTGATGCAAGGTGCGTGGGTGGTGTATAGGTGATGGTGGTGTGTGGCTCTGGTCTTGTTTGTTGTCGTGGTGTCTATCATTACAAAGCATTGGCACGAGACAAAGGGTTGTGGGTACTGTGGGTGTGTGTTTTATAGTGGTGTGTGTGTGTGGGTGTGGTGTGTGTGTATGGGTGTCAGGTGTGCGTAGTTTGAATTGTCCAATGTGGTGGTGTTTTGTATGTGTGTGTGTATTTTGAGTGCGGCGGTGTGTACCACCAATGGTTTACCGCCACTGAATGTCCGCCGTGGTGATTTGTAGTCATAATGTGGTGGGTGTTGTTCTGTTGGCTTAACGGTGTGGGTTTTGATCCCGCCAGTTTATCACTGACCTTTGGTGTGGTGGAATTGTGTATGTGGCTGAATAGTGACGGATTGGGGTGTGTGTGTCATACATAATATGGTGAGCGGATTTCCGCCTCAGCGGTGGTAGGTTGGGGGCAGTCAGCGTGGCGGTAAGCGTGATTTTCCGCCATTATCATAATGAGGGCCTTAGTCTCTATTTATATGTAGTAGGGTTTAGGGGGTGTGAGGAGGTAAGTGAAACAACTGTGCACTCTCTGTGATATGCCTGTTCAATTTATTGGTGGTTTTCTCCCCCCCATGAATTGGTGTGAGTGCTCAAAACAACTGGTTCAGGAAGTAGTATTTTAACATGCACGGTTTGAGGTCGCAGGCAATTGATTAAAGGTATCTTCCTTGCCTTTCACGAAAATGTATATTATATATCCTTATCGTCTTTCCCTTTTCGGTTTCCTCTTCTCTTGCCCCGGCTCGATATTTCTATGTGCCCAAAAAGCGCTCGAAGCCCGTATACGGGTACGTACCTGTGTCAGCCACGTCCCTCCAGGGACATGGCAGGTTGGTGTGTTCCAAAGTAGAACTCTGTCGCTGCCGTCCTTCTGCGATTCTGTCAGTGCGCGGCCCTCCGTGGTCTCCTCTCAGTCTTTTCTTGCCGTCTTTCTTCTCCCTGTCATCTCCGTACAGTCGCTTTCGCCTTCCTGCCCGACCACGTTCTCTTTGTTGCCGCACTCCTCTCTGACATCTCACGCGTCTTCTTCCGGTTTCCTCTTTTCATTGCGTCGCAACAGCGTGACGCTCTCAGAAGTGCCCCCAGGGCACCTCTCCATCGGCGCCAATGGTATCGGAGCCTCAAGGGGTTTAACAACCCCGTTATAGGGGAGTTTAAGGCTTGCTAGTACTTTTAAATGCCAAGTAGACGTGGCAGTGAAACTGCACACACAGGCCTTGCAATGGCAGGCCTGAGGCATGGTTAAGGGGCTACTTATGTGGATGGCACAACCAGTGCTGCAGCCCACTAGTAGCATTTAATTTATAGGCTCTGGGCACATGTAGTGCACTTTGTTAGGGACTAACAAGTAAATTAAATATGCCAATTGGGTATGAGCCAATGTCACCATGTTTTTGGCAGTGGTAAAGTGCACAGAGTCCTAAAGCCAGCAAAAATGAGGTCAGAAAAAGAGAAAGAGGAAGGCAAAATTTTGGGAGTGACCCTGCAGAAAAGGCCATTTCCAACAGAAATACTGAAATTCCTGACCTGCGCAAATGAGCTGCGACCACCGCCATCACTTTTGTGAAAACCCAAGGTGCGCTGGTAATGCCGGAGGGGAGCAGGATAAACTGAAAGTGCTCGTGACCTACCATGAATTGTAGGTAACGTCTGTGGGCAGGCAAGACGGGGATATCAAAATAAGCGTTTTGCAAGTCCAACGCCATCATCCAGTCTCCTGGGTCTAAAGCAAAAAGGACCTGAGCCAAGGTGAGCATTTTGAACTTCTCCTTCCTGAGGAAGAGATTGAGGGTTCTGAGGTCGAGGATAGGACGCAGGCCCTTGTCCTTCTTGGGCAAAAGAAAGTAGCATGAATAGCAACCACAGCTTACTTCTGGTGCAGGAACCCACTCTACGGCCCCCTTGGACAAAAGAGCTGTAACTTTCTCGCGGAGAAGTGCCAAATGATCCTCCATTAGAATGCCAAATGATGGAGGCATGGCTGGAGGGTAACTCTCGAAGGGGAGGGAGTAACCCCTTCGAACGATCTGCAAAACCCACTTGTTCGTCGTGATGGATTCCCAGTGGAGCAGGTGATGGTTTATCCTGCCACCAACTGGTCTGAGGTAGGGGATGGACTAGGAAGGTTTGGAGGCTGCAGCCGGGGTGGGAATGGACTGAGCAGACCTCTGGTTCCCTGTCCCACGCAGGGGCTGGACAGCATAAGCATATGTGGCATGGTGGCTAGGGAGGGGCTGCGACAGGGAGCCCCTTCCGTGTCCATGAAAGGCCGAAAGGCAGACTGTTGGGGGCGAGGGGCAGTGGAAAGTTCAAGGGACCGAGCGGTAGCGCAGAAGTCCTTGAATGTCTCTAGTGCAGAGTCTGCCTTATCTCCGAAGAGATGAGAGCCAAAGGGCATGTCCATGAGGGTCTGTTGGACTTCCCACAAAAAAACAGACATTCTTAACAAGACGTGGCATCGTAATGCCACTGTTGATGCAACCGATCTGCCCACAGAGTCGGTTGTGTCCAGCCCACATCTTGTGGTGAACTTGGTTACATCTCTCCAACCGGAAACAGCCTGGGAGACGATTGCACAGGCCTCCTCCGGGATCTGCAGCAAAACCTGCGTGACCATGTCCCACAAGGAGTGGGTATAACTGCCCAAAAGGCATGTGGTGTTCACCGACCGCAACGCCCGATTGGAGGAATAAAACATCTTCTTCCCAAGATTATCCAATCTTTCCGATTCCCTATCCAGGGGAGCAGAAGGAAATGCGCCAGATGACGAGATTGCCTGAATGACCAAGCTCTCAAGCATAGGGTGTTGGGTCAGAAATTTAGGGTTATTTGGAGAGCGATTGCCCTATTCACAGGAGCGTCTGTGCTGGATCTGGACCCAGTACCCAGTAGGACATCAGTGAGGGCTTCATTAAATGGAAGGAGAGGCTCCGGATTGAAGCACCTGCGGTAGGAGATTAGTCCTGACCGCAACAGTAGGCATCTCAAGGCTGAGGACCTCAGCCACCCTACTGCCCACCATGGACTAAGAATCTCCCTCCGCCCTAGCCATGGTAGGAGGAGACAGCATGCCAGTGTCCGGGGAGGTTTTAAGACAGCTGGCATTGCCCAATTTATGAGCCCAGTTGATGTTCTGCTCATCTTGCTGGTATTCATAAGGGTCCAGTGACCCCTCCAATCCTTCCTCATATTCATATCCAAAGAAAAAAGGGTCTGAATACAACCTGGGGTGGCAAGCCCCCGTTGAACTCAGAATCTGCGTAGACTGACGCCATTCAGGCTCGTCGGGGATTAGGATTGGGTCGACGTTGATTGTGGGCCCAACAGACATCAGGAGCGTTGACAACTTTGCCAGCACCGGCGAAGGTCTCAATGGTATGACTGGCGCTCACGTGGATCCAGAGGGACTCTCGAGGACCGGAGCCAGAGCTGCCGAACCCCCAAGCCCCGAAGGCGCAAAAGAGGTGTCAGACTGCCCAAATATGAGGTGCATGGCCTCATAAAATTCTCATAGTTGGGCAGGGGTCGCTCCGGCTCCCAGAAATTCAGGAAGGTGCAGCATGGACCCAGAAACAGGCTCTGCGGACAGAGGCCTAGATCCTGGACGCTCTTCTTGCGTCGTATCATCCACGCAACTGGGTGAAGTCGAAGAATGCCTAGCCTTCTTGACTTCTTCTTACCCGAATGTCCGAATTATTTTGAGGACGAGAGGTGATGACTCCCGGCCGGTTTTGAGACCTTCCTCTTGAGCGAGATCAGGAACGATGCAGAGTTGAGTACCCAGGCTGCCATGAGCTTTAGTGAATGCTCCCTTAAAGCCTTTGGGTGCATGGCCTGGCACTTGGAGCACGACTTCGGGTCCTGGCCACGCTCCAGACACCACAAGCAGACCCAATGTGGATCCGTCACCAACATCATTCGGCGACAATCCTTGTAAGGGTTGAACCTGGTCTTCGGGGACATCCTAGATGCACCAAGAGTCAGCAGAAAATTCAACAAAAGTGTCGAGGCTGGTCAAAAAATGACCAGGGTAGCTCTTCTCCGGATCAGCGTGTGGCACGGAAAGAAAAGAACTGACGTCAGCACACCAAGCCGGCACCAGTATTTGACCCTGACACCAATGACGGACGTGGAATCAACCAATGCCACCTGACGGCACGCAAGGGTACTGCCTGAAGAAAAAAAATCTCTGGCTCCAGTCTGACGCCTCGGTAAGTTTTAAGGTAAGGAATCCGCAACTAGAAGTCTGTATCAGATATAGTACTTTAAAAAGGTAGCCATACTAGCGCATGTTTGGCCTCCCAGGTCGAATTCCAGTCTAATCAGACAGACACACGTGTAGGGTGGTGGTTGGAAGACTCTTTTGTACTCTTTAAGTTGGATTTTTTTTTTAAGGCTTTAGTAAGTTGCTCCGAGTAGGCTTGGTGGCTACATTTGATCATAGGGAGGAGAGTTGCCTCTATTACACACTGTATTGGGAATGTAGACGGGCTTTCTAATGAGTTGTTGAGTTGACAGGCTCTAGTGATTATTCCACATTTTCCATTGAGAAGCTACTTAAATTTAAAGATGATGGTTAAATCATAAATACGGAACAGGAAAATAGGACTTAATTGCCTCTTATTATAAACTGTTCCTATGGACTACCTCTTCAAATGGACTGCATTTAGAAAATATGTTTGCAGCCACACGCAACTAACTGGAAGACATATGCAATGAAAAATTCCTTTATCCAATGTTTGTTGCTTGTTGTTATGATTTTTTGTCAATCATTATCGTGTGACACGCTTTGTTCATGTCATTGTATACAACTATGTTTTCATGAGAAGAACTTATTCTTTTTCAAATTTGAGAGTCGGAGAATGTGGATTATTCAGCTATCTCAATAATATGACAAATCTTTTCTTTTTAAATAGCTTTATTTAGAGGTGGTGAGTAACTGTCAAACTCACTTTTGAAGCCTAATGTTTGTGGGAATTGTCCCCACTGTATATCCTACTTTCGTGTAAAGAACCTTAAGCTAAAAGAAAGATATGGAGCCAAGCTTGTATGCATAGCAGGATACTGGAATTTACTCTCTCTGACATCAGTGTTAGCTGTATCTAGGGCACAGAGAACAGAGAAGTTAGATATCCGCTTGCCCTTAGAAACTATCTCATGGCTCCTTTTCCTATGATCTTCTGGGAGGTATTGGAGTGTTGTATAGCCATTTTAGTTATAGCTCCATGCACGTTATTTTAACACACTAGGCCTGCTGCTGCGCACTTTAACCTAGATATATTTTATTCTGCTTCGTTTATTATTGTTACAGTAGCCACTTTTACAGTCTTATTTTATTTTTCTCTATCTAGCTGTTTTTGCCTAGGCCAGCATTCTGTTCTCGAACAAGACATTCTTGCTCACTCTGTGCTTCTTCCAAGGCTGCAGTAAGATAGGTTTCCGATGAACGTGGTATAAAGTTTTGTCTCTGACGTTCATGGAAAACACACATCCTTACGTAGGGACATTTTCTCAGAACATCGGCTGTTTTATTATAAAAACACTTCCCTGTCCCTCACACGTTAGAGGGAGATTCCAGCCAGAGAACCACAACTGTATGCTGATTGCCAAATGCTTCGATACAGCTGCTTTTACAGACTTCAGGCCTTTGCTCAGGTATGGGAGATGATGTCTTCCCAGGGTAACCTGAAGGGCAGAATTAGAGCTTAACACACTGTGCTCTATCATAGTGTAGGTAGTCTAGGTAAGAATTAGGGGGTCATTCTGACCCTGGCGGTAATTACCGCCATGGCGGAGGTCGGCGGTAGCACTGCCAACAGGCTGGCGAGCACCGCTGGGCATTCTGACCGCGGCGGTTCAGCCGCGGCCAGAAACGGAAAGTCGGCGGTGTCCCGCCGACTTTCCGCTACCCTTGAGAATCCTCCAGGCCGGCGGAGCGCGCTCCGCCGCCATGGGGATTCTGACACCCCCTACCGCCATCCAGTTCCTTGCGGTTCTCCCGCCGGGAACAGGATGGCGGTAGGGGGTGCCGCGGGGCACCAGGGGGCCCCTGCAGTGCCCATGCCAATGGCATGGGCACTGCAGGGGCCCCCGTAAGAGGGCCCCAAAAAGAATTTCAGTGTCTGCCTAGCAGACACTGAAATTCGCGACGGGTGCAACTGCACCCGTCGCACCTTCCCACACCGCTGGCTCAATTCTGAGCCGGCGTCCTCGTGGGAAGGGTGTTTCCCGCTGGGCTGGCGGGCGGACTTTCGGCGGTCGCCCGCCAGCCCAGTGGGAAAGCCAGAATGACCGCCGCGGTCTTTTGACCGCGGAGCGGTCTTTTGGCGGGAACCGCGTGGCGGCCGGCGACTGCCGTCCGCCGCGGTCAGAATCACCCCCTTAGTCTGTTGACTCTAGTGACAATATGATAGCATTATTTTTATGTTTTACTCTCCTTGTCACAATTTTAATCTTGTCATGCTGTATCGTCCTGGTTATTGCAGTCCACGCTTTGCTATCTAAGATTCAGTCGTTTTATTAAAGCATTTTTTAAATATATACTGCCTCTGTTTGTCATTGTGTATGTGAGACTAATGTAACTGAGAGAAACGGATGAGACCTGAGTGACCATGGCTTCCCTGAGAAACCAGTTATGTCATGCGCTCGGCTGCCCAATCACCCCTGCCCTTGGGTAGAGATGAGGCACTGCTAGTTAGCCGGAACAAAACCCAGATTGGAGCGACAAGTGTTACCTGTAGTGGGTCAGACTCAGTCTCCCACACTGCACACAATTCTGCTGCTCAAAATCCAGTAGTCTCATTAGAATAATGAGAGCATATGCGACATGGCGCCGCCAACGTTTGTAAGGCTCTAATTTTGAGGTCCTCCTGAGTATCTGTCTCATTATATACAAAGACACCTCAGTACTATATACGGAGACGTCCGTGGTATTGAGGATTTCCTCCTCCTCTAAGTAAGACATCCTATCCGATGCTGGAGGTTGTTCAAGCCTGAACCCTAAAAGGAAAATCCCTATTTGGCGTGCCTTCTCTGAACAAATTTACCATTTATTATGGCGAATCCGCAACAGGTAGCGATTGCAATCAATATGAGACAACCTCTGTCTGCACATTTATTAGCAAACGGCCTAACGGCCCAGGGGAGTCCAATCACATTTGTGGTGGACACCCATGCAGCTTATAGAACAGAACTTTTCTATTCTTGGGTCACATTTCCAGCAGTTGATGGGAACACAAATACATTTCATCACTATACACTTGCAAACGTACCTGGACAAGACAGCGCATATGCATACTTAGAAATACCTCTATCTTATCAAGAACATAATAATTGGCTTGATGGCGCCCTTACCCACACGATTTTACCAGTTAGGTTCTTTAAGTAATGATGGTCCTACCTGGCCTTTATTACCCACATATACACCTCACCCTGCAGTAGCTAATTTAGCAGAAGCTGAGGTTTGTCGCTTACATACTGAACTGACAGCAATATACAGACGATTAGTACAGTTTGTAATGCAAACATTGAATACAAACCCAGCACGTGCTGCTCCAGCGCAACCACATGCAGTGACACCAGGTATTAACCCTGCAACTGTACATTCTATCATGGGTAAGGTACCCACCAAACGAGAGGAAACTCCGTTTTGGTTAGCTCAAAAAATTAATGCACTGGAAGCGATATTTCCCCATACAGGACCTCAGGATAAACACAGAATTCTAACTATGTGCTTGACATTTGGGATGGTCCCCACAGTGGATAACTAATACATGGGGTACTGTGTTTTCCGCGCTCTACACTACTGCACACGGTACACTGACACTTGCCAAATTGCCAGAAGTGTTGAAACAGATTCAAGATAAATACGGGCTGCACTGGCCCTAGGCTTGGGGATGCAATTAATGAGCAACTTTGCCACAGTATCCTCAATTATTTTGAGTAACCTCAAAGGGGAGGCGGTCGCACTAGCAGTGCGCATGCGGCTCCGGAATGTTCCTCAACAGGATCAAGAACGCGAGCTGCCAAAGATTATCGCGGAGACCTATTCAAGTATTGGTCGAGATAGTCTAGGGCAGAGGTCTTCAAACTGGGGGGCGGGCCCCCCTAGGGGGGCCTGAAGTGATCCCAGGGGGGGCCCCAGACTCTGCCCAAAATAAATATTATACCGATAACAGGCCTTTATTTTAAACAGAAGCATGTTATTGCAGTTTTAAAAAGGTAACAGGAATTAACGGCAATGTTTAAATAGGTTTAGATATATTTAAACATCGCCATTTTTATTAAATAATTGTGAAAAATTCTGAGGGGGGGCCCAATGATTTTTATTTTTCAACTGGGGGGGCGCGGCATTAAAAAGTTTGGAGACCTCTGGTCTAGGGGCCAGAACAACTAAACCACAATTTCAGAGTAAATCTAATAAAGATTTTTTCAAGCAAGCTCCTGAGGGTAACAAAAAGCTCTGGGATAAAAAACAACAAACTCCGGAAAAAAAATATATAAAAAAATAAAAAAGGGGAAAATCTCCACGTACAGAGACCCCACAGAATAGATATAATCTTTGAAATAGAGATAATATAAAAATGCCTGATAGATATCAGTATACTGATACACACCAATCTCATTCCTTTCAGGACTCATTGGAAAAACGAAGTGAGGTGGGCGATCAGAGCGGAGAACAGAGTATGTGAAACCGAGACAGGAATCACATTGCTCAACAGAGGTTTCTGTTGAAAACGAAGAGAAACCTCCCCAACAAAAACCCCAATTTAAAAAGAAAAAGGTGGCAGTAGTTGCAATACGACATGCCGCTCAAAAGGGTCCTCTTGAACAGTGCGACAGAGGTCACAACAGTTCGCCGGAGTCTTCTAGAGCATCTGGAGGTGAAAGCAACTGATGACTTTCTACAAGTAGAAACTGCGGACATGAGAGTCTCCACGCCTGATAGGGTGTATAAAGTAACGCTACAGTTAGAAGGAGACATTGAACGCACAATAGACGCAATCTTTTGGGATCGCGTGGTAAATATATATGATATCTTGTTGGCCGAATAAGACTGGCCAGCTGAATTTGTCCGACCCTGCCCATATGGGGAAGAGGTTATTAAACCTTCTTTCTCGCCCCTTGTTCAAGAGGAACTCGCAGAGTCCTACGCCATCGATTGGGCATTGGTGCAGGCACCCGCGGTATATCGCAACCATGTAGGATGGGATAAAGAATCCCCCTACCACGTAATACCTATTAAAAATGAACCTCAACCACAACCTCAGTATCCAATAAAAAATGATCAGAAAGAACCCGTGAGAGAAATGCACACACAACTAGAGTACAAGGGCATAATTGAACCCTGTATCTCCCCAATGAATAATCCTTTACTCCCAGTAGCTAAACTGGACCATTCTTACAGAACAGTCTTAGACTACAGACATTTAAACAGTCATACACATACATATGCTATTCAAAACTCACACAGAACAGCACTAATGAACAACATAGTGCGCAAAAAATAAAAAACACTGGACATTTCCAATGGTTTCTTCTGCCAGAATATAGCGCCTGAGAGTAGAGACTTAACAAGTTTCAGTGCACTAGGCTCTCAGAAAAAAATTCTGTAGTTTACCTCAGGGGTACAAGAACAGCCCAGGACTGTTCGCAGCTCGTGTGACTGCAATTTTGCACGACATTGACCCTGAAGCATTGTCCTATGTAAATTATATCTATCTTACTGACGATGAATTACTACAACATTTAAGATGGGCAGCCCGCATTGTTGCGGGATTTGCTGAATTTGGCTACTAATTCAACTTTTAAAAAACTAAAATAGCCTTCCTCAGACAAGCAGTCCTGTTTCTGGGATATGAGCGATCGAGTGAAGGAAAGAGCCTAGCGCCACAATTTTTAGAAAAATGCGCACAATTACAACCTCCAAATACGATTAAAAAACTCCAGTCTCTATTGGGTTTTCTAAATTTTTGTAGAACTTACATTCCTGATTATACATCATGCATAAAACCTTTATATGACTTAATACGTCCTGACTCTTCCAGTACAATTTGGACAGTCGAACACACGCACATTCTCAGAGATATGCAGACAGACATGCTTGCAGCACAACATCTACACACAAGGGACAACAAAACGCATTTGGTCATCAGAGTAATTGCTGGTGCCATTGATTTCACCTATGTAACCTTTAATAAGGGTGAGCCCGTCCCGATTGCATACAGATCACATTTGTAGTCAGCAGCAGAACAACGCTTTGCTCCCACTGAGAAAATACTCACTGCTGTTCAGATGGCTGTCATTAAAGAAAGACCTCTAGCCCAGGGAAGACACATTATTGTCATTTCTTCCATCCGAGCCCTAGAGGCTGTCACAAAAGCCAGCGTTCCTAACGCTAAAGCATTACATCCACTTTGGATACAATGGGCCACGTCATTGACAGCCACTGATGTATACTATATTTTTGACACAAAATTACAAACTCAGGAACTTGTGCAGTATGAACTAGAATACCCAATTCCAGCAAACACACTGCCTATTGAACAATATCAGAGTCATGTGCACCGAAGGCTCTGCACGACCTGCAATTGGCACAAAGCAGCAATACTCTGCTGCTTGCGCAGTCATTAGTGGCTACATGGAGGATAATACATTTTGTCCCTTACATACATTTACGCAAACCCTAGGGGATTACACAGCACAACTAGCAGAGCTAAAAGCTCTGGTGATGGCACTAGAACATACGGATCCTGCACAGTACACGCTGACTGTTTGTGATTTGTACTATTGTGTCCAGTCCTTCAATGAATACCTGCAATACTGGCGCCAGAATGGGTTCAGAGATTCTAAAGGCAACACCATTAAACACAGTCTACTGTGGGGGAAAGTAGCGGATCTGAAGGAAACGCTACCAAATGTCAATGTTGTACATACATTTGGACACCAGCGTGTTGGAATACACATGGCTGAGAATACACTGGCTGATGAAGCCGCAAAGTCATCAGTTGCTACGGCCACTGTTGTTGCAGTGAGTGTGAAACTGGACGCAGACATATGGGCTGCCGTAAAAGCTACGGCTGATGGCACACCCTATCCAAAAGCATTTCCTGCTAGATATTCCTACCGAATAGGAGGCTGCCTACACGCTGAGGTTAAGATACCAGGCATAGGGGTGCGAGATATTCACAACAAAGATATCAGACCAGAGTTGATTAAAGCAGCGCATGAGGGGGTAGCATCTACCCATGCTAGTGTGGCGGCTACAATATCACTGTTACAAGCCCGCTATTGGTGGCCAGGCCTATACAAGGAGGCCAAGAAGTAGGTCCTTTGTTGTGACATCTGCCAACAAATTAAAGTTTCCACTGCTAAACGCCCGGCGCAGATACCCCTCTTAATTTCTAATAAACCATTACAATGTGTGTACTTGGACCACTGCCCTTAACACCAGACAGTGCATACAAATACATCCTAGTTGCTGTTGACTCCTGCTCCAGATTTCCATGGGTGTGGCCACAATGCTCGGACTGTTATTAAAGATTTGCGAGTCTTTTTCTGTACATATGCAGTTGCGGGGCTTTCCACTCGGACCAGGGCCCTGCTTTCACCTCAAGGGCTTTCAGGGACACCATGGCTTCGTTGAGGGTCCAACTCCAGTACTCCTCTCCATTTCATCCCGGGGGAAATAGTGTTGTGGAGCGATTAAACTGTGATTTAAAGCAATCCTTAACAGCCAGAGTCTTAGGTACAGGTTGTAGTTGGCTTAATCACCTTTATGAAGTCCAAAGAGCACTTAATCTGCCTAGAGGGTCCCGGGGGGGGGGGGGGGGGGGGTGTCATACTTCATATGAGTTCCTGTTCAGAACTCAAATATATGTTCCAGATCTTGATGGTCCTGGCGTGGAGGCGGCAGAAACACCTTTTGACATAAATGAACGTGGCACTGTCGTACAGGAATTACAACAGTTCTGAGACGAGAACTCTTCTGCCAGTGTTGCCTCCATAGGAATTAAGGATGTATCTGTAACGCCTATTGGCTGGATTCCTAGAGCGGGGGATCTAGTACGCGAAAAGGTTGCTGTGAAAAAGGAATTTGGTCCTTCTTGTCGTGCACCAGTCCCAATCTTGGGAATACATGGTACCAGAACTGCCATTCTACCACCGTTGGCAGGTGCCAAAGAAAATCGTTTTGTCTCCATCGACAATGTCAGCCATGTGGCTGATCCTACATAGCCGTCAAAAGGAACGATCAGTAGTTCCCGATTCCCTCTCACTACTGGTCAAGAAGTTCCTCTACAAGTTGTAAGCAACAACACTGACACCTCTCTGAGCTTGGGGAGGGTGGAAAAAGATCTTGCATTGGTTCCACTGACATCAAATAATATGGAAATAACTGATCGATTTGACTCAACTTTGACACAGATGGATGGTGCTATTTATTCTGTGCCACAGCGGGAAACACCAACTCCACCAACAAACACGGCTCCCTTTTTCACACAAACTGCTTCTGGATACTTTGCTGACGTCAACAATGACTTTTCGCACTCATTCGCCTCTTCGACACCCGAACTGTCAAAACCACGTAAGCTGATAAATTGGCTTAAAGTAACTTACTTCATTCTTCCATGGAACAATCTGTGGCTTTCCTTGAATGTATTAGCATTCATGCTTTGGGTTCGGTTTGTCATCACATTCTTTTTATTAATACATGGTCATTTTCTTCCTGAAAAATCAACAGTTGAACTGGTGGATGATGTCCTAAAACCAAATTTGTCTTCTCACAGGGTCTGCAGAGATTTGTCCTTTGTGAACATTTCAGCCATACCAATTGTTTCTGATGATTGGGATGTGAAAACAGTTGATTCTATGATGACTTAATTGCAGTATTATACTGTATTTGAAAACAAAGATGTTTATCAATCTAAAGAGAATTATGGTAATATGTTTTGCTATAATTACGGGCACCATTTCATCCACAGAGCAAGCATCCCAAAGACTGTTTTTAATTATACACAATGGGAACATTGTCCGACTCCACCACAAGGGAGCTCCAAAACTTACTCTGAAAAGTTTATATATTTTTCTGGGCACAATGTTAAAAATGCTGAGTCATATTATTTTAAATTGCCACCAACACAAAATGTACGCATTTTATTAACAAATATGAAATGTATTTATTCGGATTCCTTTGTTTCCCGGTTGACTATAGAAGGCTATGAACATTGGCTGAAGTCGATTGACTTAAAAAGTGTGTGGGGAACTAGACATTGGCAAATACGGTGGAAGGAAGCTTTATTTAGAGCATGCCTGATACCTGTTCAAATTATATTTTTAAATTAAACTGTACAACAAACCAATTGTTTAGGCTTAGCAAAGATTAAGAAATTGAACATGCCCAGTATGCCTGCCCCAGCAAAATTTTATAAATGGAAAAAATATATAAATGCAACTGAAGATCAGCTCGATGATGATGTTTCACTGACCCATCCTGGCGGGTGGTTATTGTGGGCAATAGATACCAATGGGTATCATAAATGTTTTATCAACTCCTCGGGGGGTTTAGAACTAGTAGGCCGGACCCTCGCTATATATCATCCGATCATGCGGGTATACTAACAACATATATATAATGAGATCTGGAAGCTTTCACAACAAGAAGCTGCTTCCCGGTTAAGCCAAATAGATGAGGAAAATGTAAAGAAAGCATTAGCTGTTGTAGATAATGGGATTAATACCCTGTCCGGCCGGATATACACCTTAAATAACATTGTCTCTTCTGCTATAGGCATTATACAAACAGATATGTCTTCCTTACAACATGGACAGAGTCAGGTAAGGTCCATTTTGCAGTTGGGTTGGACACTTCAAACACTGAAGGTGGGTCGTGTTCCCTGTCAACATGTCAGTGCAAGGGAAAATTTTCTTCCTTTAATTTAACGCGACAACAACTACTAATAGCTAAGAAAGAAGTGATTTATGTCACGTTAAATATCGAGAAATTAGAAAGGTTGCCCTTTATTGTGGCTGAAATACCATCTGCTGAGTGGTTAATACACAGGGTCATTATTCTGCTTATTTCCACACTTCAAGTCACCTCCTGTTTAAAACACATTCCGGTAGGCAGATAGGAAGGGCTGGGAGATAGTTACATCCATGAGGTGTGGGAGCTTCCCTTCTCGTACAAATGTCTCAGTGGCATGAAAGAAGTCTTTCTTAGTGGTAGTGAATGCAAGACTTCTGTCAGCCATTCAATGGTTTGTAAACAGCTGTCCTTGCATGGGGCATGTAACGCGTCTGCAGCAAACTCGGCTTGTTATCTGGAGGGAGTTCCAGTCCCCTTGATTAGACCTACGTTCCAGGTGCTTTCAAACAGCAGCTATGTCCTCCTCAATGGTGTTGTGGGATGCGAGCCGAAATAGTTTATGTTGTTTCGGTCTCTAAGATTGTTACGTGCTGCGGGAACGTACTTTTTCCTCACACTAGAATAAAAGAAGTAGTGGACATTTGGCCTCACATTGCGACTTCTAATGTGAAATTTGACAAGCTGAGCAGACTCAAGGCTTTATTGTTTCAAAAACATGTGGCTCTTACATCTGCACACAAGACCTCTGCACTTCAAGTGGCAAGGTCGTCAGCAGAGATACAGTCCCTTTTAAGTACCAACTTTCCTAGACACCTTGGTGAACTCGTGGGACAGATATTTAATGCGTCCAGTACTACTGGAATTGCAAAGTTCTTTAAGGCTGTTGGTTCTGGTTTTGTTCACACCTTCTCCTCCATATTCGGTGTAATACCATCAACCATCCACTCAATTTTCTCAAGCATTTTCGAGAGATTTCCAATAACTTTGGCTATAATTGTTGGTGTTTTGCTGTTGCTATTTTTTATGCGCAATGGCTGCTCGCCGCAACAAGGAGGAATGAAAGTGCTCCCATCAGCGCAGCTGTGTTGTAATCGCATGATGCAGTATTTTGGAGCAACACTCCTGGAGCAATTGGAGTGTGACTTGTCTCTGTTATTCAGACCGGTTTTACATTGTGTGCAGCCCGTGTTCCGTTGCCGCTGGTGCCTTTTCGAACATGCACTGTAAGTTTGTCTTTCTACGCAGCACTTGCTTTCATTGGTCGCTGACCTGTTGATGTTCTCGCTGAGGGTTCATTACCTGACATGCTTGTTGAGGATGCATTTGCCAAGAGAAGCTACTTATGAGTTGCCCTTCCTGGAGAATGTGGCTTTTAGCTCATTATTGGGAACACCACGGAATGCTGCCTTGGCTGAGGCTCAGGCTATGGAACACGAGTGCTCCTTGGTCCTTCTCGGCTATGCCTTTCCAACTTTAACACCTACCGAAGTGGAAGATTTCCTGTCCTCCATTGTCCCAGAATTGATTGGAAATTCTAAAAATAACTCTAGACGAACGAGTTACTTACCTTCGGTAACGACTTTTCTGGTGGATACATTAGCTACCTGTGGATTCCTCACCTCATGAATACTCCCATGGCGCCAGCATTCTACGGAAATCTTCTTACTAGTCTCTGCACGTCGACGAGGACGTCACTGTCTCGCACGCGACGCCGTCTGACGTCATACAGGCAATAAGAGGTCCTCGACGACGTGCGGACGTCAGTACCAATCATTTTTTACGTGCATGAGAACAACCAGGCAATGCAATGAAAGAACAAAGCAACATCCATTATAATGTAAAAATACACCACATTGTATGAATAACTGTAAATCTTTTTATGTACATATATATATATATATATATATAAAACTCTCTCTTTTAAAATATATACACACACCAAGTATATACATAAAGATATATAGACATATACCTACATATATATAAATATATTATATATATACATCTATTGCACCCTCAAAGACCAAGAGGAGCACACTCAAGGATTACTTGGCAAGACCATAAAGGCAACGGGGAGGCGGGTGGGACCGTGAGGAATCCACAGGTAGCTAATGTATCCACCAGAAAAGTCGTTACCGAAGGTAAGTAACTCGTTCTTCTGATGGATACAACTACCTGTGGATTCCTCACCTCATGAATAGAGTCCCAAAGCAGTACCACGCCCGGCGGTGGGTGCCTAAATGGTCAAACCAAGAAATCCTGCAGCACTGACCGTGCAAAATGGCCGTCCCTTCTAACCTCAGAATCTAAACAGTAATGTTTTGCAAAAGTGTGAAGGGACGACCAAGTTGCGGCCTTGCAGATGTCGACCACAGGAACACCTCTGGCTAAGGCCGAAGTGGCCGACTTAGCTCTGGTGGAATGAGCTCTAATGCCCTCAGGAGGATCCTTCTTTGCCAAAGAGTAACATATTTTAATGCAAAGAACAACCCACCTGGATAGTGTTCTCTTGTGGACTGCCTTTCCTCTCCTCTTGCCCACGTATCCAATAAACAGCTGATCCTCCAGCCTGAAATCCTTTGTTCTATCGATAAAGAAGCTCAACGCTCTCTTTGGGTCCAGACGGTGCAGTCTTTCTTCCTCTTTGGAAGGATGAGGCGGAGGATAGAACGTGGACAAAGTAATTGCCTGAGCCAAATGGAAGGGTGAAACAACCTTCGGGAGGAAAGCAGCCTTGGTCCTCAACACCACCTTATCCCCATAAAAAGTTGTATAAGGGGGTTTTACTGATAAGGCCTGCAACTCACTCACTCTCCTTGCTGATGTTATAGCTATCAGGAAGACTGTTTTTAAAACCAAATACCTCAAGGGGCAAGAATGCATAGGTTCAAAAGGGGACCCCATAAGGAAAGTCAGGACTAAGGACAAATCCCATTGCGGCATAACGAATGGCTTTGGAGGATATTGATTTAGAAGACCTTTCAAGAATCTGATAACAATAGGGGATTTAAATAAAGATGGTTGGTCTGGAAGACATATGAAGGCTGACAAGGCCGATAAATAACCTTTAATGGTAGCCACTGCACAGCCTTTCTGCGCCAGAGATAGAGCAAAAGACAAAACGTCCGATAGATGAGCATGTAAAGGATCAATCTGCCTCTCTCCACACCACGCAACAAATTTAGACCACCTATTAGCGTAGATAGATTTAGTGGAGTGTCGCCTGGCCGCTAATATAACATCCACTACCTCAGGCGGGAGAGAGAAGGAACTCAGGTTGCCCCGTTCAATCTCCAGGCATGTAGGTGCAGACTCTGGAGGTTGGGGTGTAGAACCTGCCCCTGCGACTGTGAGAGGAGGTCTGCCCTGAAAGGGAGACGGAGCGGCGGGCACGTTGAGAGTTGGAGAAGGTCGGAGTACCACACCCTCCTTGGCCAATCCGGAGCTATTAAGATTACTAGAGCCCGGTCTTGGCGAATCTTCCTCAATACTCGAGGAATCAAGGGTATGGGAGGAAACGCGTAAAGCAACTGGCCGCACCAGGTCATTTGAAACGCGTCCCCCAACGCTTCCTGCATCGGATACTGAAGGCTGCAGAACAACGGACAATGCGCGTTCTCTCGAGTGGCGAACAGATCTACCAGAGGAAACCCCCACTTGTGGAAGATTAAACGGACTTGATCTGGATGGAGACGCCACTCGTGGTCTGCCGAGAAGTGGCGACTGAGACTGTCCGCACGCACGTTCAAGACTCCGGCCAGATGGTTTGCTATCAAGCAAATCCGATGGTCCTTTGCCCAGGACCATAGTCGAAGAGCTTCTCTGCAGAGAAGGTACGACCCCACTCCTCCCTGCTTGTTTATGTACCACATCGTGGTAGTATTGTCCGTTAGGACCTGTACCGACTGACCACGAAGGGAAGGGAGGAAGGCCTTGAGAGCCAGACGTACAGCCCGTAACTCTAACAGATTGATGTGAAAAATCTGTTCCTCTGGAGACCAAAGACCTTTGATCTCCAGATCCCCCAGATGAGCTCCCCACCCTAGAGTGGAAGCATCCGTTATGACTGTGGCCACTGGTGGCGACTGCTGGAACGGCTTTCCTTGTGAAAGATTGTTGCTTGCAATCCACCACTTCAAATCCACAGCAGCATCTCTGGAGATCTTGACAGTACCCTCTAGATCCCCTCTGTGTTGAGACCACTGCCTTCGGAGGCACCACTGAAGAGCCCTCATGTGCCAGCGAGCATGCATGACCAACAGAATGCAGGAGGCAAAAAGACCGAGCAGACGAAGGACCTTGAGGACTGGAACTACCGCTCCATTTCGAAACATTGGAACCAAATCCTGAATATCTTGAATCCGCTGAGGCGGAGGAAAGGCCCGACCCAATGTTGTATCCAGTACTGCCCCTATGAACAGGAGGCGCTGAGAGGGCTCCAGGTGAGATTTGGGCTCGTTCACCGAAAAGCCCAGGTCGAACAACAACTGGGTTGTTGACTGCAGATGACGCAACACAAGCTCCGGGGACTTGGCTTTGATCAACCAATCGTCCAAGTAAGGGAATACTGCTATCCCCTTCCTTCTGAGCTCTGCCGCAACCACCGACATCACCTTCGTGAAGACTCGAGGTGCTGAAGTAAGACCAAACGGAAGGACCGCAAACTGGTAGTGTTGCGATCCCACCACAAACCGGAGATACTTCCTGTGTGACTTGAGTATCGGGATATGAAAGTAAGCATCCTGCAAGTCGACAGACACCATCCAGTCTTCCATGTTCAACGCCAAAAGCACCTGTGCTAGGGTCAGCATCTTGAACTTTTCCTGCTTGAGGAACCAATTCAAGATCCTCAGGTCCAGAATTGGTCTCAAACGACCATCCTTCTTGGGAATCAGGAAATACCTTGAGTAAACTCCTTGACCCCTTTCCTGCTCCGGGACCAACTCCACCGCGCCCTTTAAAAGGAGGACTTCTACCTCCTGTTCTAGCAACAGGAGGTGTTCTTGTGAACAATACGAAGGGCGGGGCGGGATGAGGGGCGGAAACTCCCGAAAGGGAAGGGTGTAGCCTTTTCCCACAACACTGAGAACCCAAGTGTCCGACGTAACAGTCTCCCATTTGGTGAGAAAATGCTGTAATCTTCCCCCTACAGGAGAGGAGTGAGTGGGAAATGGTGGAAGCCTAAGGCTGCTTCCCCTGCTGCACCCCGCCAGAGGATGAGGAAGAGGCAGAGTGCTGCTGAGAGGCTCCCCTGGTGCGGACCCTACCCCTCCCCCTAAAAGATCTATAGGGGTGGGAAGAGGCAGGTTGCTGATATCTTCCCCGAAAGGAAGAGGAGGAAGAGCCACGCCCAAATCCACGAAACCTCCTGAAGAATCTGGAAGAGGCCGTGGAAGAAGGAGCTTGGAGTCCCAACGACTTAGCCGTGGCCCTGCTCTCCTTAAAACGTTCCAAGGCCGAATCAGCCTTAGCCCCAAACAGTTTGTCCCCATCAAACGGGAGATCCAACAATGTGGACTGTACATCTGCCGAAAAGCCCGAGTTACGGAGCCAGGCCTGTCTCCTTTCCACCACAGTTGTGCCCATTGCTCTGGCTACCGAGTCGGTGGTATCCAGTCCCGTCTGGATAATTTGGGTCGCAGCAGCCTGGGCATCAGAGACAAGATCCAAAAGACCCTGGGGAAGCTCTGTAAACGAAGAGGAGATGTCATCCATCAGAGCATGAATATACCTCCCCAGGATACAGGTCGCATTAGTGGCCTTTAACGCCAGACTGCAGGACGAAAAAATCTTCTTCGACTGCGCCTCTAGCTTTTTTGAGTCTCTGTCCCCAGGCACCGTCGGGAAAGAACCAGGCGCTGACTTGGACGAACAGGAGGCCTGCACTACCAAGCTCTCCGGCGTAGGGTGCCTAGATAGGAAACCAGGATCAGTTGGAGCCGTCCGATACCTCCTGGCCACGGCTCTGTGAACTGCTGGGGAAGATGCCGGCCTCTTCCACACCTCTAAAACCGGATCCAGCAGAGCGTCATTAAAAGGTAACAGAGGCTCCGCCGCGGCTGAGGCCGGATGCAACACCTCCGTCAAAAGGTTTTGTTTTGCCTCCACCACCGGCAAAGGCAGGTCCAAAAAACTAGCTGCCTTCCGTACCACTGTATGAAAGGAAGCAGCTTCCTCAGTATATTCCCCCGGGGACGAAAGGTCCCACTCAGGGGAAGTGTCCAGCCCACTGGCCGACTCCAGTCCACGCAGCCCATCACCCGAGTCCTCTAGCTCTCCTTCCTCTAGGGCTCGTTGGTACTCCTGCTCTTCTAGTACCCGGAGAGCACGTCTCCTCGAATGAAGTCGTTGTTCAATACGCGGAGTCGACAATGCCTCCGCCGAAGTCGAAGATCGGCGCCGATCTTCAGAAGCCACCGACGCCGCGTCCGGCGCCACATGTAACTTCGGCGCCGACGAAAGAGCAGCTGAAGCAGATGGACCCACCGGAGTCACAGGCCGAAATCCCGACGTCGACGGGATGGAAATCCCCGGGGCCAATCCTTCTGAAGCCACCGGAGCGGCCACCGGCGCCGACACTGGCGCCGAGCCCACGTTCCCAAACGGGAGAAAGGGCATAAAGGGTGCCGGCCGAAGAGGCGCAGGATCACCCAAAGAAAAGGCCAAAGGCCCAGCCGGAGCACCCCCTGGAGCCATCTGTTGGAAGATGGCATACATCGCATTCAAGAATGCGGAACTATCGGCTCCAGGGGTGGGAAAAGCCGGATACTGGGGTGCCTGTCTCGGAGGCGACCCCGACTCCGGCCTCGGCGTCTGCGCCGGAGAAAACACTTGAGGCTCCAATACCTCAATCACCGACGCCTGTCCAGGCGAAGTTGGTGACGCCGGAGAGGGCAACGGCGTCGAAGGATGCGGCGTCACCGTGGGGCTGACCTCCCATGTCTTTCGGCGCCGATCCGGAGACCTGGAACGAGCCTCCCTTGAATGACGCCGAGATTCTCTACGGCGCCGGGAGTCTCGATGACGCCGATGTTTTGGAGAAGACTTCTTGTGATGCTTCTCCTTTGACTTGGCCATAAACAGCTTCGCCTCACGTTCTTTAAGGGCCTTCGGATTCATGTGCTGACATGAATCACAAGTCGAGACGTCGTGGTCGGAGCTCAAACACCAAAGGCAATCGGAATGAGGATCCGTCACCGACATCTTGCCTCCACACTCACGACAAGGCTTAAATCCAGACTTTCTCTGCGACATTATTTCCACGGAGAAAGAGTACGCAGCAAGATATACACTGTAACCGCAAGAGTAACAGTTGCTCCCTCGAAGATAACCGTTTCGAATGCACGGAAAAAAGGGAACTGACGTCCGCACGTCGTCGAGGACCTCTTATTGCCTGTATGACGTCAGACGGCGTCGCGTGCGAGACAGTGACGTCCTCGTCGACGTGCAGAGACTAGTAAGAAGATTTCCGTAGAATGCTGGCGCCATGGGAGTATTCATGAGGTGAGGAATCCACAGGTAGTTGTATCCATCAGAAGTTTGAAATTAGGTCCCTTTTATGCCACATGTTAACAGTTTTAAATTGTCCTTTCATACAATTATGTGTCCTTTTAACTTGCCATTATTGAAATTTTTACATACATATCTTAGGTTGAGCTTAGTAGCATTTATGTATATTTAGGCTTTGAACCACCTTCAACCAAGGGGAGGGTGTTGTGTAGCCATTTTAGTTATAGCTCAATGCACGTTATTTTAACACACTAGGCATGCCGCTGTGCGCTTTAACCTAGATATATTTTATTCGGCTTTGTTTATTATTGTTACAGTAGCCACTTTTACGGTCTTGTTTTATTTTTCTCTATCTAGCTGTTTTTGCCTAGGCCAGCACTCTGTTCTCAAACAGGACATTATTTCTCACTCTGTGCTTCTTCCAAGGCTGCAGTAAGATAGGTTGCCGATGATCGAGGTATAATGTTTTGTCTATGACATTCATGGAAAACACACATACTTACGTAGGGACATTTTCTCAGAACATCAGCTGTTTTATTATTTTAAAAAAACACTTCCCCGTCCCTCACACGTTAGAGGGAGATTCCAGCCAGAGAACCACAACTGTATGCTGATTGCTGAATGCTTCACTACAGCTGCTTTTGCAGACTTCAGGCCTTTGCCCAGGTATGGGGGATGATGTCTTCCCAGCGGAACCTGAAGGGCGGAATTAGAGCTTAACACACTGTGCTCTCTCATAGTTTAGGTAGGAATTAGTCTGTTGACTCTAGTGACAATATGGTAGCATTATTTTTATGTTTTACTCTCCTTGTCACAATTTTAATCTTGTCATGCTGTATCGTCCTGGTTACTGCAGGCCACGCTTTACTATCTAAGATGCAGTCGCTTTATTAAAGCATTTTTGAAATATACACTACCTCTGTTTGTCATTGTGTATGTGAGACTAATGTAATTGAGAGAAACGGATGAGACCTGAGTGACCACTGCTTCCCTGAGAAACCAGTTATGTCATGCGCTCTGCTGCCAAATCGTCCCTGCCCTTGGGTAGAGATGAGGTACTGCTAGCTAGCCGGAGCAAAACCCGGATTGGAGCGACAGGTGTCACCTGTAGTGGGTCAGACTCAGTCTCCCACACCGCAGGCGATTCAGCTGCTCAAAATCCAGTAGTCTCATTAGAATAATGAAAGCATACGCGAAAGGAGGAGCTCCGCCTTTCTGTCCCAGTGGGAACGATCATATATTGCTAGTTGGCTGACAGAATTAGCTATACTATTAAAGAGGAGGAAGGACCGGGAGATTAAACTGGTCCAGTGTACACTCTCCCAACAATAGTACAAAAACGAAATGATGGGTGTTCAAATTGAGTACCAATACGCAGGGTCTCAATGACGATATCCCTTGGACTAGTCTTGCCTAATAACCTTTAATAACCTTTACCTGACTTAATTTTTATTTTTGTGCCATTAACCTTTGCACAAAAAATTTCTGTGTCATTTTTTGGTGTCATGATTTTTAAGAACTGACTTTATTTTTGACCTTTGACCCAATATAAATGTTTTTCACATGACTACAGAGTTCCTTTGTGTAATAAGAATGGGGCTTGTCTTGTAATCCCATAATTTACATCCTCCCTCTTTGTGTGAACCTCTCACTGTTGGTTCACGAGTGCTGAACTGTATTGTGTTACCACCAATATGGCTCGCTCTTTAGTCCTTCTTTTATTTTATTTTTTTGACCCTGGAACGCGCCCGAGTTCCAGGCATCGGGACGCGCTTAGACGTAATGTTTCCATGGCCACGGAGAAAACTTCCGGGTCCACGGGGCTTTCATAACGCTCTGTGTGCGCACACCGCGTTGTCTTGCGGTTTGGCGTTCACGGAGGGTAGGTCCTCATTCTGGACCGACGATGGAACTAGTAAGTACTCTGCTCTCTCTTCCCGGGCCGGCGACGGGGCGAGTATCTACCCGTGGTTTATTGTAACACACGGGTAACATTTTACTGACAGCCTGCAATGTAATTCCAGCGGCGCAGTGACCTAGTTAGTCACGTTCTTAGCGCTTGTACATTCGTTTTTGCAAACGATCCCTACTCACTTTCTCAGCGCTTTTACATTCGTTTTTACAAACGATCCTTACTCACTAAGATAACTACCGTTCTACACTACTCTATATTATGGTCTACAACAGCATTTTCTTCAAAGATCACTCGGTTAACAAACATTTTTCCATAAAAAAGTGACTTTCTTCTCTTAAATGAGTGTTTTTGACTTAGTTTTTAACTAATACCTCCTTAACAAGGGCTGGTCTATACTGATTATCTGACAGATTCTTTACTTGTGGATGTTTTTATGTCTATTATATTTAGTAATCGTCCGAGTCCTCGGAATGCACTTACCAAGGAGCCCGATCTCAACTTGGGGGCGGTAAGCCCGTGTGTATTGTTGGCCTGTTTTCCACCACAGTATTTTTCATGATGCACCTGTTTGCATGTTTACACCTGTGACCACTGTTGGGTACATTTTGGTTTTGTTATTTATTCTTTCTTCCAGGGCGACCTGACAACGACTAAGCTTGTATTCTTCAATGTAAGTGACCGGCTGACACCCTTTTATGAACTTATACACTGTGACATATTTTTGTTTTTTAGGAGAAGAGCTGATTCACCTTTTTGTATATTTTGGTCCTGATGAAGCGTCACTGGATCCGTAAGGACCGCATGACGCGAAACATGTTGACTTAGTTTAAGGGATTTCCAGAGTGATATCCTTTTGAGTTTACTGTTTTTGAAAGTAATTGAGCATTGACCCTCAATTGATTACTTTCCCTTGTTTTTAATCTTGGTTTCATCCCTGACTATTGAGTAAATTATGAAATATGTAGTGATGAATAACCAATTTTATGTCATTCTTTTGTTCTCTCCTTTGTGCGCTGGTGCCTGAATGCAGACACACTCGCTTAAGATAGCTGAAACTCATCAGCCACTATCATGAACAATACGGCTTGTTGCCCCCCTCTTGGGGAGCCCGTCAGGCACTGCACTGCCAGCCTGGCGTGGAGCACTACCCGATGATGATGCTAGTCATCCACTGTGATGCTTGAGGGTACTCGCTCCTGAATGTTCAGGTCTCCCTAGTTCTTCTTACGTGGAACAGTGTACTTTCGTTTTTGTAAAATTAGCTATACACCAGTGATTGGCCAACTGTGCAGCCACCCTTCTCTCTGCAGCATCTATGCGTTTTCTTTCCTTTCCTTTCCTTTGCTTTCCTGGTGGGGCGTCCCAGCTGGCCTGGGTGTTGGCTCAATTACGGGGCACCGGAGAGTCGGATGGGAGCGGACTGTGGATATAAATGGGGTCAAAAAGGGAGGGTTTATACGTTTTTTTCCACCCTAGGTGTTATAACCGTAGCCTGGACATGATCTTTAAAAAAGTGAGTGTGATGTAACCTGTCCATGAGTACGGAGAGGTACTGAGTGGAGCGGTGAGTGGAGGAGAGGGTTTATAAGAGGAAGTCCTGCTCTAAGGGCTCAATGTGGAGTTTCACTTTATTAAAAGAGGCAGCCCTACCAATAAGTTTCTGATAGGATGAGGAATCATCCAGCTGGGGTGGGGGGGGGGGGGACGGGACAGGGTAAATGTCAGGGTCTCTGTCCCCTGGTGGGTCTACATAGTAGGAGTCCCATGGGGCACCATGTGGAGGAGCGTAAAATGCATCATCACCCTTTCCATACCCACCCATGTCAGAGTGTGGAGACCCCAGACTGTTATGTCAAGACAGTGCCCTGCAAAAGTAGTCGGGGAGGGAAAAGGCTAAGGTTTAGGAACACGGTGAGGGAATGGTGGTACACGGGGTAAAGGACTGGTAGCCTTATCTGCCTTCTTTCGTTGTTTTGCTAGAACTGGAATGTCCAAGGCCTCCTCGAAGGACAGCTGGTGTTTGGAAGGTGGAGCAGCAGGGCCTGAAGGGTGAGCAAGGATGTGGCCCATGTAGGGGGGAAATAACCAGATCTTTCTGCCATGAGTCAAGCTCCTCCTGCGGCTTATGGAGAATTGCCTCAACTGTGCCATGTCAGACTTGCTGGTAGATGCAAAGTCTTCAGCTATGACGGTGGCTTTCGTTTTGGCATCGAGGTTCTGGTAGGTGCCAAGGCAGATGTGGTTGATTTAGAGGATCAGCTCTGTAGATGTCAGGGTAGCTGCTGTGGAGCCAGAGCTGGGCAGGGTGCCCAAAGTGGTTTGTCAGTGCCAACTATGGCCCGAAGGTAGTGGTGGTTCAAAAGCCTGTCTGTGGTGCTCCAGAGTGGCTGAGTGCCCTTTGACTTAAGGCTGTTTGGGTTGAGGGCGATGTCTAGGGAGAGGGGGTGCTGTTCTCACAGACTGCTGGGCTGGCCGAAGGTCATTGATCTCCAGGTTGGAGACAGAACTTTCCCCAGGGAAGAAAGCCTCTTCATTGGCTGCTGACTGTTGGGGGGTTAAATACCCCCTCAATGTCCTGGGGACCAAAGAGGTCTGGGGTGTAGTGTTAGCCCCTACACAACATCTTGAGTCGACTATCATGAAGAGCCTTTTTGCAGCAGAAGAAATGGCGAGCATCGCAGGTGGTCTTGTGTTCCTGGCAAAGGCAAAGATTGTAGACCTGATGGAGATCGGTCCAAGGATATTTCGTGTGGCAGCAAGGACAATACCGCAATGGAGTCTGTTTCCTCACCATTGAGGAATGGTGGAGATGTGATGGAGAGCTGGAAGTAGGCCCAGTGGCGAGGCCCAAGTGGGGCAGCAGTTGAGCTGAAGCCCGCTCAAGCGCAGCTATCGAACCTAGGCCTGAGAAGGAAAGAAAGGGAGATGTGATAAAAGTAAAATAGGGATGGAGGGAAGGAACCATGTGAACTGAAAAAAGCACAGTGATAGTGTCGACCTAGAGCACAGAAGCACATGTCCAAATCCAATGGCGGAAAGAAAACAATCTAACAATGGACTTGATGACCATGCAATCTCAGTAACTCATAACCCAAAAGACTTCTTAGAAGAAAAACATTTGCCCACATCTGGGCCCAACACTAGATGGCAGGAGTATGCACAGCATTATTATCTAAGGCCACACATGCCTCAAACATACATAAATATATACACACATATAGACACATTTATTTATTTATACATATAGATACATTTATTTATACATATACATACATATATATTGTAGGAAGCTGGCCTGGTGTGTGGTGAGCACCTAGGGTGCTGTCACCTTATACCAGGTCCAGGTATCCCCTATTAGTGAGGTGCAGTCAGTGTCTAGGAAGTCAGGCTCTCTACAGGTAGCTGTGGATGAGCAGCCAAGACTTATCTAGGAGACATAAAAAGCTTATGCTGGACTGGTGCAAACCGATTTATGCAAGGAGGGCACCAAATGTGCCCTTCAAAGCATACCAGTGGCTTAAGGAGGCTTCCCCTTCCAAGCCATGTAACACCTATTTCCAAAGGGAGAGGGTGTTCCCTCCCACTCCCAAAGGAAATCCTTTGTTCTGCCTTCCTGAGCTTGAACTGGTCAAGCAGCAGGAGGGCAGAAACCTGTTTGTATCATGGCAGTAGCAGGTGCTGCCTGGGAAAACCCTGTAAACTGGTAGGAGCTAAGCTGGGGGTCTTCTAAGGAGCCCCCAGAGTGCATGGAATCATACAACCAATACTGGCCACGGTATTAGAGTATGATTCCAACATGTTTGATACCAAACATGCCCAGGTTTGGAGTTATCAATATGTAGCTGGACACGGGTCCACATGTCCAGTACACGCAGTGACGAAGTCAAGGAAAATGGAGCTGGAGTTTATAGGGACAACTCTGCTTATACAGGGGAGCCCTAGCACACAGGTACTTGCACCCTGCCCTCTGGCTAGGAGGGCCTGCCACAGGGGTGGGTTACAGTGACCTGTAGTGAAAGGGTGGATGCACCTTTTCACGGAGGCTGCAATAGCAGGCCTGCAGACACATTTTGCATGGGCTCCCATGGGTGGCATAATGCATGCTGTAGCCCATAGGGAACCCCTGGTGCCCCAATGCCCTGGGTACCTACGTGCCATATACTAGGGGCTTACATGGGGGCACCAGTATGCCAATTGTGGGGTGTACTAAGTCAGGAATAACTCAATTTAGGGGGGAGATAGTACAGTCGCTGGGGTCCTGGTTAGCAGGATCCCAGTGAACACAATCAAAACATACTGACAGCAGGCAAAAAGCGGGAGTAACCATGCCAAAAAGAGGGTACTTTCCTACATATCTCTCTCTCTCCATATAAATATATATATATATATATATATATATATATATATATATATATATAGTTTTACTTACCTTAAATATACTTACCATGCGAGGAAGTACAGGCATCTGCGAAGTAAAGGAATGTATGATAATGTCATACATTTGCCTACAGATAACTTACAAAAATATGTTTGCTTTTCAATTTACTTTTTTAAAGGGATGCACTGAGAGGCTGCACGGTGGGCAAGGCTATTCAGTGCTTATTACTATCAATAAAGGTCCTTTGAAGGAGAATCCATATTAAATACTTGAATGAGAAGTGAAACAGAACTGAAATGCCTAGACTGTACAGAGCTCCTGTGAATTCTTGTAAGCTAATATGATAAATTTGTTTCCCATACTTCAATTAACACCAGCTGTAATTCTATCAGCTGTTAATGCTGATTTAGTAAATATGGCAAGAGATTTTTGAAAAAGAGGGGTGATTCTGTTAAAGGCAGGGGCTGCAGGAACCCTTGAGGACAGTACAGAGACATGTCAGGAGAGATTCAACTAATAGTTTAGAATCAACTTAGTATTAGCAATTTTAATATCAATTTGAATGATCTGTTAGTTTTAAGATATTATCTAAGACAGGTGTAAGACAGTCTTCATTGATCAACCGTGCATGTGTGACGATTTCTTGCTGGGTGTGGATGACATTGCACAGGTGAAAGGTAAATTCTTTTACAAGGTTTACTTGGTAGTAGGAGATAGTGGTGTGTAAGCATTGAAAAAACGTGAAGTGCAGAAAGAATAAGTTACTTACCTTTGGTAATGCTCCTTTTGGGTGGATGTTCTATCTAATCCCAGATTCCTCACAATGTGATTATTCCTCAGGTGTCAGATTGGATCTGGAAAAAACTCTAAAGCAGTACTTTTGAGTGCTGGTAAGTGGTGTTGTGTGGCTGCACGTAGACATTGTTCTACTCTGGAAGTGACAAGCAGGGCCGCATATAAGCATCACCCATGAGAACTGACGTCAGTTTCATTTGCAGGATTGTCCGTGTGGTCCGTTGCAGAGCACATCAGAAAACTGGTATGACCAGTGTAGAGATCTACAGATTGTATCCTTTTCAGTTTGAAAAGAGGGGATCATTCCACAGAATGGGGCTGGGGGGCGGGGAGGGATGGGGTGAAGAAAACAAGTTACTTACATGTAACTACAGTTATCCAGTTTTGGCATCTTTCATAGACTTGCATGCTTGAATCATTCCACGTTGTCGAAGTGGGAGTCCCACAGTACCTTAGGAAAGCCTTATGTAGGAATAACCTATAATGTTATTAGTCCTTAATCACATAACCTATCTATGTCTTTTTGAAAAAAAGAACCATACTTGACCTTTGACCAATCAGGTACCAGCACCCTCTAGAATAGCCCCAAGAGAGGCTCTATCCCGATTTTCTACTGCATGTCGTGTGAAGGCAGTCTCCCTGAGCTCTGCTCAGTTTTTTCCTCACAGAGCTACTTTCTACTTCAAAAAATTTCAGATACTTCTAGAAAAGTCATTTTTTTGCCCTTGTAAAACCAATGGCATTAAAAGGGCTACATGTGGATGATCCTCACAAGGACTGCTTGTACTGCTTGAACCCCAAACACCAGGTGGACTGCACCTTCTCCACTAAGACTCTGAGGGACAGAGAAGGAAGTCTTCTTTTTGTGGTACCAGGCAAAGTCCTGTACTTCAGGTGAGGATAGTGGCACAGCTTTAAAACCCCTAAAAAGGTTAAGGTCTTCTGACCAGGATTATTCTGAGGACAGCAGGAAATCTCATAAGGCCCCTTCCAAAAAGGAGACTCATCTGGTCTCTGCAGGCACAGCCTTTTCACTGCTGTCCTCTTCATATTGCAAAAAGAAGGAGGAGACTTGTCATCGCTCTCCCTCCTCTGAGCCACGACATCAAGAAAAGCATCACTTCAGAACCAAACTTGATCTATGACCAATCAGGTGCCAGCACCCTCTACAATACTCCCAAGAGAGGCTCTTTCCCTGAGATTTTCAAGCACTAGAGTGAAGTATTTACTGAAAAGGAAGGTGGGCCTTACAGGGGAGAAGAGTTGGTCACATGTGAATCTATGAAAGATACCAATACTGGATAACAGCAGTTACAGGTAAGTAACTTGTTTTCTTATTCAGTATTGGATATTTCATAGATTTACATGCTTGAATCAGAATGGCAAGCAGTACTTAAAACAACTGTTAAGCCCCTTAGAGGATGGTGGGTCGAGACATAATTCATATTAGTTAATGTAAGCAATAAAATAGCTGTACTTAAGCAGTATGTAGGGTAATACTGGCAAAGTGATTGGAAATAGCTGCAAAACAAATTAAGCATGTATTAGTGAATACATGGAGGAGAACCAGAAAGCATTAACAAAAAGAAAGTAAGTTTAAATTAATAAAGAGGCTCACTTTAATGAAATTGATGGCAAAGCACAACCTGTCCCACAGTCAGATCGCTGTGCTGATTACAAACAGTAGTGCTGCGTAAAGGAATGAGCAGTCTTCCATGTTGCAGCTCAGCATATTTTGTCCAGAGAGATGCCAGCGAAAAGAGCAGCTGAGGTTGATACTGCTCTAGCAGAGAGCGCCTTAGGTGGTCTGCTCCGAGGTTTGTCAGCTTTAGAGTGGCAAAACTGCATGGTTAATGAAATCTTTCGGGCTATTGTTGCCTTTGTGACTGCTGTTCCCTCATGACCTTGACTATAAGAGACTAGCAGCTGATCTGCCCTGCTTCAGTATTTAGTAAGATTAAGGTAAAATTTCAAATATTGCTTGACGTCTAATGTGTGAAGTTTTTTTTGGCTGGAGTGGACGGATTTGGAAAAAATGTTTGCGATATCAATGGCTTCTTCAAATGAAAAGGAAGGCAACCTAGGGATATATCTTGGGTGTGTTCTGTGAATAATAGTCATCAGTGAAGAGAAGGAAAGGTTCTTTCATGGTAAAGGCCTGTATGTCACTGAATCTCCTAGTAGAAGTGAAAGGGAAAGAAGAATTGCGACCTTCCATGTGAGGAATTTCAGCTCAGCTCCATGAATAGGTTCGAATGGAGATTTCATTAACTGAGAAAGAACAATGTTGAGATGGCACTCAGGAGGAGGTGGTCACACCGGAGGAAAAGTGCTAAACAATCCCTTCTTAAACTGCTTTATCAGTATTGAGAAACAGAGAAGGCACGCTTGCGGACTGCATATAGCTAGAGATTGCGGCCAGGTGTACTTTAACTGAGGAATAAACGAATCCAGACTTGGTGAGTGAGAGAAGATATTGCATGATTTTCTCAGGAGGAGCTTCAAATGAATGCAAGTTGTTTTGATGCACCAGATGCAGAATCTTCACCACTTCAGCCTGTAAGTCTTGTTCTTACTTTCAGCCTGTGCTCTGGATAGTATCACCCTACATTCCTGGTCGATGTTCATGTTCTGGAATTCATAGAACTCAAGAGCCATGGGTGCAACTGGAGAGAAGTTAGTTCCGGGTGTAACATCTGTCCTTGGTTCCTCGTTAGTAGTGTCTGTTTCCTGGGAAGTCATATTGGTTTGGCCACAGACAGAAGAACGAGTTCTGTGAACCAGTGCTGCCTGGGCCACCTCGGTGCTATTAGGATGAGCCGGCAATGCTCTGTTTTCATCTTCTTGAGAACCATGGGGATCAACGGGAAAGGGGAAAAAGCGTATGCAAAGATCCCAGACCGTCGCATCAAAAGAGCATTCCCACACGATCCCGGGAGTGGATATCAACTGGTGTAAAAGCGGCATTTGGCATTCTTGTTGGTAGCAAAGAGATCCACTGCCTATCATCCTCAACGGAAGAAGATCTTGTCCAACTCAGGTTGATCGAGCTCTCATTCATGGCAACTGTCCTGTGTCCTGCTGAGTGGGTCCGCAAGAACATTGTTGATGCCAGACACAAGCTCTGGTTTCAGAGAAATCTTGTCAATGTGAGCCAATCCCAGAGAGCTTGAGCCTTTTGCGAGAGGGATAGGGAACGTGTTAATTCCTGCTTGTTGACGATAAATGCTAGTTGTATTGTTGTGCGGACCAACACCGATGAGCCTGATATTAGAGGAAGGAGGGCTTGGAGTGTGAGAAGAACTGTCTTTAACTCTAAGAGATTTATATGCATCTGCTTCTGACAGTTGGACCACTTTCCCAGGATGCACGTCTTGCAAATGACTGCCCCAGCCCTGTTGAGAAGTGTCAATGTGATGATGAAATCTGGAACAGAGGTAAGGAACGTGAACCTGTGAGAGATTTGAACGATTCGAGTCTGCCGCTATAAAGCTTGTACCGTCCTTGATGTGACATTGATCAAGTCCTCGCAGGACCCTTGAGACTGGATCCACAGACGTTGAAGTTCCACTTGGATCGGCGTCATCTTCAGCCACGCTCACTGAAGAAGAAATCATCCCCAGGAGCTACTTAAAGATTCTCACAAAAACAAAACTTTTTTCTGGAGATTGCAAGAGTTAAATTGGATAGCTTTTGTTGCCTTTCTTTCAAGAGATAAACTTTGTTTTTGACTGTGTCAAGTTTTGCACCCAAGATCATCTTTCGCGTTGGAATGGTGGATACTTTTGATGATTCACAGTTAGTCCCAAACTGTGTAACAAAGCAGGGCAGGCTTTGGTGGCTTGGGAGGCCTACTGCAGTGTTGCTGCGTTTAGTAGCCAGAGGTCTCAGTAAGGGAGAACTTGAAAACCCTGCTTGTGCAGTGCAGCTGCCACTGGTGCAAGGCACTTTGTAAAAATTCTGAGTGCTGACTTCAGTCCGAAATGGAGAACCTTGAATTGGTAATGGCTACCGGCTACAGTAAAGTGAAGGTTTTTCTGAATCTTGGGGAGGATGGGTATGTGAAAATAGGCATCTTGGAGATCCAGCAATGTCATGTAATCCCCTTTGCTGAGAAGGTAGATGATATCTGACAGGGTTATCATATGGAAGGATTGTTTGTGCAGAAATTTGTTCAACTGCTTGCGATCTAGAATCGGCCTCCATTCTCCTGACTTCTTTTTTACTAGGAAGAACAGAGAGCAAAAACCTAGTCCTCTTTGATGAGTAGGAACCTTTTCTATTGCACCGTTGTAGAGCATTTTAGATGCTTCCTATTTTAGTAAGTGAAGATTAGGTGAGTGCGCCTTTGTCGGAGGATGGCTCAGAGGTTTGTGCACAAACTCCAGTGTATGCCTGAAAGAGACTATATCAAACACAATTTTTCCGATGTTATTTGTCTCCACTGATGCGGGTAATTTGAAATGTTCATGCCCTCTTGGTTGGTCTGTGGGAAGGAAGGAATTGCAGCCGGTACCCAATGAAAATCATTGCTTGGGGTTGGTGTCCTGACTTTGGAAGGACTGTTTCCTTCTGCCACCTTGTTTGTTATAGGCCGTTGCAGGTGGTTCATGGTACGCCCGGTGATAAGTAGGCCTGTATTGTGATTGTGGCTGGTGCTGCCTGTGGTAAGTACATCTAAATGAAGATAAACATCTACCCCCCGGGGAAGGGTTGTCTTTTATACTGTGGCGTGCCAAGCGAGCGGGCAGTATTCGTGTCAATCCCAATAGCTAGCAAACCATCATCTATATGCTTACCAAACAGGTTTTTGCCATGTTAGGCTATATCCAGTATCCTGGAATGAAACTATGGTTGAAATAAGGTAGCCTTAAACCAACCCTGGTGGCGCAAGACTTCTGCTCCTGCTAGCTGTCGAAAACCTGTGGAGAGGATGTCTAGTGCACAGTCAATTATATCATAAGGTACGCTCACCCTCCTGCAATATTTTCCTTGCCTCGGATTGTTTAACTTCAGGTATGAGGTCAATGAAACTACTCATATCAGACCACATCTGGCAGTCGTAGCGTTGTAAAATCACTAAGGTATTGGCTGCACGGACAGTGATGGCGGACATTAGGGAGAACCTCTTCATTATATTGTTCAATTGTCTGCCTTCTTTGTCTGGCAGAGCCGAAACAGGAAAGGATGGATTTTTAGAGCACCGCTGAGCAGCTTGAGAGACGACAGAGTCTGGCTTTGGACGTCCTATTAAGCAGGCCAGAGAATCGTCATTAGCTTTATATTTTTATCCAGTCGAGGTGGTAGTGGTGACACTGTGGCTGGATTCTTCATTATTCTTAACCAAATACTCCAAATGTAATCAATAATGGGGATAGCTCTTATAGACTTTCTGGCATGCTCTTTAAAGTCATGGAGAAAACAGTCTGTGTGGGAGACAGATGTCAGCAAATTAAAATATGAAATTCTCAGATATCCTCAGGTGGAGAGTCCCATGGATGAGGAGGTGGGGGAGATGGCATAGGGGCTAAGTAATCATCCCACTCGTCACTAGGATGTTGAGGAGTACTGATTTCTCCTTCTTCCCTCTCCTTGTCCGATTGGGGCTCATTATCTCTCAGAGGTGCAGCTAGTGTAGAAGCCAGAGTAAACCTAGGAATTGCTGGAGGCAGAGGTATGCTTTTTGGGGTAGCCGAAGAGGTAGATTGCAGCTGCAAAGGTTGTTGTGGTTGATCCAGAGTTAAATCCAGAAACCTTTGCATGAAGTCCTGAAACATGGACTGAAGATCCTGAATAAGGGATGCAGGCAACTGCACAGCACTGCAAGATTGGTGAAATTACAATGGTTCGTAATATAGGCACATGGGGGGTATAAGGATGCGTATTCCTGCTGTTCATAGTTGTCATCATCTTGGTATTTAATGTGCAATTGTGATGGACTGTGAGCGTCCCCAAATGGTCTCTAGTCATCAGACTCCTCCCAGTCCAAGAGGTGACTTGGTAGTAATGTTGATGCCTTGCTAGGAGATGTGTCATCAGGCCACAAGACAGATTTGGTGACTTTGGTAATTCTGATCATCGTACGAAGATCAGGCGAGTATGTAGAGGTGGTAGTAACAGTGTTCTGTGGCACTGTTTCTTTTGAAGTAGATGTAGTCAGTGGTACCGTTGATGGTGGTGTAGTTGACAGTGATTTTGTCGACGATGGCTTTGTCGATGGATGGGTCATCGATTGTGGAGGAGACTTTGTCAACGGTCCTGAAGGTGCTGTTGATGGCATAAATTTATTTTTAACTGGTGGTGAAGTTATATCCACCCTGGCACTCACCGTCGTTGGAGATTAGCGTCTGCAAGGCCTCATCGTCAAAATTTCCTGCTGTCCTCAGAATTACCCTGGTCAAATGACCTTGACCTTTTTAGGGGTTTTGAAGCTGTCTCACTATCCTCACCTGAAGCACAGGAATTCGCCTGGTACCACAAAAGAAGTCTTCCTTCTCTTTCCCTCAGAGTCTTAGTGGAGAAGGTGCGACAGATGTTGCAGTCCTTCAACTGATGTTTGGGGTTCAGGCAGTACAAGCAGTCCTCATGAGGATCATCCACATGTAGCCTTTTCTTGCCACTGGTTTAACAAGGGCAAAAAAATTACTTTTCTAGAAGTATCTATCATTTTTTTAAATAGAATGTAGCTTTGAGAGGAAATAACTGAGCAGAGCTCAGGGAGACTGCCTTCACACGACGTGTGGTAGAAAATCTGAGGGAAAGAGCCTCTCTTGGGAGTATTCTATAGGGTACTCGCACCGGATTGGTCAAAGGTCAAGTACTTTTTCCCCCCCAAAATGACGTAGGTAGGCTATATGATTAAGGGCTAATAACATTATAGCCAATGGCTATTTCTACATAAGGCTTTCCTAAGGTACTGTGGGTCTCCCTCTTAAACAAGGGGGCATGAGTTAAGCCTGTAAATCTATGAAAGATTCAATACTGGATTACCTGTGGATAGAGTATCCACCAGAAAGAGCATTATCAAAGGTAAATAAATGGCTCCTCTGATGGATCCCTCGAACTGCAGATTCCTCACTGTAGGAAAGTCCCACTGTTGGCATGGTTACCCCCCACTTTTTGCCCAGTGTTGATGCCAACTTTGATTGAAAGTGTGCTGGGACCCTGCTAATCAGGCCCAGCGCCAGTGTTCTTTCCCTAAAACTGTACATTTATTGCCACAATTGGCACAGCCCTGACATACAGTTAAGTCCCTTGTAAAAGGTACCAATGGTACCAAAGGCCCTGTGGCCAGGGAAGGTCTCTAAGGGCTGCAGCACATATTATGCCACCCTAGGGGACCCCTCACTAAGCACATGAACACTGCCCTGTAACTTGTGTGTGCTGGTGGGGAGATAAAGACAAAGTGAACATGGTAACCCTCTCAGGGTGCCATGCCCAAAAACCACTGCCTGTGGCATAGGTAAATCACCCCTCTAGCAGGCCTTACAGCCCTAGGGCAGGGTGCACTGTACCACGGGTGACTGCATAGCTGCATGAGGAATATGCCCCTATAGTGTCTAAGTCCATTCTTAGACATTGTAAGTGCAGTGTAGCCGTACTGAATATATGGTCTGAGAGTTTGTCATTGCAAACCTCACAGCACCATAATGACTTCACTAAATACTGGGAAGTTTGGTATCAAACTTCTCAGCACAATAAACCCATACTGATGCCAGTGTGGGATTTATTGAAAAATGCACACAGGGGGCATCTTAGAGATACCCTCTTCATGTTAGCCAAAATGCTAGTGTAGGACTGACCGGTCTGTGCCAGCCTGCCACTTTCAAACAAGTCTCTGACCACATGGGGTGAGTGCCTTTCTGCATTCTGTGGCCAGAAACAAAGCCTGTCCTGGGTGGAGGTGCTTCACACATCCCCCTGCAGGAACTGTGACACCTGGCGGTGGGCCTCAAAGGGTCAAGCCTCGAGTTACAGTGCCCCAGGGCACTCCAGCTAGTGGAGATGCCCACCCCCCCAAGACACAGCCCCACTTTTGGCGTCAAGTACGGTGGGCAAATTAGGGAAAACAGGGAGGAGTGACCACCCCAGTCAGGACCAACGCTAAGGTGTCCAGAGCTGAGGTGACCCCCTTCCTGCAGAATCCTTCATCTTGGTTTTGAGGACAGGGACCTATAGGGATAGGAAAGAGCCCCCTTCCCTAAAGGGAGTGGGCACAAGGAGGGTTTAGCCACCCGCAGGTAGAGTAGCCATTGGCTACTGCCCTCTGATCCTTAACACACCCCTAAATCTAGGAATTAAGAGCCTCTCTGAACCCAGTTCACCAGATTCCTAGGGACCTACAAGAAGAAGAAAAACTGCTAAACTAAAATCCCCAGCAGAGAAGAAGGAAGACGACAACTGCTTTGGCCCCAGAACCTGCAAAAAGACCATCGACGTATCCAGCGGGCCCACGACCTCTGCCAACTTCAGGGGACTGCCCTGCACCCAAAAGGACCAATAACTCCTGAGGACAGCGGCTCTGTCTAAAGAAGCCTACAACCAAAGTCTCCCACCTCACTCCGGATGCGTGAGTCTTGCTCCTTGTGCACCGGACGCCCACTGACCGTGTGTCCAGGTGGTCCACCCAGCAAGAGAGGGTCCCCAGGCGATTGCAAGCAAGTGTCCACCCTGGGTTGACCTCTCCACAACGACGCTTGCTGCGGAAATCCCGAGGACCCCCTGAACGTGAGCTCCGGACAAATATATCCGACACCTATAGGGCATTCTGCACCTGCAGCCCCCAGGCCTTGAAGAAACTGACCCCTGGCGGCTCTCCCCCCTGTCTGACCGGTGGTGTGCCCAAGATACTCCCCTGGACCTCGCCTGCAGCCTCTGAGGTCTCCTCAGAGACCAGCATTGGAAAAACAACGTCTTGTTTGTACTCTGCACCCAGCCGCCCCTGTGCCGCTGAGGGTGTGTGTTTGGTGTCAACTTGTCACCCCTCCAGTGCTCTTCTAATCCCCCTTGGTCTGCCCTCCGAGTCGCGGGTAGTTACCTGCTGGCTGGCCGATTCTGAATACCCCCTGTCTCAATATGAGCCCATGTAAAATTTGCTCAACTTTGACCTCTGCACCTGGCCGGCCTCGTGTTGCTGGTGGTGGGTGTATGGAATTCACTTGAACCCAAATCAGTGGACCTCCTAAAACCGGGGACTGAAACTAAGGGCCAGATGTAGGAACCGGTTTGCATGTCGCAAACTGCGAAAAACGCAGTTTGCGACATGCAAAACGGCCATCTCGATGCTGATTCACATTTTGCGAGTCGGTACCGACTCGCAAAATGTGAATCCGACTCGCAAATAGGAAGGGGTGTTCCCTTCCTATTTGCGACTCGCACCACGATGTAGAATTGCTTTGTGACCGCGAAAGCAATTCGCCATTAACACCCACTTGAAGTCTCCATGGGACCCCTTCCCCTTTGTGAATGTCGCTGAAAATATTTTTTCAGAGTAGGCAGTGGTCCAATGGACCACTGCCTACTCTGAAAAAATGAAATCAAATGGTTTCATTATTTTTTTGAATTGCAACTCGTTTTCCTTTAAGGAAAACGGCCTGCAATAAAAAAAAAAAAAAACTGCTTTATTAAAAAAACAGTCACAGACATGAAGGTCTGCTGTCTCCAGCAGGCCGCCATCCCTGTGAGTGCAGGGACTCGCTATGGGGTCGCAATTTGCGACCCATCTCATTAATATTCATGAGGTGGGTCTTTGCGACCCCATAGCTAGTCACAGAAGGTGTCTGAGACACCTTTCTGCATACAATTTTGCGAGTTGGTATGACTCGCAATTTGCAACTTGCAAAATTTTCTGTACCTACATCTGGCCATAAGTGCTGTACTTATCTACAAATCGATCTAACATTTCTTCCTCCCAGGAACTGTTCTGAAAATTGCAGTGTCCACTTTTAAAATAGCTTTTTGACAATAATTCAAAAACTGTATTACTTGCCTATTTCAAAGACGTACTGTTGATACCTGTGTGAAATACGAAACTGTTAAGGTACCTACCTGCAACTTGAATCTTGTGGTTCTAAAAATCAACTAAGAAAATATATTTTTACGACATAAAAACCACTGGTCTTAAGTGGTCATTGAGTGTGTGCTTCTTCTATTTTCTGTGTGTGTACAACAAATGCTTTGCACTACCCTCTGATAAGCCTAACTGCTCGACCACACTATCACAAAAGAGATCAGTATTATCTACTTTAGCGTCTGTTAAGCCTCTGGGGAACCCCTGGACTCCGTGCACACTATATCTCATTTTGATATAGAATATACAGAACCAGCTTCCTACATTGGTGGCAGTGGTGGGATCTACGACTTTGCATTTGCTGGACTACTCAGCGAATACCTGATCACACGACTACATTCCAAAACTGTCTTTAGAAAAATGATTTTTGAATGTGACTATTTTTTCTAAATTTTTTAAAGTCCTGCTTGGGCCTTGGTTAAGTCCCCTTAGCATCTCTCTTTAGGTTTAAAAATTATTTTTAAGTTAGGATTTAGTTACTAGAGATAGTTTTAGTTTCTTAAAAAAGTAATCCCAACTTTATTAAAATAAATAGCAGCTCAGAGGACATGGTGGTGGAACGCAACCTCACCTCTTACGTCCATCTAGGGAGGCAAAGTTAAGGTCCCTCTGTAAGCTGAAAAAGATTAGAACTGGTTCCAACCCTACCAAGGTCAGGTTCTAGGAGCTCTTGGCAGAGTACACCAGGGACTACCCTGCTGAGGAGGAAGAACTCCACTCAGAGAGGGAAAATGTTAGCGATGAGGAGGATGACCTCCCTCCTCCTCACCAAACTAGGGAGATCAGAGTCCCCAGGCCCCTGTCTCCAAGGATAGAACTCACTGGGTCTGGATCTTCCACAGGGGAGTACAGCTCCTCTGGGAACATTGAGTGCAGCCTAAATGATGGGGACGTCCTTTTAGCAAGGATGGCCAAAAGGTCAGCTTTGGAGCAACAACTGCTAGCAATAGAAAGGGAGAGAGCAGAAATGGGCTTAACACCCATTAATGGTGGCAGCAATATAAATAAGGCCAGAGAAAATACTGATATCCTAAAAATCCCCAAAGAGATTGTCTCAAAATATGAAGGTGATGATATCACCAAGTGGTTCATAGCTTTTGAGAGGGCTGGTGCAACCAGAAAGTTACAGACCTCACTAGGGAGCTCTCCTTTGGGAACTGTTCACTGGTAAGTGTAGGGATAGACTCCTCACACTCTCTGGTAAAGATGCAGAATCCTATGACCACATGAAGGCTACCCTGATTGAGGGTTTTGGATTCTCCCCGAGAAGTATAGGATTAGGTTCAGGGGGCTCACAAAACCTCGAGCCAGACCTGGGTTGATTTTGTTGACTACTCAGTAAAAACATTACATGGTTGGATAACTGGCAGTGGAGTGCACGACTATGATGGACTTTATCATTTGTTTATGAAGGAACACCTGTTAAGTAACTGCTTCAGTGACAAGTTGCATCAATATCTGGTATACCTAGGTCCAATATCTCCCCAAGAATTGGGAAAGAAGGCAGACCATTGGGTCAAGACTAGGGTGACCAAAACTTCCACAGGGGGTGACCAAAAGAAAGGGGTCACAAAGCCTCCCCAGGGGAAGGGTGGTGAGACATCCAAGGACAAAAACCAGGAGTATTCCCAAGGGCCCCCAAAACCTGCTCAGGAGGGTGGTCCCCAAGCCTCTTCACAGTCCACAAATGGGTATAAGGGTAAAAACTTTGATCCCAAGAAGGCCTGGTGTCACAACTGTGGATGGCATGGACACCAAACTGGAGACATGGCCTGTCCCAAGAAAAGTCCCACTAGCACTACTCCAGTTAGTACTGGAATAGCCAGTCTCCAGGTGGGATCAATAGTGTGCCCAGAGCAAATCAGGGTTCACACAGAAGCTACTGTAGTCTATGAGGGTGGGGTGGATATAGCCACACTAGCTGCCTGGCCGCCTAACATGCAAAATCTACAGGCAGCAGCTCTTAATCAATGGGACAAAGGTAGAAGCCCTGAGGGATACAGGTGCCAGTGTCACCATGGTGACAGAGAAACTGGTCTCCTAGGACAGTATTTCACTGGACAAACTTATCCAGTCACCAATGCTCACAATGTAACTAAGGCCCATCCCCATGGCTATGGTGACTTTAGAATGGGGAGGGGTTATTGGCCTGAAACAGGTAGTGGTCTCTTCTGCAATCCCAGTGGAATGTTTGCTAGGGAATGATCTGGAGTCCTCAGAACGAGCTGAAGTAGAGCTCAAACCCCATGCAGCCATGCTGGGAATCCCCAAACTAGTGTGGGTGAAAACCAGAGCAGAGTACAGGGTGAAAAAGAAGTGTTGGATCCTGGAATAATGGCCCAACCTTCCAAGGGAAAACATAAGAGGACTGGGAGACCAACCTCTGAGCAGCAAAAGAAACAAGACCTCTCTTTCCAGGAAGATTTCTTATCCTCTGAGGGAACTGAGTCCATGGAGCTGGAACCTTATCAGGTAGAGCTCTTGGGCCCAGGAGGACTCACAAGGGAACAGCTGTGCCACGCACAAAAGACTTGTCCCATTATTGAAGGCCTGAGACAGCAAGCTGCTGAACAGGAGAAGGGAGATGTCAGTGGCTCCCACAGGGTCTACTGGGAGTATGGACTCCTTTATACTGAAGTCAGAGATCCCACACCTGGTGCCACTAGGAGAGTGTTAGTGTTGGAGGAGTTTACAGAGTTTATCCTCATTTTGGCCCATGACGTCCCCCTAGCTGGGCATTTGGGACGAAGCCAAACATGGAGCAGACTTGCAAACCATTTTTATTGGCCCAACATGTCCCAGAAAGTAAAGGAATTATGTAGCTCCTGTGTCACCTGTCAAGCAAGTGGCAAGCCAGGTGGACACCCAAAGGCCCCCCTCATTCCACTGGAGGGGGTACCCTTTGAGAGGGTTGGTGTGGACATTATGGGTCCACTTGAACCACCCATGCTACCAGATGAACAAGTTCTTTACCTTCGGTAACGCTTTTTCTGGTGGATACACTAGCTACCTGTGGATTCCTCACCTAAAGACTTTTCCCCCACGCGCCAGCTTTCGACTGAAATTTTCTTCTAGCTCTGCACGTCGACGATGACGTCACAATAGCCCGACTCCCACGCGACGCTGTATGACGTCATCCAGGCAATAAGAGGTCCTCGTCGACGTGCAGACATCAGTTATCACCATTTTATACGTGCCTTCGAGGCGAACAGGAAAACATTGACACTACAGATGTGATCATCAATCAAACTTATATACCAACATTTATTTCATTAATATGAAGCATAACCATTAGAAATAAACAATACGAAATAAGTGCATAAATATATACATATATACACGTTTTATATTTACAGAAACAACTAAATACACATATATAAATCATTGCATCAGTATATACATATGTACAATATACGGGCACTCACCCAAGGAATTCGTGGTAAGACCAGTTAGGCAACGGGGAGGCGGGTAGGACCGTGAGGAATCCACAGGTAGCTAGTGTATCCACTAGAAAAAGCGTTACCGAAGGTAAGTAATTTGTTGTTCCGATGGATACAACTACCTGTGGATTCCTCACCTAAAGAATAGAGTCCCGAAGCAGTACCGCCCCCGGAGGTGGGTGCCTGAATGGTCAAACCAAGAAATCCTGCAGCACTGAACATGCAAAATGGCCATCCCTCCTAACTTCAGAGTCTAAACAATAATGCTTGGCAAAAGTGTGGAGAGATGCCCAAGTTGCCGCCTTGCAGATGTCAACCACAGGAACACCTCTAGCTAAGGCCGAGGAAGCCACCTTAGCTCTGGTGGAATGGGCACGTAGCCCCACAGGAGTTTCCTTCTTTGCTAAAGAATACCATAACTTGATGCAAAGAATGACCCACCTGGAAAGCGTTCTCTTGTGGACAGCTTTGCCTCTGCTCTTCCCCACGTAACCGACGAAGAGCTGATCGTCTTGTCTGAACTCCCTCGTCCTGCCGACGAAGAAGGTAAACGCTCTTCTTGGATCAAGTCGGTGAAGCCTTTCTTCCTCCTTGGATGGATGAGGTGGAGGATAGAAGGAAGAGAGAGTGATGGACTGTCCTAAATGAAAAGGTGTAACAACCTTCGGAGGGAAAGCCGCCTTGGTCCTTAACACCACTTTGTCCCTGTAAAAGGAAGTATATGGGGGTTCTACACTAAGAGCCTGGCGCGCACTCACCCTTCTAGCTGATATTATGGCAACCAGAAATACAGTCTTCAAAACCAAAAGTCTCAATGGACAAGAATGCATCGGTTCGAACGGTGAACCAATAAGAAAGGTCAATATTAATTTAAGATCCCATTGTGGCATAACAAAAAGAGTGGGCGGAAACTTATTAGTGAGACCCTTAATGAACCTCAAAACAATAGGCGACAAACAGAGGGTTGGTCTGGAAGGCACAGAAAAGCCGACAGCGCGGATAAAGAACCATTAACAGTGGCAACTGCACAACCCCTCTGTGCCAAGGGTAAAGCAAACAACAGTATATCAGATAAGTGGGCACTCAAGGGATCAATTTGATTCTCTCCACACCAACTCATAAATCTAGCCCACCTGCTTGCATAGATAGATTTGGTGGAGTGTCGCCTGCCCGATAATATAACTTCCACCACCTCAGGCGGGAGATAAAAGGAATTCAGATTGCCTCGTTCAATCTCCAGGCATGAAGGTGCAGGCTCTGGCGGTGGGGGTGTAGAACATGCCCCTGCGACTGCGAGAGGAGATCTGCCCTGTGAGGGAGACGAAGCGGAGGGCACAGAGAGTTGGGGAAGGTCTGAATACCACACCCTTCTTGGCCAATGCAGAGCTATTAAGATGACTTGGGCCCGATCTTGGCGGATCTTCCTCAGAACCCGAGGAATTAAGGGTGTGGGGGGGGAAAACGCGTAAAACAACTGACCCTTCCAGGACATCTGAAACGCGTCCCCTAAAGCTCCTTGCATCGGATACTGGAGGCTGCAGAATGACGGGCAGTGCGCGTTCTCCCGAGTGGCAAACAGATCTGTCTGTGGATATCCCCACCTCCGGAAGATGTAAAGGACCAGATCTGGACGAAGACGCCACTCATAATTGGTCGAGATGCGCCGACTGAGATCGTCCACACGCACGTTCCGAACTCTGGTCAAATGGTTTGCTACCAAGCAAATCCGATGGTCCTGAACCCAGGACCAGAGCCAAAGAGCTTCTCTGCAGAGAAGGTACGACCCCACTCCTCCCTGCTTGTTTATATACCACATTGCGGTAGGGTTGTCCGTCAGGACTTGAACCGACTGAGCGCAAAGGGAAGGGAGGAAGGCCTTGAGAGCCAGACATATCGCCCGCAACTCCAACAGATTGATGTGAAACCTCTGTTCCACTGGAGACCAATGACCTTTGACCCCAGGGTGGAAGCATCCGTTATCACTGTGACCACTGGAGGAGGCAGTGAGAACAGCCTTCCTTGAGAAAGGTTGCCGACCGCAGCCCACCATCTAAGATCCGCTGCAGCGTCTCTGGAGATCCTTATCGATTCCTCAAGATCTCCTTTGTGTTGAAACCACTGCCTGCGGACGCACCACTGAAGAGCCCTCATGTGCCAGCGTGCATTAGTGACCAGCAGAATGCAAGAAGCGAACAGACGAAGGACCTTGAGGACTGGAACGACCGCTCCATGCTGAAACATTACAATCAAAGCCTGAATGTCCTGAATCCGCTGCGGCGGAGGAAAGGCCCGATTCAATGTTGTGTCCAGTACTGCCCCTATAATCAGGAGGCACAGAGAGGGCTCTAGGTGAGATTTGAGCACGTTCACCGAAAAGCCCAGATCGAACAACAACTGGGTTGTCGACTGCAGGTGATGCCGCAAGAGCCCCGGAGACTTGGCTTTGATCAACCAATCGTCCAGATAAGGAAATACCACTATCCCCCTTCTTCTGAGCTCTGCTGCAACCACCTCCATCACCTTTGTGAAGACTCAAGGTGCTGAAGTAAGACCAAACGGAAGGACCGCAAACTGATAGTGTTGTGACCCCACCACAAACCGGAGATACTTCCTGTGCGACTTGAGGATCAGGATATGGAAGTAAGCATCCTGAAAGTCGACAGACATCATCCAATCTCCTTCGTTCAACGCCAAAAGAACCTGTGAAAGGGTCAGCATCTTGAACTTTTCCTGCTTGAGGAACCAATTCAAAATCCTCAGGTCCAGGATTGGCCTCAACCGAACATCCTTCTTGGAGATCAGGAAGTATCTTGAATAGCAGCCCTGACCCCTCTCCTGCTCTGGAACCAACTCCACTGCGCCTTTCGACAAAAGGATTAGCACTTCCTGTTGTAGTAACAGAAGATGGTCTTCCGAACAGAAGGATGGGCGGGGAGGGATGGGAGGGGGAAACCCTAGAAAGGGAAGAGGATAACCTTTCCCCACAATGTCGGTGACCCAGGAGTCCGATTTATTGACTCCCACATGTGAAGAAAGTGAGACAATCTCCCCCCCTACAGGAGATGTGTGTAAAGGGAGTGATGGAGAACTAAGGCTGCTTTCCTTGCTGCACCCCTTGGGAGGAAGAGGCAGAGGCAGAGTGCTGCTGGGTGGCCCCTCTAGTGCGAACTCTACCCCTGCCCCTGAAAGATCTATAAGGGTGAGCTCCTGAAGATTGCTGTCCAGCTGCCTGGAGCCTGCCTCGAAAGGAAGAGCCACACCCAAACCCCCTAAACCTCCTAAATGATCTTAAGGAAGATGAGGTGGTTGCTTGCAGTCCCAAAGATCTTGCCGTGGTCCTACTCTCCTTGAACCGCTCTAAGGCAGAGTCAGCTTTTGCTCCAAATAGTTTGTCCCCATCAAAAGGCAGGTCGAGCAGTGTTGTCTGTACATCAGGAGAGAATCCCGAAGACCGTAGCCAGGCATGTTGTCTTGTCGCTATGGACGTGATGTATCAATATGCAACGTATATTGGTATTAACAACATAAAGAGTTTCAAGCTCAATTTATTCTTGAAACAGAAAAGTTCATCATAGTAAACACAAAGTTGTCCTTTGAAGTCAGTGTTCATGTAGTAAACACAGCATTGAAGTCAGTATCCATGTAGCACATACAGCCAACACGTGTTTCGTCCTATGAGAACAGTACTCTCACGGACTTCATCAGGGCTGAAAGTAAATGAGAACAATAACTACACCATAATATGTGTTCAAAAAATGTCAAGAGCAGACCATAAAGATATATCATATCGTGACAATTTGTGAGAACATAAGCCGAAAACATGCCATTTGTGACTTCTTGTGACCAATAATCTGATGGGAACTGAAATGTTGTCCTCTCATCGTAATAACAATATCTCACAACATGATATCCACATTGTCCATACAGTAAAAGCCCCAAAATGGGAATATATATGTGAATTACCCATGTGTACAAAGTTTATCACAATATGAGTGTGCATGTCTCCAAAGTCAAAAGAATAGTCACTCCTGATACCCAGTCATCACCAAAGTGCGCAATGCAATACTAGCTAACTCAGTGCAAGATGACAGAATAAACCATATAGCCCTTCATATTCCACAGTAAAACAACCCCTAATTCGAAACATACCTTAACTTAATTACATCTACGTGTATAACCAGTCTCCTTAAGACCAATCCAAAGTCTGTGGAAAATAACCATAGACAAACTATATAGTCAACCATGTCTCGTGCATGCCCGAATATAAAAACGTCCCCAAAAGGGTTACATGCAGATATGACCAATGGTCCCAGACTGACCTGAAAAAAGTATATATAATATCCAAAATTAGGACGTACATGAAGTATTCTAGAACCGTTTCCTAAATGTGAAGAGTAAAGAAACTGGAAAGAAAAATTATATACTGAGATTTAGGCGTGCTAAGCCTAAATCAACATGATTACGAATAATTCCCAAAAGTAATACTAAACAACCCAAATCACTGGGTCCCCCACGACCAAAAATTGGTTCCTCACCTATCGTGCACGTAAGTATCAATGTTCCAGAAAAAGCAACGACCGCGGTCGAATTCCCCCGCAGCGTCCTCAGTATCGGTAACTATTCTCGAACGTCGAACCAACGGAGGAGGATTGAGAATTTAAAGCCCCCGCGCGTTGATAGTATAGTAATGGAAAGTGGACTAACCCATTAGTACTGGCGCCATCTTAGAATCTGTGCATCATCCCTTGGTTATGAGTTTAAAAAACCCGAACGGTACGGCGTGTATCTAAACCAATTGGATCTAAAATCCTTAGTATGAAAATGAAACTATATAAGAAGGGGAAATTTACCATGAACGTCGATCTGATTGATAGAAGACTAATGACACGATCGGAAGAAATCTAAATAAATTTATCGTCCTGTTGTAATGGCACAAGAAGGAAAAAAGGACTAGTCCCCAGTATGGGCGCCATCTTGGAACTGCAAAAACCTAGAGCTTGCAGTATGTTAACCCAATCGATATAAACAACGAATAAATACACAACCCCCTCAAATACTTCTTATTCCTGTCATGTAATAAAACATTAACTGTGAGTAATTACTTAAGCTACATGTCGCCACAATCCGTGGCGAGCTAATGGCCTATGGGGAGAACTCCTTCACCGGGTACCTAGTTATAACCATAATTGTATAATTCCGCATATAACAAGATATAAGTAAGTGATGTAGGAATATCCATCGCACGACCCAACAGAATAGATTTATATCAATATCCCTGAGGTATATATGTAAGTTTTTAGTGTAAAAAAGAGAAAGGGAGAGAGTAAACGTGAGCGTGCCATGCCCCACTCATATTATGTATAAACAACACATTGTCAAGTATACCCTAAACATATAGATTACACAACGGTTAAGATTACAAATAAGCAGACCTGAAACAAATTAATGGTAATCTACCATTACATTACTGTGTAATACTATTCTAACACAATGAATATACCTAATCTCTCCAGATAAGTGTCTATGCAAACTACATAAGTAGAATATATGCATCTCTAAGTTGGGCATGAGTCCGTATAATCTATTCACTTAGCACTTGAACCAGTAACTGTGTATAGATGAGACACAATATAATCCAAAGACTACATTTACGACAGGTTCATGAACAATACAGACTTAATGAACTTAATAAGTCAGAATGAGTGGAGAATAGATTGTAACGATAATGCATGACCAGAAGTAATTATTCTTATGTTCCCAAATAGTATTCCATTTCGAAGTTGGTGTTGAGACCATCCTCCACCGCTCTGAGTTTGAGAATCCAATAGCATTCTTTTCTCCTGAGGGCTAATTCTCTGTTGCCACCTCTGGGGTCTCTATTTACCTGATCAAAGCCAAAGAATTCAAAACCAACAGTGTTGTTTTGTTTCGGGCAATGTCGCATATGGTTTACTATAGGGTATCTCTCGTCATCTTGTCTCAAGGCTCTGAAATGTTCACTCGCCCTAACTCTGAGTGGTCTGATAGTACTGCCTACATAGTATACACCACAGTTGCAAATGATCATGTAGATGACAAAATTACTTTCACATGTAGTATTGTGGTTAATGTTTTATTGCGTCCCAGTACAGCTGGTGAATGTGGAGATGCCTGACTTGGCCCATCTACACATTCCACAATGTCCACACTTAAAAAAAAACTTTCCACGGCTAGTAAGCCAGTTAGCCTGAGTTGGTTTCCTGCGAAAATTAGGACATAGCAAATTTTTAAGAGTTCTGCCCCTTCTATACGTAAACAACGGGGTAACAGGGATCACTTTCTTCAGAGTAGGATCTGCTGTTAGAATAGACCAATGTCTGTTCATCCATCTACGTAATAGAGTAGCTGTTTTTGTGTAATTCACAATACAACGGATAACATTATCCTTAGTTCTCAATTTTTGGCCCAGTGTGTCTGACCTAGACAGACGTAAAGCCCTATTTCGAGCCCTGTCTATCACCTTAGAGGAATATCCCCGTGCTTTGAATCTCATGCTCATGTCTTCTATACATAGGCCAAAATCTTCCTCAAGACTACAATTGCGCCTTGCCCTAACCATCTCACCATAAGGTATCGCACTAATTTGATGAACTGGATGTGCGCTCTTTGCGTGTAGAATAGAGTTGCAGGAAATACTCTTTCTGTAAAAACGACTTTCTATTTTGTTGTTACAAATCAGAAGTTCCACGTCAAGAAAGGCAATGTTAGTCATAATTCGTTCCGAAGTAAAGTGAATGTTATACTCATTATTGTTTAAATAGTTTATAAAGTTGTCAAGTTCTTGTGAGTCGCCCGTCCAGATCATCAAACAGTCATCGATATATCTGCCCCAATAGAGTATATCTGAAATCCATCTACTACCCTCATTGCTCCAGATCTTGTTTTGCTCAAACATTCCCATAAAAAGATTGGCATAAGCCGGTGAGAATTTGGATCCCATAGCGACCCCTTGCTTTTGGCGATACCAGTCATTTGAGTATGGCCATATAGGTTCGCCGGTCTTCTGTAGAGAAAATGACGTAGTGCCTCCTTTCCTGGTTAATGGTTAATGCTGGTATACAGGGAGGTGACATCTAGTGTAACTAAGATCATCCCTGGTTCCCATGTAATATCCATGAGTATGCTGAGAATATGTTTCGTATCCTTGATATAGGAAGGTAAGTTTCCTACAAAAGGCTGAAAAAAAATGTCAACATATTCCGAAAGTCTCTCAGTAGGACCATCAATGCCTGAAACAATAGGCCTGCCAGGAGGGGAAGTAAGACTTTTATGTACTTTAGGTAGTGTATAAATACAAGGGTTTCTGGGTTTGTGAATCCGAAGGTACATATATTCATCTTCTTTTAGAAGTGATTGAACTAAACATTCATGTAGAAATTTATTAATTTTATTCGTAAGTGCGGGGATAGGGTCTGAAATAATCTTTTCATAACAGGTCACATCCTCTAGTTGCCTATAAATCTCCTGATCATAATCTGAGGTGTTCATTAATACAATATTTCCCCCTTTGTCTGCCTCTCTTATGGTAATCTCCCTATTGGTACGTAACAGTCTCAAGTTAGTCATTTCTGCTTGGGTGAGGTTTTGATGCCAAACATAATGTCGACTGTCATTCTTTAATTCTAATTTATTAAAGTCACGCCAGACAACTCTGAAAAAGGTTTCTATACAGTTGTCCCTGGTAAGGGTTGGTGTCCACATTGATTTTCTTTTCAAACCACTATGCAGTGAGTCTGATGGGATATCTAGATCCGATAAAATAAGTGTTATAGTGGTAGGGTCCTGTTCGCAGTCCGCTATAGACAATAGAGTAGCCGTGTCTTGGATATCCTTAATGGACAACTGTTGGTCCTCATTGAGACCATCTAGGGAGATGATAGTGTCCCTGTTGTCCGAATGATTCGCAAAATATTTCTTCAGTTTTAGACGTCCAATAAATTTGAAAAAATCAATTTTCGTACTCTGAAAATCTCCAAACTCTCCTGGACAAAACCCCAGTCCCTTGCCAAGAAGTGTAAGGTCATGAGAAGTAAGCTCCAAATTGGAGAGATTAATAACGTTGATAGAGCCAATATCAGAGTTGACTATTTCCCCCTGTTCCATGATCTTGTCTGCATTCCTTGTCTTGTGTTTGTGTGTTCCTCCTCTCCGATGGATATTCCTACATCACTTACTTATATCTTGTTATATGCGGAATTATACAATTATGGTTATAACTAGGTACCCGGGTGAAGGAGTTCTCCCCATAGGCCATTAGCTCGCCACGGATTGTGGCGACATGTAGCTTAAGTAATTACTCACAGTTAATGTTTTATTACATGACAGGAATAAGAAGTATTTGAGGGGGTTGTGTATTTATTCGTTGTTTATATCGATTGGGTTAACATACTGCAAGCTCTAGGTTTTTGCAGTTCCAAGATGGCGCCCATACTGGGGACTAGTCCTTTTTTCCTTCTCGTGCCATTACAACAGGACGATAAATTTATTTAGATTTCTTCCGATCGTGTCATTAGTCTTCTATCAATCAGATCGACGTTCAAGGTAAATTTCCCCTTCTTATATAGTTTCATTTTCATACTAAGGATTTTAGATCCAATTGGTTTAGATACACGCCGTACCGTTCGGGTTTTTTAAACTCATAACCAAGGGATGATGCACAGATTCTAAGATGGCGCCCGTACTAATGGGTTAGTCCACTTTCCATTACTATACTATCAACGCGCGGGGGCTTTAAATTCTCAATCCTCCTCCGTTGGTTCGACGTTCGAGAATAGTTACCGATACTGAGGACGCTGCGGGGGAATTCGACCGCGGTCGTTGCTTTTTCTGGAACATTGATACTTGCGTGCACGATAGGCGAGGAACAAATATTTGGTCGTGGGGGACCCAGTGATTTGGGTTGTTTAGTATTACTTTTGGGAATTATTCGTAATCATGTTGATTTAGGCTTAGCACGCCTAAATCTCAGTATATAATTTTTCTTTCCGGTTTCTTTACTCTTCACATTTAGGAAACGGTTCTAGAATACTTCACGTACGTCCTAATTTTGGATATTATATATACTTTTTTCAGGTCAGTCTGGGACCATTGGTAATATCTGCATGTAACCCTTTTGGGGACTTTTTATATTCGGGCATGCACGAGACATGGTTGACTATATAGTTTGTCTATGGTTATTTTCCACAGACTTTGGATTGGTCTTAAGGAGACTGGTTATACAAGTAGATGTAAGTAAGTTAAGGTATGTTTCGAATTAGGGGTTGTTTTACTGTGGAATATGAAGGGCTATGTGGTTTATTCTGTCATCTTGCACTGAGTTAGCTAGTATTGCATTGCGCACTTTGGTGATGACTGGGTATCTGGGGTGACTATTCTTTTGACTTTGGAGACATGCACACTCATATTGTGATAAACTTTGTACACATGGGTAATTCACATATATATTCCCATTTTGGGGCTTTTACTGTATGGACAATGTGGATATCATGTTGTGAGATATTGTTATTACGATGAGAGGACAACATTTCAGTTCCCATCAGATTATTGGTCACAAGAAGTCACAAATGGCATGTTTTCGGCTTATGTTCTCACAAATTGTCACGATAGGATATATTTTTATGGTCTGCTCTTGACGTTTTTTGAACACATATTATGGTGTAGTTATTGTTCTCATTTACTTTCAGCCCTGATGAAGTCCGTGAGAGTACTGTTCTCATAGGACGAAACACGTGTTGGCTGTATGTGCTACATGGATACTGACTTCAATGCTGTGTTTACTACATGAACACTGACTTCAAAGGACAACTTTGTGTTTACTATGATGAACTTTTCTGTTTCAAGAATAAATTGAGCTTGAAACTCTTTATGTTGTTAATACCAATATACGTTGCATATTGATACATCACTTACTTCTAATTACATGTTCATGAGTGCCCTGACAGCTGTTTTTTTGTCACTGTGAGTTTCCCTGGAAACATTAGAGGAATTGGGAAGACCCTCTTGCCAGGAGCACCATGTTAAGATTGGAATGTTAATGCTATTATGTGGACTCACTGTGAGCGCCCAAATCCTATGACTTGCTTCCTATGTGATTTCATTTTGATTCATTGTCGCTATGGACGTGCCCATAGCTCTGGCTACAGAGTCCGAGGTGTCTAGCCCAGATTGAATAACCTGGGTCGCCGCCGCATGAGCATCCGACAAAAGGTTAAGCACCTCCTGAGATAATCCAGAGTGCCCCTTGGCCTCGTCCATAAGAGCATAAATATATCGTCCAAGAATACAAGTAGCATTCGTAGCTTTCAGGGCCATGCTACATGAAGAGAATGCCTTCTTAGTGAACTGGTCCATTCTCTTAGACTCCCTGTCTGCGGGAACACCAGGAAAAGATCCTGGAGCAGAGCGTGAAGAACATGAAGCCTGCACAAGCAAACTCTCCGGAGTTGGGTGTCTGGATAAGAACAGCGGATCACCTGGAGCCACTCAATACCTTCTTGCCACCGACCTGTCCACAGCAGTCACAGGCTTCTTCAACACCTCCCTAATAGGGTCCATAAGCGCCTCATTAAACGGAAGAAGCGGCTCTGCCATAGATGACGATGGATGCAACACCTCAGTGAGAATGTTGGTCTTGACATCCGCAGCTGGAAGAGGGAGGTTCAAAAAGTCCACTGCCTTCCGGACCACACCATGAAAAGAGGCAGCCTCCTCAGTATACTCCCCCGGAGAAGCCAAGTCCCACTCCGGGGAAGTGTCCAAACCACTCACTGTGTCCAATCCTTGCAGGTCCCCTGACGGATCCACAATCTCTCCCTCCTCCAAGAGCTGCTTCTCATATTCCTGTTCCTCTAGCAGACTCAGAGCCAACCTTCTGGAGCGGAGCCTGGATTCGATCCCCGGCGTCGATAAGGCATCAGCCGACACCGAAGACCTCGGACGGCGTCAACCATTGGAGTCATCAGACGCCGGATCCATCGGCGCCATAGGCTTCTTCAAGGTCGATTGAAGCTGTGGCGAACCCATCGGCGCCGGGGGACGTCATCGGTGTCACCGGTCTTCTAGGCGACGCCATTGGTACCGGCGCCAAACCAGCACTTCCCGAAGGAAGGAAAGGCATGAAGGGCGGTGGTCTATAAGAAGCCGGAACACCCATGTCGAAGGCCAATGGCCGTGACGGCCCCGCATGCACACCTCCCGGCGCCATGGTGGCGAAGATGTTAAACATTGCATTGAGGAATGCAGCCGGGTCTGTGTCCGGCGCCGGGAATGCCGGATAACTGTGTGGAGCCAGTGCATGAGGCGAAGCCGGCGTCAGCTCAGGCATCTCCATCTGCGCTGGAGAAGCCCTCGGCTCCTGATGCGGATCCACTTCAAAGACTTACATTGGCGACGTCAGAGGCTGGAGGCGTCGGAGGCGGAGGTCTAACAGTTGGACTGACTTCCCAAGTCGGTCGACACCGAGCCGATGGCGACCTCGAACGGGAGCAGTCCTTACTTGGCCGGCGCCGCAATCCATGCTGGCGCCGGGAGTCCCGATGACGCCGGTGAGATCTCGAGGATTTAGAAGAAAATTCATGGCGATGATGCTTCTCCTTTTTCTTGAACCTTGCCAAAAACAACTTGGCTTCCCGCTCCTTTGGGCCTTCGGATTCATGCGCTGACATGAACCACACGCCTCGACTTCATGGTAAGAACTGAGACACCACAAGCAATTTTCGTGTGGGTCCGTGACCGACATCCGACCTCCGCACTCCCTACAAGGTTTAAAACCAGACTTCCTTGGCTGCGACATTGTTACACCGAAGTGAAACAGTAGCTCCCTGGTAGCCTCGAAGAAAAAAACGTTATTCGAAGGCACGGAAAAAAGGGAACTGAGGTCTGCACGTCGACGAGGACCTCTTATTGCCTGGATGACGTCATACGGCGTTGCGTGGGAGTCGGGCAATTGTGACGTCGACGTGCAGAGCTAGAAGAAAATTTCAGTTGAAAGCTGGTGCCTGGGGAAAATTCTTTAGGTGAGGAATCCACAGGTAGTTGTATCCATCAGAAACCCAGAAGCAATTCCCCTTAGGTCAACTACTGCCCCTGCAGTAGCCAAAGCCCTAATTGGTATTTTTGCCAGAGTGGGTTTCCCTAAGGAGGTGGTTTCTGACAGAGATACAAACTATGTCAGCTTACCTAAAACACATGTGGAATGAGTGTGGGGTGACTTACAAGTTCACCACACCATACCATCCACAAACTAATGGACTTGTTGAGAGATTCAACAAGACATTGAAGGGCATGATCATGGGCTCCAAAAAAAACACAAAAGGAGATGGGATGTCCTCCTGTCATGCTTGCTTTTCGCCTACAGAGAGGTGCCTCAGAAGGGAGTAGGGTTTTCCCACTTTGAACTTCTGTTTGGCCATCCTGTAAGGGGGCCACTGGCACTTGTTAAAGAAGGCTGGGGGAGACTTCTCCATGAGCCTAAACAAGATGTGGTGGACTATGTGCTTGGCCTCAGCTCCAGGACAGCTGAGTACATGGAAAAGGCATCCAAAAACCTTAAAGCCAGCCAACAACTCCAGAAGTTGTGGTATGATTTGAAAGTTGCAATTGTTGAATTCCAGCCAGGGCAGAAAGTCTGGATTCTGGAGCCTATGGATCCCAGGGCACTTCAGGACAGATGGCTTGGCCTTACCCAGTTCTTGGGAAAAGAGTCAGGTCACTTACTTAGTGGACCTTGGCACTAGCAGGACACCCAAGAGGGTGATCCATGTTAACCGCCTGAAACTCTACAATGATATGGTAGACATATCCATGCTGATGGTTACTGATGAGGATCAGGAAGCAGAGAGTGAACCTCTCCATGACCTCCTCTCAACTGACCCTAAAGATGGATCAGTAGCTGGAGTGGTCTACCTCTCTGCCCAATAGCAAGCTGACTGCAGACAAGTCCTACAGCAGTATGCTGAGCTCTTCTCTTTGACTCCTGGTCGGACACACCTGTGTACCCCATAATGTGGACACAGGGGACAGTTTACCTGTCAAAAACAACATTTATAGACAGTCTGACCAAGTCAAAGAGCATCAAAGTGGAAGTCCACAAGATGCTGGAGTTAGGGGTAATAGAGCACTTTGACAATCCGTAGGCTAGCCCAGTGGTCTTGGTCCCCAAACCTCATACCAAAGATGGCAAGAGAGAAATGTGATTCTGTGTGGACTACAGAGGACTCAATTCTGTCACTAAGACAGATGCACACCCCATACCCAGAGCAGATGAACTGATTGATAAGTTAGGGGCAGACACATTTTTGAGTACCTTTGACTTAACTGCATGGTACTGGCAAATTAGGATGGCACCTGGAACCAAAGAAAATACAGCATTCTCTACACCCAATGGGCATCATCAGATCACTGATATGCCCTTTGGCTTAAGGAATGCCCCTGCCACCTTCCAAAGGTTGGTGAATCAAGTCCTTGCTGGTTTGGAGCCCTTTAGTGCAGCGTATCTAGATGATATTGCTGTCTTTAACTCCAGCTGGCAGGATCACCTGGTCCACCTGGGGAAGGTTTTGCAGGGCCTGCAAGCAGCAGGCCTCTCTATCAAAGCATCCAAGTGCTAGATAGGGCAGGGCACACTTGTATACTTGGGGCACCTTGTAGGTGGAGGCCAAGTGCAACCTTTACAACCCAAGATCCAGACAATTCTGGACTGGGAACCTCCAAAAACCAAGACTCAAGTCAGGGCATTCCTTGGTTTAACTGGATACTACAGGGGGCTTGTGAAGGGATATGGGTCCATTGTGACTCCCCTCACTGAACTGACATCAAAGAAAATGCCAAAGAAGGTAAAACTGGACCCTAGACTGTCAAAAGGCCATTGACACCCTTAAAGAAACAATGTGCTTAGCACCAGTTCTTAAAGCTCCTGATTATTCTAGGCAGTTCATTGTGCAGACAGATGCCTCTGAGCACGGGATAGGAGCAGTTTTGTCCCACACCAATGATGATGGCCTCGACCAGCCTGCTGCTTTCATTAGCAGGTTACTCCCCAGGGAGCAGCGTTGAAGTGCAATTGAGAGGGAGGCATCTGCTGTGGTTTGGTCCCTGAAAAAGGTGAGGCCATACTTGTTTGGCACTCACTTTGTTGTTCAAACTAACCACAGACCTTTCAGATGGCTAATGCATATGAAAGGTGAGAACCCTAAACTTTTGAGGTGGTTCTTATCCCTACAGGGAATGGACTCTGTAGTGGAACATAGACCTGAGACTGCCCATGCCAATGCAGATGGCCTTTCCAGGTTCTTCCACTTAGAAAATGAAGACTCTCTTGGGAAAGGTTAGTCTCATCCTCTTTCGTTTGGGGGGAGGGAGGGGTTGTGAAAAAAGTGCCACTGTTGGCATGGTTACCACCCACTTTTTGCCCAGTGTTGATGCCAACTTTGAAAGTGTGCTGAGACCCTGCTAACGAGGCCCCAGCACCAGTGTTCTTTCCCTAAAACTATACCTTTGTTTCCACAGGGGCACATCCCCGGCACCCAGTTAAGTCCTTTGTAAAAGGTACCCATTGTACCAAGGGCCCTGTGGCCATTTAAGGTCTCTAAGGGCTGCAGTATGCATTATGCCACCGTAGGGGACCCCTCACTCAATACATGCACACTGCCTTGCAACTTGTGTGTGCTGGTGGGGAGAAAAACAAAGTCGACATGGCACCCCTGTCAGGGTGCCATCCACACAAACCACTGCCTGCGGCATAGGTAGGTCACCCCTCTAGCAGGCCTTACAGCCCTAAGGCAGGGTGCACTATACCACAGGTCAGGGCATAGCTGCATGAGCAACATGCCCCTACAGTGTCTATGTCCATTCTTAGACATTGTAAGTGCAGTAAAGCCATGTTGAGTATATGGTCTGGGAGTTTGTCATTATGAACTCCACAGCACCATAATGACTTCACTGAATACTGGGAAGTTTAGTATCCAACTTCTCAGCGCAATAAACTCACACTAATGTCAGTGTGGGATATACTGCAAAAGCTAGTGGAGATGCCCGCCCACTGGACAAAGCCCCACTTTTGGCAGCAAGTCAGGTGGGAACATTAGGGAAAACAGGGAGGAGTGACCACCCCTAATGCATCCAGAGCTGAGCTAACCCTCTCCCTGCAGAATCCACCATCTTGGTTTGGAGGACAGGGACCAATAGGGATAGGAATGTGCCCCCTCTCCAAAGGGAGTGGGCACAAGGAGGGTGTAGCCACCCTCAGGGACAGGCTACTGCCCTCTGACCCCTAACATGTCCCTATATGTAGGATTTAAAGGCCTCCCTGAACCCAGCTCACCAGATTCCTGGTGACCCACAAGAAGGACTGCAAAGCCAAAACCCCCAGCAGAGAAGAAGGAAGACTACAACTGCTTTGGCCCCAGCCCTACCGGCCTGTCTCCTGGTTCAAAGCACCTGCAAAAAGACCAGCGACACGCCCAGAGGACACAGCGACCTCTGCCAACTCCAGAGGACTGCCCTGCACCCAAAAGGACCAAGAACTCCGGAGGACAGTGGCTCTATCTGAAGAAACCTACAACCAAGGACTCCCACCTCACTCCAGATGCATGAGTCTTGATCCCTGTGCGTCCGATGCCCATGGCTCGTGTCCAGGTGGTCCACCCAGCAAGAGAGGGTCCCCAGACGATAGCAAGTGCCCAACCTGGGCTGACCTCTCCACCCCTCCACGACAACGCCTGCAGAGAGAATCCCTACGACCCCCTGACCGCGAGCTCTGGATGAAGATATCAGATGCCTAAAAGACACACTGCACCGGCAACCCCCAGGCCTTGGAGAAACAGACCCCCGGTGCCTCAACGTCCAGCAGGCGGCCCTCACCCCTGTCTGACCGGTGGTGTGCCACAGACACCCACCTGGACCTCGCCTCCAGTCTTTGAGTGATCCCCGGGGTCTCCTCATAGACCAGCATTGGAAACCCAATGTCCTGCTTGCACCTGGCCGCCCCTGTGCCACTGAGGGTGTGTGTTTGGTGCCTACTTGTGGCCCCTCCAGAGCTCTTCTAATCCTTCTGGTCTGCCCTCTGAGTCACTGGTACTTACCTACCGGCTGACCGGATATCGAGTACCCCTGTCATTAAATTTGCTCAAATTAAACATCTGCACCCGGCAGGCCCAGTGTTGCTGGTGGTGGGTGTTTGGGGCTAAACTGAATTCCAACCGGTGGACTTCATAAAGCCCGGTGACTGAAACTGTAAGTGTTGTACTTACCTTCAAATCGATCTAACATTTCTTCCCCCCAGGAACTCTTCTGAAACTTGCAGTGTGGAATACAAAACATTTAAGGTACTTACCTGCAACGTGTATCTTGTTCTAAAAATAAACTACGAAAATATATTTTTACAACATAAAAACCATTGGTCTGGAGTTAAGTCATTGAGTGTGTGTTTCTTCTATACTCTGTGTGTACAACAAATGCTTTGCACTACCCTCTGATAAGCCTGACTGCTCGACCACACTAACACAAAATAGAGCATTAGTATTATCTACTTTAGCCTCTGGGGGACCCCTGGACTCTGTGCACACTATATCTCACTTTGATATAGTATATACAGAACCAGCTTCCTACGCTCACCATGTGAATAGATACAAAAGCAGTACCTCTCAAGATGGCAGGGCTGTGGAATGATTCACACCAGAAGGTCCTGCAGGGTTAAATGGACAAAATGCACATTGTGACAGACCAGACTGTGAAGACAGTACTACTTTATGAAGGTGTGTAGCAATGCCCACATGGCTCCATGACCAATACCTAGGATCAGCACACTGTGTGCCAGTGTATTGGTGGCAGCCTTTCGCTTGAGTGGAATGAGCCAGAAACCTATTGGTGGGGCTCCCTCTTAACTAGTATGTAGCAGATTGTACTGCAAAGAACTATATACACCAATAGATGGTTCTTTTGTACACTGCCTTGCCATTGGCCGCACCCGAGAAACCCATAAAGAGCTTATTGTCCACTTAATGGTCTCTCTCTTGCAATCAGTGTAGAAACATAGGGCTCTTTTGGGGTCCCAACTGATGGAGTCTCACCTCTTGTTTCACGGGGTGAGGGAGGGCAAAAGTGCCTTAACAGCGATAGCCTGCCTGACTTGAAAAGGTGACAATACTTCTGGCAGGAAAGCAGATTGATTCTTAAAACCAGTTTATCAAGTCAAAAAAGGTGTATAAAGCGGCTGGACTAAGAGTGCCTGAAGCTCACTCATCCAATAGCTGCTATTATCATGTCCAGAAAGACTATTTTGAGGGTCAGAAGGCATACTGACCAACTGCATCAGCTCGAAAAGGGTGCAAATTAAACATGTGAGGACCAAATTCGGAACCTATTGTGGCATCAAAGGACTTCAGTGGAATCATGTTGTAAACATGTACACCAACAGGTGATCTGAACAGAGACAACTGATCCATCAAAGCAAAAAAGCAGAAAGGGCCAACAAGTAGGCTTCAGAAGAGCCAACTTCAAGTCCTTGCTGAGCCAAAGACAAAAACACACAATGACAAAAACAACATGTCCACCAGCTTGGCTTGTAACAGTTCTATCTGGTGGTTGCCACACCATGCCACACACACATATTTCAATGCCCGGTGTACACCGACTTCGGGGGAAGGGCACCTGGCCACCAAGAAGATAACCTCAGAAAGGAGACCAAATGTAATCAACTTCCACCACCCAAATCTCCGCAAATGAAGCTGTGCAAGGATTGCACAAGTCCCAGTGAAGGACACTGACTTGCTGCTGTGACAAAAAAAAATCCTACCAAAGTACAGCTTAATTAAAGGACAGATGCTCATGCTTATAAGTTATGAGTAATCTCTCCTGGTGCAGTCTGTAGCCACTACGATGACTTGAACCTGGTCATTCTACATTCAACACAAGCCAAAAGAGACAGAGGTGGGAAGGCATACACTAGTCCCAAACGTCATTCTAGGCAAATGAGTCTCAGAGAGAGCTTTTGTGGGAACACAAGCATACAAACGTTTTGACATTTTGCGTACTCAGAGGTTTGCAAAGAGATCTAGCAGTGTATTCCACACTGCTGAAAGAACCCCTCGGGGGCAAACGTATTCTGACATTTAAACATCCTGCTAGGCGGTTCACAAACAAGGAGATACCCTGGTGACTCATTTCCAGAGGTGCAAAACCCTCCTGCACTTAGGCACTTTATCCGAGACCCCACCCATATCTGCTTATTGTAATACCACATGCAGTGGTGTTAATAAAAGCCTGCACCAGCCTCCAGTGAGGGTTGTCAGGAAAGCCTTCAAGGCCCAGCATATCGCCCTCAACTACAAGATACTGATGGGGAGCTGGGTTTCCGCTGGAGACCAGTCCTTTGATTTCCACCTTTCCCAGATGGCCAGACAAAGCCAACTTCCACAACGGAATGAGGGCAGTCGCAGCCTTGATGAAGGAGAGTTGCCTCAAGCTAAATACCGAAAAACAGAAGTCCTCGTCCTTGGCAACAACCCCTCAGCCAGGGACATCTCCTGGTGGCCTACTGCCCTCGGAGGCGCTCTAACCCCCACCGACCACGCCCACAACCTCGGTTTCATCCTGGACTCAGCACTCTCGATCAACCGTAAAGTCAGCACAGTCTCCTCCGCCTGTTTCAACACCATGCGCATGCTCAGGAAGATCTTCAAATGGATCGCAACCGAATCCAAACGAACAGTCACCCAGGCCTTTGTGAACAACTGCTGGAACGGCAAAGCACTCTACACCTGAACCACCACCAAGGTACAGAATAGACTACAACGCATCCAGAACGCCTCCGCCCGTCTCATCAAGAACACCCCCCAAACACAGCCCTACTGAGAGACCTGCACTGGCTCCCAATAGACAAGAAAATCACATTCAAACTTCTCCCCCACGCATAAAAAGCCCTCCACAACGCCGGACCACAATACCTCAACCAAAGACTCCACTTCTACATGCCCACCAGGAAACTCCGCTCCAACAACCTCGCCCTCAATGCTATCCCATGAGTTCCGAAGGCCACAGTTGGAAGGTCCTTCTCCAACCACGCCGCAGAGACCTGGAACTCCTTTCCTATCCACCGCAGAAGATCTCCCACTCGATCACAATTCAGAAAGGACCTCAAAACTTGGCTCTTCACCCGATCCCCTCTGACCTTCACTTCTGCTCCCCCCACCCAGGGCCTTGAGACCCTAACAGGTGAATAACCACGCTCTACAAATACATTGCTTGATTTATTGATTGATACCAGTTCCCTTTGTCATACTGTGGGACAAATTTGTCCCTATTGTCACCGAAATTCTGGCTTTGATCAGAGTTGAAAATCTGATGTAGTACTTGAGGGAGTCAGCACGGTAAGGATAGTGTGTGGGAAGGAATGCCAACCGAGTGACAGCTTGTCTGGGATCAGGGCAAAGACTGGGCCGTGGGCAAAAGAGCTTGGCCTGGAGTGAGAAACAGCTATAGGTGGGTCCTCTTCTGGCGGTGATCTTGAAGGGACCAACACAGATTGTGGCACCAGTATTGATGTGGAACCTGAAGCGGTTTGGAGGGTCACCGATCGTTAGGGCCTGAAGGTGCAACAGATGGAGCCTGAAACATGCTAAAACTATGCAGTATGACCTCCATAGGGGCCTTATTTTGATGAGACACCACTGTCAGACCTGGAAGGACGGGTTCTATTGAGACCAGGGATTAAATCAATTCATGAAGAGTTCAGGAGTGGAAGCAAGCGGCATGTAACACCCTTCTCTGGAGATCATGAAAGGCAAGACTTAACAGAAGACTGAGGACAGCGAAGATCTGCTGCAGGAAGAACTTCGGGAATGGGAACGGGACCTTTCTCTTGACTTTGACCACAAATGGCATAGAGTATCATGGTGTTTGGGGATGCAAAGCGTCACAATCTCGTACGGCCTTCAGAGTCATCTTAGCACAGTTGTCACAAGTCTTGGCGTTGTGCTCTGACCCCATGCACCAGGGGCACACCTCATAGGGATCCGACACAGACATTGGTTTGCAACAGTCTCTACAAATTTTAAACGCTCATTTCAGGAGGGGACAGTTTCCTTGCACACTGGAAAAAGTTTTGAGAAGAAAATTAGAAATATTTTGTCACAGACAAAAGAAGTAAAGCCCTGAGTTCACTTCGGAAGATGCAGAGAGAGAAAGGAACAGAAGTCAGTGTGCATAGATGGCACTTGTATGTGGCTCTGTTCATCTCTTCCGGAGCAGAACAAAGGCAGCGCAGAGCATTACGGCACCACCTAGCAGCACGCAAAACTACTGCTATAGAGGTTTTTTTTTTTTCCAGATGGAGTCTGATGCTTGGGGAATATTCACAAGGTAAAGAATCTGCAGTTAGAAGTATCCACCAGAAAAAAATGTGAAAAACATTATGCAGCCAAGTGACATCAGGTGATTATGCTTTCCAATAAAGTGATTTTCTTACTGGCCCTGGCTGTCGCACAAGTGGAAACAAGATAATTATGAGTGAGAAACACAAGAAACCAGCACGCACTGGTCTTCAGGGTGCTTACATTTTTGCTATATTCTGAAGATTTCCCAGAACAATAAAAGCAAACACTGAGGTTTAGGTATACATCATACATTTATTACTTAACAACCCTCAATTCCAAAATTGGGCACAGGGATCAAAAATAAAAAAAAATCATTGCACTACTTAGTATAGCATTACTAGTAACTCTCATAAAAATTTACAAATTGTTAAAAATTCATCAAGCCTTCAAATGATTTGGTTACAGATACTTATAACATTTAAAACTACATGTTAATGATACAGTTAATAGAGTGTACTGCTTAAAGAAAACACTTGAGTAAACAGGATTCCAACAAAACCCAAAATATTCAACACAAATAGCAAAATGAGGTAAATGTGAATGTGTCAAGAAAAGAAGGGAGAAGCAAGCATTTTATGCTACGTGGGTCCTAAAATAAAATAATAAGCAACAATGGCAACTTTTGAAAATCCTGCCGCGGGATTCATTATAGATGTATTTTACTAGAGGTAAAATATTGGTTAAGAAAATCACCAGGAACGGTATAAAGTGTAACAAAAATATTTAAACACAAAGGTGTTGGGTTTTATCCTTTAACAGAACTAAAACACATAATTCAGAAACTAAATATAAGTCAAAATTAGCCAAGAACAGCAAAGTGAGAATATAGTGGAAAGCAAGAATTGTTCCCTTAGACTGTGTCTGATCCAAACTACGGATGTGGACGATTTTGATGCATGTCGCACGATAATTGTGGCTTAAGGAGAAGGCGCCAAAATGCACACATCATATGGCTGTAATAAGGATCTGTGCTCCTATCCCAATCCTTTCCCGCTTCTTGTTTGGATCTCCCACATGAAAACCGAAAGTTTCAAATGTAAACCAGTTGGGCATGCTTCTCAACACAAGTACCTGTGTAATTGTTTACACACCAAGGGAGGATAGCAGACTAACCACTTGTTGCTCATCTGGAAGAGTCTCTCTAGGCAATCAATACCGTCTATAGGAGTCTCTCTAGGGAAACTAAAGTCTATAAGTAATCAGTTAAGTGTGTAGCAGAATCAGAGTGTGGACCAAGACCAGTTTAATGCCACAATTCTTTTAACTGCGTACTTTTTATTGTTTAAAGGCTCGGGAAGAGTGGAAAGACGTGCATAGTGCACAGTGATGTAGTGTTTGAAAGATAATGTAGGCTTAAACTATCAGAAAATAACCAAACTCAAGGATTCCAATTCATTGTGTAACTTGTTTTATATCTCAGAACAATTGTCTGCCGTTCACGCTTAAACAATAAAGTGAGTAAAGTAGTAGTGTCATTCTATAACCTGTACAAGTACAAATATTTTTGATCTATAAAACATGATTTCATACATGAAAATCTATTGATTATGACGTGTGTGATTTAGCTTGGCATTTAAATCACGAAAGTATGGAGAAAGCAATAGTCAATTCATCTGTTACCACCAAGTAAGTGAGTGATGCTTTTACTAAATCTGCACATGCAAGGGCTGTTCCGATTAGAAAACTCGACTATATTTGCGTGGTTAGAGGCAAATGTATCATGGCCAATTGTGCTTTGATATGAACAGCCTTTCGAATCAAGCAACATGGAGCAACAGAGTATCACTGTTGGAAACCAGAAATGTAAAAGCGTAGCAGCATACATGCAACACAAGGCATGACACAATGAATTAAAGCAGAGACTGGCAGCAAGATGCAGCTATATTGCAAATGATACTGCTTGTGCTATTGCAACCACTGTAGTAACACTAACACGAGTAGACCTAGTGTAGTGTTATTAAAACAGAGAAAACACTTTTAGAGGGTAAATTAAAATCCTAAAAGGCATTAGCCAATACTACATTGTTTAAAATCTTAATCAGTGTAAACGTTCAACTCGTAAGGCCAACATGTTAACAGCAACCACCATCACCAAAAGCTGCAGACTAATTATTGATGGATTCTTGTGCCGATATTTGACTGAGCTGATAGCCGGTATACTGCTCTCTAGAAAGTGTTCAGATTGTGGAGATGCCTTCTCCCAACATTACTGTTCAGAAATCAGTTACATGATGGAGTGTTTGGTGAACAGGATCTTCGTTGTAAAATTGGACAATGTCAAGTATAAGTGGCTGCACCTCTTATTAAATGATAAACAATAAGCATTTTGAGAAATGAGATTGGTTGCCATCGGGAAATTCACAAACCCTCTACACACTTAAATTTCTGCTGGGCGCAGCTACTAAAGAAGGGATTAATCATAAAATCAATTTCAACGCACTACAACAGGCACACTAAATAACTATCAACAGTGGGAAAGAGGCAGTGACCAGAATCGTAACTTCTCCCACCTGCTTTGCAATGAACCAGAGGAATAATGAACATGGGCAAACGACAATATGTAAAAAAGATTTAAAAAAAGCATGTTTCATAAAGGAAACTGGACAGCATCAGCATTCAAATACTGGATTAAAAAATCCTAATCCCACCAAATTGGGGAATATTACGCTTGCATTTATCAAGTGTCCCTTTTCCCCATCTGCCGCCGATATTAGTAGATTAGGCTCACGTTGAGTTTCTGGACTCTTAAATCTATGACCACTTAATCTGCTAACGAACTGGAAAAAGGAGGGAAGTTGTGCAAATGACCCTTCAAAGCCAAAAGAAAAAAAAAACGGAACTGTTCCCCCAAATGAGCCATCATACATTCTGGGACAAAACATGAAATGCCAATATTTGCTACAACCCCGCCATTCAGTGTGAAACCACAAACACAAAGGAAGGAGGGAACCAGTGTACAGTACTAGCACTGCTTAAGTAACACACCAGGTTATACTTTGCAGCATAATTAAAATGAATACTACGCACACATTCTCAGTACATGCTGGTATATAGGTTCTCAGTCGCACGCACACATGCTAAAATGCTAGCATATACGCAGTCACAGTCTCAACAGCACACCCACACCTCTCACTCCCTCAACTCACAGTTTCCGAAGACTCTATGGAAAGTAAATTGCTATAACATTTTGAGCTACCATTTTGTTTTTTAAATATAAAAAGCAAATGCTAAGATTACACTCATGGTAATCTTGCAGCGACACTCGGAATGATCACACAAAAACCAGGGAATGTTAGTGCACACACCAAATTAAGCTAAAGAAAAATAACGTCTTTGGAGTTCCAATCACAAGGTTAGTATAAGAATCCCATAATTGTGAAGACTGATTAAAAGCTTTATATTTGATTAAAATCACACAGTGCAAAGATAGGCCCATTGACCATATTGTGTAGAGAGAGGGCTGGATGTCACACGGTTAAGTTCAATGGATAGTTCATATGTACATGTGACTAGAACATTAAAACTAGAGAACTGTGAGGTCTTCGATTGGTTATTCAGAATCACGGTGCACTTCTGAAGCATCAGCACGGCAAATTGGGCAGGTACGGTTTGCCTGGAAAACGAGAAAGCAAACTTTAAAGACGAGAATCTCAAAGTCAATTAAGTTAATTAAGATAAAACAAGTTATTCGAATTTAATGTTATTAGTCAAAGAAATGTATCAGAATTTCTCTAACATAAATGGAGCAAATTTTAAATACTAAAAACAGTGAATTCAATTCAGAGTCTAACCATACCTAAGGATATGATTTTGTTGGTCGTCCAGTATTTTTTATTTTTTTTATTTTACCATTTAAAAAAAATACTGTACCGACCAACACTGGCAAAGTTAACAGTTCGGCACTTGCATTGAAAAGCTGAGACAGACTGGCTTTGCCAGTGCTACTTTCTGGCATATTTTCAGGGTCTCTTGCCTGCTGAGATACCGTATGCATAACCTCTTCCACTTAGAAGGCAGAAAATTATCTTGTGGAAGGAGGATTTGCCTCCTTGAAAACAGCCAAGTAATCAACTCGAAGCTTTTAGTGTCAATACTCCATGTATTCTAGAGCCTTGTGGTCAAGTAAAGCTATGCAAGGCTGGAAAATCATGTCTGCTTTCAGGAAAGCAGAAAAGGCCTGTACTGAAGACTCTTCTGTATCTGACAGGGCATCTGCAGAAAAACCGGGAACTATCACTGACGTGCTCAGTCTGGCACAATCACAATCGTACAGTGTTATTGATGCATAAACTTGGTGCTCACGTTAGGAACAAGATGGTCAGGAAGAAAAGTATAGAGAATCCTCTCTTATCAGCAACTGAAGGAGCATTTGCTATTGATCACGGCCCGAGACTTACAGTTAAAGGTGGGGTACTTATAAGGTTCCTTTCAAAGCAAGATATTGGACTTTGGAACACCCCATCACAACATACTTGTGAACACATCGTTATGCTCCACTGTGCTGCTTTATTAGATGATGGATTTTACTAGTATGATTTCGTGTACTGAAGATCTGGCAAATGTATTGTCGTAAATGTAAAAAAACATTCCCAGTATCCAGTTGTAAATGGACTAAGCTCTCTGGGGGGGTTCACACTAGATCTTGAGTCGCCTTGTTTAAGTAATATATAGTGGAAGTGTGATCAGCCTGCAGGAAAAAAGGAAAGGTGGTTTTGTTGATTGCCAGGATTAAGGACTTCAGGATCAGACCGACTGCCTTAATTGCAACAAGCTCACCTGATTCTTTTTTCATCGCAGACTACACTGCATGGATAGTGAACTTGTCACCAGGAGCTCATGAGCCTTCAAGCAAAGCACAAGTTACCAATGTTTGAAAACTAAAATTAACTCCAGGATGTAGGCTATTTATTCAGCACCAGCAGTGAATTGACTGAAAAACCCCGTGAGTCACCTAAACTTTTCTGTCCTAATCTTAATTCTCTCACCATTGATCCTTCTGGGACACATGCCAAAGTCTCCTAGGCAACCTAGGGACTTAGACTAGGAAGATGCTTAATGTCACAGAGTCCAGAAGATGTATCACTTTTCTGGAAAGACTAGGACAGCCGAAGCTGGCGGCATTTATGCTGAACGGAAAGGAATCTCTGCTCAGAATGACATGTCTTTTGCTTGCTGTTTCCAGTTACATATAGTAAGGATTAGGTTACGTACTCTGCAAGCATCTGCTCATGGCATGCAGTGCTGGAGATTCACATGCTCTGCATTCTCCTGTCATCTAGTTTTGGGTCTGAAGTTGTGCAAGATTTTCTTCAAAGAGGTCTTTTGAGTCACGTCGTCGAGTGACTCCTCTGGGTGATGTTGCGCCTGGGCATAGATTCTATCATTAGACTGTTTTCCTGCAGGCAGGTGAGAAAGAAGTGAAAGGTATATGTGTAAGGAAAGAGATGTGTATGTTAACAGTAAATGTATAAAGTATAACTGCAACGGCCAGAGGTGTCCAGGAAGGACGCATTTGAATCTACAGCACTACATGCCACAAACAGATGCTTACAGGGTAAGTAATATAATCCATTCTATGCTGTGTGTGGCTGTAAATACACATGCTCTGCATAGACTGTAAAGCAGTCACCACTTAGAGGTAGTGGGAGTTGCAGTAGTCTGAAAAAGGGTACCTAGCACTGCCTGACAGTGGCTTGTTGGCGTGCTAAGACATCCACACAATAATGCTTAGTGAAGGTGTGTGGTGTAGACCATGTAGCTGCCTTACAAATGTCAGCTATGGGAATGTTTCCAAGAAAGTCCATAGTGGTTCCTCTTTTACGAGTGGAGTGAGCTCTTGGAGAACAGGTAACAGATGGTTGGCTTTAATGTAGCAATTGCGAATACAGTTGATTATCCACCTGGCTAAACCTGAATTGGACATAGAGATAGGGTTGCCTTTGTGAAGTGGGGAAACAGCTACAAATAGTTTTTCTAAAAGTTCTAGTTCTATCTATGTAGAACATGAGTGCTCCTTTGACATCTAAGGTAGGAAGAGCTCTTTCAACAACAGAATCTGGTTGCAAGAAAAAAAGTGGGAACTTGATGGATTGATTGAAGTGAAACTACATTGGGTAGGAATTTAGAATTAGTATGAAGAACCACTTTATCTCTGTGTTTGGAAAAAAGTTTCTTCTACGGTCAAAGCTTTGAGCTTACTAACATGCCCATGAGTTAATGGCGACTAAGAATGTCACCTTCCACTGCAGAAATTGAAGTAGGCATGAGTGAAGGGGCTCAAATCGGGACCCACAAGTCTAGTAAGAACAATGTTAAGGTTCCAGGAGGCATCCATCTTCTCGAGGAATGGGTAGACAGGTGAAGGAGAGGCCGAAGACGGGCCGGAGTCCTTCGGCTCAGAGGCTTTCAGTAGTGAAGGCTTGGACTTGTGAAGCTTTGTTGGCGCTGAGGTGGAAGGAGGCAGCCACCGGCTCAGTTCCAAGGGTCAGTGCTGAAACTTGCTCTTGGTCCGATGTGGTTGAAGTCAGTGCTGAGGGCTTTGCCTTTGTAGCGCTCTTCAGCACCGAGACTGAAGGCGGGGCAGCCAAGACAGCTCTTCCAGAACCAAGCAACAAGGCAGTGGTGGTCGGGAGACCTGTAATAGCTGTATCAGGGATTTTATGGGGAGTTTGGTCGGAGGAGCAGGGGGGTCACAGTACTCATGCACTGGGCAGGTAGTAAGTCCTGCCACCCACGCTGGAGCTGTCTATGATAGAGAAGGCCTCTTCCTCTTAGGATGTAGTCTCCTCTCCGAAAGTATCCGGAGTGTCGTCTGAAGCCTGGAGAGTCATCTTCAGTCCTTGAGCTCTTTGGTCCCGAAGTGTCTTCTTGGACCTGAACGATTTGCAGGCATCGCAGTCTGCTTCTCTACGGTCCAGAAAAAGTAAAAACTTGCACACATGGATCGGAGCCACACACATCCGAACCCGATGGCGGAGAGAAAACAATCTAACAATGGAATCGATGCCCATGTGTAATATCATTGAGAGGAGGAGGCACTCCTCGGAATGTTTAGGTGTGCGGACTCAAGGTGCTCACAAGCCATGCTGATAACTGCATTGATTGAGGATTCGGATGCAAGACTTGTCTGTTGTTAGCAGATCCAGAGATATTCTCAGTGGGATGCGAAGCTGCCAACCCCACAACACAATTTGAGAAAGCACTTGACTTGGCTTTAGGTCTAAATGATGTAAGTACTCTGCATTGGCAATGACTTCTGCTGACTCTGAAACAAATAATTTCTGTGTTTTGACCAAATCGAGACATGAACACGAACACACTATTGATCTAAAACACAAATTGATCGCCTGAGCTGAGGATGAACAAAAAAGTAATGAAGCAACATTATCTTGAATGTTTCATTCTTTACTGACTTGTTAATTTTTTTAAATATCTAGGACAGGTTCAAAAAACAGTCCTAGACCTTTCTTCTTGCTAAGGAAGTGGTACGAGTAAACTCTCTTATTCCACTGTGGTAACAGAAAAGGCTATATTGTTTTTTTCCTTTCCACAATTTGTTTCTTTGAACAGCCGATTCATCAAACGTGGATCCAGCCCATTTATGGAGTGTGAGAAGAGGCATTAGAAACCCTAATTTTGCAATTATTCTGAACAATACTTAGAACTTTCATGTCCTTTGTAATTTTCTGCAAATCTGGGAGATGATTGGAGAGAACCTCTTCCACCCCACCGAGGTGTTGCTGAGCAGAAGCAGGGAGATTAAGTCATTGTTTTTGCAGTGTCTTTCCTGCAGAGGCTAGGAGTGCCTCTGCCACAGGAAAAGCTTCTATGCTGAAGTGGTTGTTCCTTTTCCTAAAGCTGCTGTCATTCTAGAAACAAACGTAAGTAGTGTGTCTTGTCCATATTCTGGAAACTGGACCTTCTGCAACTCTTATCAATGTGCACAGACTTCATAGCCTCTGCGCTTCAGTCTAATTTTCCGAGTTTTCTCATCAGCATGGGTACCAAAGAGGAACATTCTCTTAAACAGCAGATCTAAACTTTTTCATGCAATCTGAAAGAAAGCTAGGTCTAAGCAGAGTGGAATAATTTGGACAGGTCAAAGCAATAATTTATAATAGAAAGATTAGCAGTCTCTCTGGCTGCATCAATGATATCAGATGTCACTACAATGTCTTTCTCACTCTCGTAAGTCCTCCCCTGCTCCATGGGTTGAATTTTTTTAAAAACTGACACGCAACCCCATAATGAATGATCATAACAAGCCAGACGTGTCTAGGAACTGCAAGCTCTAACAGGGGTTGCAGATTTTCTTCTCTAACGAAGCAAAGCTCCTGCTTACCTGCTCAAAAGGATACATGGAGGTGGAGCTACTGGCATTACCTTTTTTCTTTGCACTATTAAAGTACAAAAGAATCAGGCAAAGTGTTCTCCCACAAAACAGTTAGGTCTGAGTGTGCAAGTTTTGACATTCTTCTGTAGGTGCCTTTTGGCTGTGCCAGGTATGTATTTCCTGCATTGGTTTCAGACAACCAGTAACAAGAGGGACTATAGTTCTTCTTTTAATTATGACAGGGTCAAATATGTCAGACTGACAGGCATCATACTCTGAATATTCAGCTTCCTTGTCCTTCTTTGAAACATTGCAGAAGGCCACCAAATCATGAACAAGGTTAATCTAGAAAAGTAGTTATTTTAAAATGGTGGTCGCAGGTGGGAACCACCGGCACTCATTTTTGGGGACCAGATGAAAACGGAAAAACAGTCTCAAAGGGAGAAAGTAGGAATAAAAAAGAAACTGCAAAAGTGAAATAAAGGGGAAGGGTGTGCCTGCTGGAGGATCAAAGAAGCATGAGGTGGAACCAAGAGTACACAGCTTTGGTATTTGCCATGTTCCAGATTCATAGCGCTGGTTGTAGGAGTCTGAGTAAAACTTTGGGACCTGACACATTATTTTACAAACTGAGCACTGATCTATAAGTCTTGAAATCTAAAGACTGAAGGGATTCCCAGCCCTAAGTGCTTTGAGGTGACCATCAAGTCAACAGTGCTCAATGGTATGCACGTTTGACAGGGAGTTCACATCAACAGAACCCGTTGGGGTAAGTAGCCATATCCTCCTTTAATTTCCCACACCTTCGTAAAGATTACAGGTTTAGCCCAAAGCTGGTAAGCATAAATCAAAGAGAGGTGGATCACTGTCCATCACAATGAAGGTGGTCCCCCTTCACAGTGCAGAATTTAGCTCCAAAAGAATTTGAGAATGATTGTTATAAGCAATGTCACAATCAAACTGCCATACATGGCTAAAAAAAGACTGTTTAATGGCCACACAGAATGTGTCATTAAGGGCTACTGTCTGACCAAATTAGTTTGGAAGGTCTGAGAAAACAAGTATTGAAAAGAGACCAATAAAAGCCGGCTTATCAGGAGAGACCAAATAAAAAGCCTGAGAACCCTTTGCATAACAGAATGAACCGTTTGGTATTACTCTATCAGACACAATAAGGAGGGAGTTGACTGTAGCTTATGATCAGTGCCAGATAATGTATACTTCAAACATGAGTTACCTACAATGCAATGTGAGGAGCGCATCTCAGACTACATTGTAATTTAGAGGATAAGCTTGGAAGGATTTAGTTCCTAGGGAGTTGTCTGGTCAGACGTAGGCTTTACTGTTCAATCACCAAAAAAGGTGCATGAAGGATAAATAAAGGAATTAGCTATTAAGTTAAAAAAGAAAACCTAAAAAGGAAACTTGAAAGGCTGGTAAACCTGGACAGTGTCTAGTAACTGAGCCTGCATATCTATTTCTTCTATTAAAAGGATGCTGAGACGCAACATCCGGTGACAAAGCAGGTGACTTTCCTTTGACATTTTTTATTTTTGTTTGTATGCAAATACTGTATGCAGAGTTACTCACCTTCTGTTACGCCTTACCCGGTAGAGACTAGCTAGCTGCAGATTCCTTACCTTAGAATCATCCCAAGATGACAGACAGGATCCAGAATTTTTTTCTGAGCAGTTCTCCTGCGTACTGGTAGGTGGCATCATTTGGCTCTATCTGGCTTTGTTGTCCGCATCGGAAGTGACTGTAGGTGCCACTCCAGCGTGCTGAACATGTTTGTTTTTGCAAATTTCCACACCAACAACATGGAGCCACGAAGAGTACCAACTACAGCTGTGTGGAAACAAGGGCGCTGAATGGGTAAAAGTCTTAAGACTCTATAAGTCAGTTTGCAGAGCAGCGAGGAAGGGTGGGTCTGTAAAGAATCTGTAGCTAGGTAGTCTCTCTACCAGATAAGTGGTTATTGCAGGTAAGTTCTCCAGTATTGGAATCTTTCTTAGTTTCACATACCTGAATCATTCCCCGTCGTTGAGATGGTAGCTCCTGGTATCTTTAATTAAGAAGTATTAACATAGGTTTAAACCTAAAAGGCCCTTAGGCCTCTCAGTTTAACACTCTATCAGTGTCATTTTAAGAAAAATGGACCAAACGTCAGGGCCCACCAATCAGGCAACACCACACTCTAGAACCTTCTTGAGAGAAGCTCCAGTTCCTCAGATTTTCTGAGCACAAGTGCATATAGGATATAAAAGAGAAAAGAGAGGTGAAGGTGAGCTGCTCCTGGGGAGGTGGGCGGGTCGTATGTGAATCTATGAAAGATTCTAATACTGGAGAACTAATGTTACAGGTAACTAATTTTTTTACTCCAGTATTGGAACTTTCAAAAGATTCACATGCTTGAATCAGAGTAGTAAGTAGCACTGATGCACACTGTAGCACGCATCTCTCTGTTTAATACATACATTAATTCCATGTTTAAATAAACATATAAATAATTTAAAGTCTGAACTTTAGAGGCTAGACTTTTATGAGAATTTATCATGTAATTCAAACGCCTTTTTATAGGCAATGTGCATATCTGAATTTAGGATGGTGGGATGAAAGATATGGATCATCTTTACTGAAAAGGATTTCTGAGGACTGCCTGGCCCACCGCTACCTCTCCTTTAGACAATGCATCCAATCAGTAACGTCTGGTAAAAGTATGGCAGCTTTTCCAAGTTCCTGCCCCGAGCTGTACACCTACAAACCGTGCTGCTGATAAGGAAACTGCCTGCGTTTAATGTGCACGATCAGAGATTTGCAGTGGCTTGCCTGATGGCAAAATTGGATTGCTGAAGAAATCCATTCAGCGATGCTCTGTTTGGAGAGCAGCTGATCTGGGTATGCTGAAAGCCACAAATAGTTGGTTGGTTTTGCTAAATACTTTGGTCCCGTCCAGATAGACTTTAATGCATCTTTTAATATCTAAAGAGTGTAATGCCTTCTCCGCTGGAGTTGTAGGATTTGGAAAGAATGTCCTGAAAACTAAGGGCACATTTAAATGAAAGTCCAATGGGACTTTTGGAATGAAACGTGGGTTCATGCGCAAGATTATTCTATCTTGTTTAATCTGTAAAAATGAATCCTGTATGGATAGTGCATGTATCTCACCGACACGCCTGGCTGATGTTAGAGCAATAAGGAGAGCCACTTTCCAAGAAAGGAATTTTGTAGAAGCTCTATGTATCAGTTCAAATGGCTGCTTCATGAGTTGTGCAAGAACAATGTTTAGGTTCCAGGCGGGAGGAGATCTGATGGGTAGAAAAACTCTGAAAAGTCCTTTTAGAAATTGTTTAAACAATCTAGAGGACCATAACAGAGGTGAAGAGTCTGACCGTCTATAAGATGCAATCGCCGCCAGATGAACCTTTATGGAGGAATGGGCAAGAACTGAGTGAGCCAAATGTAGCAAATAAGACAATAATTGTTTCAGTGATGAGGAAAGAGGATAAATGTGTTATTGTTAGCACCACAAACAAAAACTCTTCCACTTACATAAATAAGTCTTGTTGGTGCTAATTGCTCTGGCTTTGTACAGTATATCTCTGCACTCCTGCGGAATGTTTAGGTGTGCGGACTCAAGGTGCTCACAAGCCATGCTGATAACTGCATTGATTGAGGATTCGGATGCAAGACTTGTCTGTTGCCTTTTTAGCAGATCCAGAGATATTCTCAGTGGGATGCGAGGCTTCACTGACAAGAGAAGAAGCTTCATGAACCAATGCTGGCGAGGCCAGTATAGAGCTATTAATATTAGCGTGCTTGGTTCTCTCTTCATTTTTGTTAGGACTTTCGGGGTCAAGAGAATGGGCAGAAAAGCATAGGCAAAGATTCCTGGCCATGCTATGGAAAACGTATTCCTCCATGATTTCCTCTGGTGATACCAACTTGCGTAGTACTGGCAATTGGGTGTTTGGCAAAGAGGTCGAGGTTGGGTGATCCCCACTGGGAAAATATGTGGTTGACCGTGGACAGGTCTGGTTCCCATTCGTGATAGACTGATTTTAATCTGCTGAGCTAGTCTGCTACCTTGTTCTGGATGCCTGGAAGGTGAACTGCTGTTAGCAGTATACCATGCTGTACAGCCCAGTTCCAAATCGCCTGAGCTTCCTTGGAGAGAGGAAGGGATCTTGTGCCTCCCTGTTCGTTGATGTAATGCATCATAGTGGTGTTGTTTGTTCTTATTACCACATCTGAATCGGCTATCTTTGGGAGGAAAGCCTGCAAGGCTAGGCGGACTGCTTTCAGCTCTAGCAGATTGATGTGCATTGTTTGTAACGCTGGTGACAGTTTGCCACTTATCTGCAGGTCCTGTAAAACCATTCCCCGACCTTCCAGAAAGACATCTGTGGTGATTATCAACGGGACTGGGCGATGAAGAAAAGATAGGCCAAAGGAAATATGATGTTTTCTGAGACCACCACACCAGAGCCTTGGTGATGGCCAGAGTGATTTTGATGTGATCTTCAAAGCTTCCTGGACCTGGAGCCATTGCAGAGTGAGCTGTTCTTGAAGGGGGTGCATTTTGAGTCTGCAGAAAGGAACTAGAGGCATGCATGAAGACATCATCCCCAATAACGATTGTAAAGATGTACTGAAATGTATTCTTTTCTTTGTACTGACTTTGCCAGAGATAGCGCTTTTTGTTGTCTTTCCACAGTGGGGCAGGCCGTGCTGGATTGAGTGCCCAGGTTTGCCCCTAGAAACGTTATTGTGCATGATGGGTGTGCCTTTGATTTCTCCCAGTTTATAGTCAGCCCTAAGCTGTTGAATAAGGCAATGCACTTTCTTGTTGACCTGCGTGCTGCTGAGAAGGTGTCTGCTTTTATCAGCCAGTCATCTAAGTATGTGAATACATGATGTTTTCTTCTTGTGAGAAGGCTGAAATAGGAGCCAGGCACTTCGTTAATATCTTGGGAGCTGAATTTAGACCGAAAGGAAGGACTCAAAATTGAAATTACTTCCGGCTACCATGAATCTTATGTACTGTCTGTGGGTTGGGTGAACTGGGATGTGGAAATATGCATCCTTCAGGTCTAGTGTAGACAAAGTCTCCCTGGTTCAACCAAAGAAGGACCTCCTGTAGGGTGATCATACGGAACAACTGTTTTCTCAAATAGGTGTTTAATTCTCTGAGATCGAGGTTCGGTCTCCAGTCTTTCCACTTTTTGCGAATGAGGAAGAATCTTGAGTAGAATCCTTTTCCTCGCTATGACGGAGGCACCTTTTCTATGCGCCCTTGAGGAGCATTTTGTTGATCTCTCTCTTGAGTTGTTGTAGATACTTTGTGGAAGCTTTGTGAGGAGGATTGTGAGGAGGCATTTGAACAAACTCCAGTATGTGTCCACGCTTTACCAGCTGTAAGACCCACTGGTCCAATGTAATGGATTGCCACTGCTGGAGAAAAAGTGAGATCTTTCCGCCTAGCTTTGGGGGTAGGTGTTTGAGGGTAGCCGGAGCCTTGGACACATCATGCTCTGCAATCCGGGTCTTTAGTTGGACTAGCTGAGCACCCGCTGGTGGTAGACCTATTGTAAGTTGCTTGCAGAGGCTGTCTTTGGGAGTAATGCTGTCGAAATTGCTGGGAGGTGGATGCAAACGACTGATATCTAAATTGCCAGCCTACCCTATATGAAGGCATTCCACGTCCTCTTGTTGCTCAAAAGGAAGACTTATGAAATTGGAGTGTTCCCAAGATATTGCTGTCTCAGTGTTGGATTTTAACGACTGCAAAGCCTCGTCAATATGTTTGCCGAACATTGGTTGACCATCAAAAGGAAGATCTAGTATTTTATTCTGTACATCTGGACGGAATGATGTGGTCTTCAGCCAACCTTGCCTTCTGAAGGCAGCAGTCCCTGCAAGCTGACAAAAAGCAGTTGTGGCTATGTCCATCACACAATCTTACCTCCGCCGATGTGCGTTCTCCCTTATGTAATGTCTTTCTAGCCTCTCATTTCTGATTGCCTATCATATCTGGCAAATTCTGCCAGGAAGTTAGCCTCTCTTATAGTAAGACTAGACATTGAGGAAAATATTTTGCCAATATTGTCTAAACGTCTACCCTCTTTGTCAGGAGGTGCGGAAATTGGTGTAGAGGGATTTTTGGATCTTCTCTCGGCTGCTTGTGTTACCATCGAATCTGGGTGAGGTTGACCAGTCAAGCATGCTGGGGTATCTTCAGGTGCTTTGTACTTTTTATCCAGGCATGGAAGCACTGCTGTGACTGTCGCTGGGTTTTGCATAACCTTCAAACCCTCCTCCCATATGTAAATGACTAGTGGCATGGGGCGTACTGACTTCTGAAATGGTTCCTTAAAGGCATACAGAAAACAATCAGTCTGTTTGGATGGCACTGGAAGTGCAAAATGCTTAACAGCCCTTTCCATAAGATTGTGGAATCCTCGGATGTCCTCTGGAGGTGAATCTACTTTTGAAGGTGAAAGAGAAGGTGGAGCTGGAATACTCTCATCCCACTCAAACTGATTGTCGAGGAGCTCATCACCTTCCTCGTGATCTTCGTCCGATATGTCAGTCTCATGTGGTAGGGTCATATCCAGTGTGGCCACATTTGTAAGCGGTAGAGTGGTTGGTCTTGATATGCTTGATCACCTGCGTAGTATTGTGGGTCATAAGCTTTGCCGTACTCCTCATCGTCGTCCTGGTACTTTACATTCAACTGTGAGGGGTTGTGCGCTGTCCCAAATGGACCCTCATCATCCGATTCGTCGTCACCCTCCAATAGATGTAATGGAATCAGAGGGGTTATCTTACTAGGAGAAGTATGCTTTGGTGTAATTTTTGTTGTTTCCTGACTTTCGCACAATTTTTCTGTTGTTGACAAGCTCGTCAATGGAGTTGTAGATGCCTTGGTCAACGGCATGACAGGAGTAGTCGTCAATGCTGTCCTCGTTGAAATCTCAACCGTTGACTGTTTAACGGTGGGAGCTACCGTCGACGGGGTCGTCATCGAAGACGGCAATGAGGAGACCGTGGTTACCATCATAGACGATGACATGTAGGTCATAGTCTATGAAGAAGTTGTCAATGTTGTTGTCGTCATAGCCGTCGACAGTAGAAATCCAGAAACCCGTTGTCAATGGTGGAATGGACCTCGCAGCTGCTGTCGATGAGGATGTCGATGATGGGGTTTTGGCCAGTGGTCTTTCAACTGCAGGAGCAGAGGAAGATCTTTTAAATGGTTCACCTGACTTAGGAGGAGGCACAGAAAATTATTGTTTAGAACTTTCATAACTGCTGACATGTCCTCTTTCCCCTGTTGTGGAGAATTTGTGAGGTGATGAAGGAAGGCTGCAGCCTTTTTGAGACCCTGAGGTGGTCTTTTTGTAGTCCTTTCCTGGTTAATCTGAGGAAGACCTTGAGTGAGGAGATCTTGCTCTTTTAGATGATTTTCTGGAAGATGTGGAAGAATCATCGCTGTCTGAATCAGAGACTGGGTTATCTCTAGATTTAAGTTTCTGCAACCATATTAATAATCTGCCCTTTATCCTTCAGGGTTTTAGGAGAGAAGGTACGACATACCTTGCAGCCTTTGGAAGAGTGGTCTGGGTAAAGGCAGTATAGGCAGTTCTGATGAGTCTTCGGAGTGTAATCTTTTTTTCCCCACAGGTCTTGCATGATCTGAACAAGCCCTTCTTTTCCTGGTCAGACATGGTGTAGGCCTTATCAGAAATCAGTCAGGATTAGTTGTGAAGAGTATAACCTTGTAGTTATTCCAAAAGTTGAGAAGAGCAGAGCTCTGAGGAGACTCCCTACCACAACGTGCAGTAGAAAATCCGAGGAACTAGAGCTTCTCCCAGGAAGGTTCTAGAGGGTGGTGTCGCCCGATTGGTGGGCCCTAAAGTTTGGTCCTTTTTTCTTAAAATGACTCTGATACAGTGCTAAACTGAGAGACCTAAGAGTCTTTTAGTTTTAAACCTATGTTAATAGTACTTAATTAAAGGTACCGGGGGCTCCCGCTTGACTATGGGGAATGATTCAAGCATGTGAATCTATGAAAGTTCCAATATTGGAGTAAGTAACTTGCTCATCTGATAGAGACTTCTAGCCTCAGATTCCTTACCTTAGAATAGGTCCCTGGAGGAGGGTCTAGAAAAATATTTCACACTAAAAAGTCTTGCAGGACTGAACGGGCAAAGTACCCGCCCCATGGGCCTGACTCTCCAGGCAGTAGTGCTTGGTAAACATGTGCAGAGATGCCCACGCCGCTGCCTGGCAGATGCCCAAGACCAGGACTCAGTGTGCTAATGCTGGGATTGCAACCTTGGCTCTTGTGGAATGAGCATGCAAACACTCAGGGGGTTGCTTCTTGGCCAGTGTGTAACAGATTCTGATTCAGAGCGTGATCCATCAGGAGATGGTTTGTCTCTGTACTGCCTTCCTTTTGTGGTCTCCGACATACCGCAAGAAGAGTTGGTCCTCTATGTGGAACTCTTGAGTGCTCAAGGTAGAACAACAGTGCTCTTATGAGTCCATCCTGTGGAGTCACTTCGCTTCCTTAGAGGGACGAGGTGGAGCGTAAAAGGTAGGTAGGGTGACTGGTCTACATGCAAGGGAGTAACCAACTTCGGTAGGAAGGAAGCTCTAGTGAAAAAGGACCAGCTTATCTAGGAAGATGTTATTGCCACTTGAAAGGCCGTCTTGATAGCAAAGGAGCCTCATAAGGCAGTTGTGTAGAGGCTCAAAGGGAGCACACATTAAAAAAGTTAAGACTAAATTTAGGTCCCACTGAGGCGTCATGAAGGGCAAAGGTAGAAACAAGTGTTGGAGACTTTCAGAAAACCTATGTACAATAGAGAACTTGACAAGGGATGGCTGATCTGGCAACCGGAGAAATGCAGAGATGGCAGAAAGACAGCTTTTTAAGGTGCCCAAAGCAGAGGTCTGCTGGGCAAGAGAAAGAATAAATAGAAGGACCTGAGAGAGGGGGGTCAACCTGTTTTCTGCACATTATGCCACATATTTGCCCCAAAAGCTGGTGTATTCTGGCTTGGTGGAGGGACGCTGGATGGCTGCCAACGGACATTACAGACTTTGGGCAGAATTTTGGAAGCTGTCACCTGTAGCTGCTCAATCCCCACACATGAAGGCGGATCATTGACAGGTTTGGGTGGAGAACCCTACCTTGCTGCTGTGACAGAAGATCCTCCCAAAGGGGCAACCTGACCAGAGGACCGATGGCCAATCTCAACAGCTTGGGATACCAGACTCTCTGTCCCCAGCCAGCAGCCACAAGGATAACTTGGGCGTGGTTGTTCCTGGTCATTCTGAGGAGTGGTATAGGTGGAAAGGCATACAGGAGGCCTGAGCTCCACTTCAGACGTAAAACACCTTCGAGCGAGATCAGCCTTGAAAACTCCAACATGCAGAACTGCTGATATTGAGTGTTCTTGGCAGTAGCAAACATATCTAACCAAGGTTCTCCCACTGCTGAAAGATCTTGCACCATCAGAGGTGCCATTTTGTGATCTGCTAGTCACCTTTTGCTGAGTCTGTCCGCTCAGGCATTTAGAGATTCTGCCATGTATTGAACAATCAATGAAATGAACTGATGTTCTATGTCCAGAGATGCACAGCCTCTTGACAAAGGGTCCACTGACCCAATCGCAGTTCGTTAGCCACCACTGCAGACGTTCTTCAGTGCCCTTAGAAATATGGACCATGTTGGAGAGATTACCCCGATGCTGTGGCCACTGGAACTTCCGGTCCCACTGCAGAGATTGCATATGTCAGTGGGCATGTGTCATAAACAGGATGCAGGAGGCCATAAGGCCCAGAAGCCTCAGAGGTAGTCTTGTCACAATCTAGGACAGAGGCTGAAACATTGATATCATATCCTGAACTTGCTGTTAGGGAAGATATGCCCGAAACGGCACTGTGTCCAATGAAAGGGAGCACCGGAAAAGGGGTCAGGTGTGACTTCAGCACGTTGATAGTGAACTCCAGCAAGAGCAGGAGGTTTGCAGTATTCTGGAGGTGGGAGACATCTGTCTGGGACAAGCCTCTCTTCAACAGCCAGTGGTTCTGATAGGGGAAAAGTGGCACCCCTGATCCCTGCAGATGAACTGAGACCAAAGCCACCACCGTGGTGAACACCTGAGGGATGCTGGTAAGGCCAAAGGGGAGCACAGTGTTACAGTAAATGTAGAAACGAAAGAAGGCCCACTCTTGCTAATGCATGCATCAGCACAAAGAAGTGTAGAATTGTATGTGGTCAAGGACCAACACAAGCCTAAACTGTTCACGATGTCAGGATAAAGAGCAATAATAGAGCGGGAGCTTGGAGGGAAGGCAGACATGAGTTGTAGTAGATAAATATAATTAGTAACAAAGCAGAAATGGAAGGTCACAGCATGCACCATTGGGCCCATATTGTAGTACACATCTCAGAGAAAGAATGTAGCTCACAGCAACACGAGGGAAGAAGATAAGCCTGTGTTTACACATTGCAGAGCAGCAGAAGGGTAGGGAGGAAAGTACTGATATGCTTTAAAGTTTGAGACCATGAAGGACACCGTGCTTCAGAGTACAAAAATGTGTCAATCACGTGCACTTCAAAAACAGTCTAACATGTTGTTAGATGATTTTGCAGAAACTGTTGCTTCTTGCTGAAATTATAGGAGATAACGATGTGCTTGAACAGACACTGATTTAATTTGCATAACACATCATTGTGGTTTTGAGACTATAAGACAGTCTGATATGTTGCAGTCAGAGCTCAGTTTCATTTTTACAGAGCTGATCTGATCTCCCAGCCACATTTGATAAAAATCTATAATATATCGCCAACCAGAATTGTGTTGCTTCGAAATTTCTTCTCTAACTACAAAGGAGATCTCAAAGTGCTTGGTTCCTACTGAAAACTGCAGGTAACGCCTGTGGGCAGGCAGGATGGGAATGTGGTAGTATCCGTCCTGCAAGTTCAATGCTACCATCAACTCACCGGGGTCCAGGACAGAAGGACTTGAGCGAGCATGAACATGCTGAATTTTTCAAGCAGTTGAGAGGTCGCAGACCTAGGGTAGGACAAAGGCCTCCTATCCTTCGTGGGCACCAGAAAGTAGCAGAAATAACAACCACGGCCTACTTCTGATGCCAGTGCCCTCTGTTTAGCTCCCTTTGCCAAGAGACCCATCACTTCCTGGCGGAGTAAGGAGATATGGCCCTCAATCTGTTGCAAGTGAGTGGTATGGATGGAGGGGGTTGTCACAAAGGGGAGGGAGTAGCCACTCTGACAATATGGAGAACCAAGTGGTCAGATGTTATCCACCTCCAGTGGTGCAGGTGGTGGCATATCCTGTCGCCCGCTGGGTGCCCATGATGGTAGGAAGGCAAACTATGGAGACTTTGAGGTTGTGGCTGCTGGGGAAGTGGTGGACTAGCCCAACCTTTGGCTACCTGACCCAAAAGGGTCTGTTGGTATCACGTTCTCAGCCACACAGGGGCTGGGAAGCCTTTGTGCGGTTGTGGCAGGTCAGGTAGAGACTTGGCTGGAAGCCCTTTCCGTGGACATGAAAGGAGTGAAAATAGACTGGGGTTGGAGAGAGGCCATAGAAAGGCCCAAAGACCTGGCCTTAGATCTGCTGTCCTTGAAACGCTCTCATGCTGAGTGCACCTTGTCTCCAAAGAGATGGGAGCCAAAGGGCATGTCCCTGAGCTAGGCCTGGACATTCCCCGAAAAGCCAGTGGTTTTCAACCAGGTGTGCATCAATGAAGTAATGTAAATAAACTTATATAGTGCGTGATTACCTGAGGGTGTCTTGGCATAAGCATTCCAAAGAAAAACCACCAGAGCCTAAATCAGAGCTGAATAATATTATAAGTCTGTGAGAAAAGTCAGGTTTTTAGCATTTCCCTAAACTGCAGCAAATTTGATTGAGATATTAAGTTCAACTGCAGATTATTATAAAGTTTGCTAGCAGCCAATTAAAAACACTTGCCACCCCATCTTGCTTTATTCCGGGACAGCCACTGGTCCAGCAGAACTTGATCTTAGCAAACAGCCAGGTGAGTGCCTAAAAAAGATTTTTGAAAGTATTGTGGTCCTGTCCGGTAAAGAGCTTTGTGCACCAGACTTACTGCTTTGAAATTAATCTTTTCCCCGACTCGTAAACAGTGCAGGCTCTGAAGACCTTAATTTTTTTTTTTTTTTTACGAAATGCTTCTGGGTTTCAATACACAAGGTATTACAATAATTGGTCCTTGAGATACGTGCCACAATGACCGTTCTTTGCAATTAAAAAACAATGGAGGGAAAGATCTTCTTTAGAGTTCTAAGCAAGAAGAAACAAGAGGTGGTGGTTTGATTTTATTGGTCTGAAAAACATAATTTAATGTCAAGTACGACTTCTAGATTATTTGCCTTTTGAACTGGGGAGGGCAGCGAACCACAATTGGAGTGCCACCACAAAGAATTCCAGAAGGTGGAGTTGTTCCCAAAGAGTAATACCTCAATTTTATCTGAGTTTAGTTTCAGACAGTTTCTTTGCATCCAGCTCACAATGTGAGCCATACAGTTATAAAAATTTTGTAGCCATCTCTTCGGTCTCAGATGATATTGACAACACAATTTGTGTATCTTCAGCGTAGAAGATTACTGCAAACCCATAGCTGTGGATAAGATTAGCAAGGGGGTGACAGATGTTAAGAAGTGTGGGGCTATGGGAGGACCCCTGAGACAACCCACATGGAAGGGAGAAAGGATCCAAGAGGAAGCCTCCAAGCGCTACCACTTGCTCCTTATTACACAAAAACAAGTTAAGCATGACCAGTGCTGAGTTGTTAAAGCCTATCGCCTCAAACCAGTTGTTAGTAAGAAGTGAGTGATTGACTGTGTGGAAAGCAACGGAAAGATCTAATAAAATCAACACCGCCTTCCCACCCTTCTGAACCACCAATATCATTTCTTCATGACTTCCACTAAGACCAACTCTGTACAGTGATTTGCTCTAAAGCCACACATCAAGGAATCAAGAAGATGGTTTGAATCCAAGAAAGATAGAAATTTCCTCATTCAAAGAACTTTCCAATTTCTTAGCAGTTAAGGGGAGGTGATAGATAGGCCTATAGTTTTTTCATATCCTGTGGGTCTAGTGAGGGCTTTTTTTTTTTTTTCTTTTTTTTTTATAAAAGGGACTATTGAATCTTCTTTTCCAGAAATCTGCAAACTGTCCTGCAGTCAAAGTTATATTTAGTAGTCCTGTAAAATGGGCTGACACTGTTGTCCTAGAAACCTCATTTAAAATATGAGAAGGGCAGGGGCTTGAAGGAGCCCCGACTTTGCAGAGTTAATGAGGTTGATTACATTCTCCACGGAGAGAAGGGCAAATTTATCAATACTGGTTTCCTGAATGGCTACAGCGGTGGATGTGGAGATTTATCCATCAGCACAAAAGGTATTCTAATTAGAGTTAAAATTCTGAAAAATAAGATTCACCTTGGCCTGAAAAAATCTCTGCCAATTTGTTGAATAAGGATTGATCAGGATTAAAGGTGCTGTCATTACTAAAGTTAGACAAAGATTTGACAGTTTCAAATTGCTCTCCAGAGGAGACTTAAGCCGAGCTTATTTATTCTGTGAAGTATCTAGATTTTGCTACAATAATTAGTGCATTGTACTCATTAAGAAGTGATTTATACTTAATCTTTTCTTCAGAAAGATATCCTTTCCTCCACCTGCACTCTTTATAGCTACATTTCTGTTTTATTTATTTTAGTTCATGTGAACACCAGGGGTTGGAGAGCCTCTCCTGTGATTAGTTTCTGTTTTTTTTAGGGACTACCAACGATAATGCAGAGTCTATTCAATTTACCCAACTCACTTTTGCAGTTTCAATATTATTGTCTAAGGCAGGACTAGAGTTTAAAGTGTCATTTAAAACCCCCAAATTAAAGTTTTTCCAAGAGTGGATTTTAAACGCACTGGAAGAATTGGAAATGGGACCGTTATTAGAGGAAACAAGTGTGAGAAAAATGGACTTCTGGTCTGTCGAAACTAGAGGCAGAACTTTTTCCAGACTTAGGTCTGGATTATTAGTAAATACTCCAGTTTGAGTATGATTTGCCTGGTTGCTAGAATAATTTCTGATCTGAATAAGATCAAAACCTTTAAGATTGTCTAAAATATGTTCAATATCTGTATTGTCAAGAAGCTCCAAGTGAAAATTAAAATCACCCATAATGGTGAAATTAGGGAGGGCAATGCAAGATTCCACGAAGTAAGTCCTGCACAGTCTGAATAAATTTACCCATATGGCCATGTGGACGATATATAGGAAGGCCCTGAAAATAATTCATATAATTACATTTCAAGTTAAACATGAAGGCTTCACAGTCAAGCCGGGTGATAGGCTGAACGGCTGCCTTTATAAATTTGCGATACATTATTGCAATGCCACCACCCCTCTTGCCTTGTCGGTCCACTCTTTTCAAATTAAAACCATCAGGGATGGAAATTTTAAGGACAGGGACTGAAGTAATATCAGCCCAGGTCTCTGTAACAAATTTGACATCTACAGAAAGCTGTTTCACAAAGTCATCAAGCTCATACTTATTCTTGGTAAGGAACCGGATATTTGATAACACACAAGAAATTGCTTTCAGAATACCTTTCTGCTCAGCTTTCACTGCAAGGGGAGGTTGAGGTATGTTACGTCCTAACAGAGATGAAGAATCTTTGTCAAAACGAAGTTACTTGTTAAGAATCAGTAACTGCCTGGTTTACTATTAAAATCATGAATATTACAGGAGGCATGCTCACAGTCCTTGCACAATCCAAGAAGGACTTCTTTTGAGTATGCGAAGATGGAAAAACCGCCAGGGTTCCTGGCGCAGGGCTTAGTCCGGTCGCAGACAGGCTTAGCTTTGGCACGCCATTGGGGTGCCTGCTGCACAGATGCAACGCACAATTCTTTTTAAGGGCCGGCATCGAGGGAGGGGGGAATTTGGCAAGGCTTCAGAGGATTAATGAAATGCCTTGGATGAGAAAACAGGGAGGAGAAAAAAAATGGCTCAAACTGGGTTCTAGCAACCCCTTTCCCACGAGCAGGTTCTCCTGCAGGTGATAACTTCTTGCAACCACAAACAAATTAACTAAAAAGGGAGAAATGAGCAGGAAGCATAAAGTGATTTAAATAGGCAATACAGCCTCCCATACGGCTTAAATTTAAAATACAGGAGCCAGGCACAACCTAATATGGCTCCTGTGAAAGCCTACAAGGAAATCAAAATGCTACGAGTGGGATATTCAATCAGAATGATGAAACTGTTCTACCTAGTGAGCTAGTCATATCCAGCCCACAGTGTATAGCGAACTTAGCTGAGTCCTTCTCATCAGCAATAACTTGGTAGAATATGGCTCCAGTCTTGTACAGACCACAGGCAGCACATACCCAACCAAGTCCCAGAGTGAGTGGAAGTATTGATCCAAAAGGCATGCTGTGTGCACCGATGGCAGCGCGAGGCAGGCAGAAGGAAACATCTTTCCCAAGGTATCCAGCCTCTTTGATTCCCTGCCTGGTGGAGTGGTAGGGAATGTGCCAGAATTTAGTTTGGAATTGAACCACCAAGCTCTCCGGGGTGGGGAGAAGCTGTGGTCCCCTGTGGCAGCCAATGGCAGTGAGCAATTGTCCTGTGAACAGGAGCCCCTGTGCAGGGCTTGTACCAGACCCTGAGTAGGATGTCTGTAAGGGCTTCATTAAATAGGAGAAGCAGTTTGGATGGGTATACTACTGGCTGAAGCACCTCTCTCAAGACATTCGTCTTGAAAGCCACAGAGGGGAACATTAGGTCCAGACCCTTGGCCACCTTTTCACCACCATAGCAAATGAGGCTCCCTGCTCAGTAGTCAGTATCTGGGGAGGTGTCCAGACCATTGACATCTGCCAGATCCTCACAACAGGTAACTCATTGGAGTCTAGGTGTTGTATTCCTAAGGATCCAATGACCGATCCTATTCCTGCCAGAGTCCAAGCCCATAAAGATTAGCGCTCATGCTCCGGCCTGGAAGACATAGTTCCAGTCGGTGCCAAAGTCGGATGACGCCCCTCCAGCTCCGTGTTGGAGTTGGTCATTAGAATTTGGGGTGGTGCTGGGAGCATGAACATCGGGACCGGTGCCGCAGAAGGTCAAAGTGGCACGGCCGGAGTCGGTCCGGATCCAGCCAGGATTCAAGGGGCCTGACTGGTGCCGGGGCTGGAGCCACCAGCATGGAATAAGTAGAGGCCTCTGCTGAACCCTTGGGGCCCAAAGGCATGCAGGAGGGGACGACGCGCCCAAATGTGAGGTGCATGGCCTCATAGAACTCTTAGCTGAGCAGAGGTTGCTCCAGATCCTGGAAACTCAGGGAGATGTAGACACGGCCCAGGCTCTACTGCGGAGCCGGGCCTAGAATGTTGACATTCTCTTGTTTCATTGGTCAGCAGATGAGGTGAAGTCAAAGTTTTCTTCGGTGGCAGCTTCTTATGGTGGTGGGACTTGCCCGAATGAATTGATGACTAAGTACGATGAGGATCTCGAACTCTGCAACCGCTATTGGGACCTCCATCTCGACCGAGACCTCGCTTGTCCCATAGTCACACATCGAGCAACCAGAAGCTTTAGGGATTGCCCCCTCAAGCCCTGTGGGTTCATGATGTGGCACAGGCCTTCGGGTTGTAGCCGTGGACAAAGCACCAGAGGTGTACAAGATGCGGGTCCGTCACCAACATCGATCATGGACAGGTGCCGCAGGGCAAGAAGCCAGCCTTCCGTGATGACATCCCTGACAGAGCAGGAGAAAAAACCTCAAAAGAACAACAGAAATCAAATAAAAGTTTAGTTGATACAAGCATTTGCAATGCAATAGGTCTCACATTTGCTTGAGTTAGAGATACTGGCGTTGTAAATGCGTAACTGGACTTTTCCTGCCACTTAAATTGCTCAACCATGTGGAATAATTTGACCCTCTCTCCCACGTATTTCCAGTGGTCCTGCATATAACTAAAGCACTACATTTACCTTCTTTCTCTATTTGCAGCACAAAAAGTTAATATTGCAATTATTTATTATATTTTGTTATATTATTATTATTTTGGGGTCCCTCGCACCTAGTGTGGGGACCCAGAGGTCTAGAAAGAAAGAGCATGTTGTGTGGCAAGTTATGGGCAAAAATGTTTTGTAGTAGGAATGCCCAGAAAAGCAATATGAGGTAAGTTTCTGAGTGCAGTGAATATTGTAGTATCTTGACTGTAATGCTCAGAACAGCCCCTAAAGTTCACCACTATAAAAATAGCATTAGTAAGAAACAGCCCCTAGAGAGCATAACCACATGAAAACAGAATGTCAGAAAGTAATGCAGTATAACCATATATTTAGTCCCTAGAGGGCATAGTGCATTACCCATTGTCAGGCCTACTAGAATAATATTACAAACAAGTGCCTTAAAAATACAGGCTACTCCCAGCTGTTAAAAAAAAAAAAAAAAAAGGTTCCAGCCATGAGAGAACATAAAAAGACACTGGCTGGTGGGAGGGGTCATTATTTTGGGGTCCCGCCAACCTTTTGTGGGGACGCAGAGATATTATAGACAGAAAGAGCGAGTCATGCTGATCATTTTGATGGTGGTCCCATTGACCAAGGACCACCACATGAAGAGTTATGGGCAAAAAGGTTTTGTAAAAGGAATGCCCCGCAAAGCATTAGCCGAGATTTTCCAAGTGCAGCAAATATTGTAGTATCTTGAGTGTAATGCTCAGAACAGCCCCATTATAACACAATAATAAAAGTAGCATTCGTAAGAAACATGGTTATATAACCATACAGTTTGCCCCTAGAGGACATAACATGAATACAAAATGGCAGAAAGTAATGCAGTGTAACTATATATGTAGCCCCTAGATGATGCAGTGCCTTACACATTTTCAGGCCTAGCAGGCCTACTGCAATACTATCACAAACAATGACCTTAAAACACAAACTACTCCCAGTTGTAAAACAAAAGGCCCAGCCATGAGAGAGCTTAAAAAGACATTGAATGGTGGGAGAGGATATTTTGGGGTCCCCACAACCTAGTAATGGCACCCAGAGTGTGTTGTGCTGAATGGTTTGGCAGTGGACCCATTGTCGTAGGGCCACCACAGGCCGAGTTATGTGCACATATATTTTAAAAAAGAAATGCCCTGCAAAACATTATAAGGTGAGTTTCTCGAGTGTAGTGAATACTGTAGTATCAGATCTCCTGCTTTGCTTGGAGAGCTGCTTTGAGGATTTCTATTTTAAATGCTTCAGTTTATATATTTTTCAACTGCACAACTTGTACATAAGTGGTACTCATTTAAGGGGCTACTCAAATCGAGGTCACGCTATATGAAACTTCGCGCCCTCATGCAAAGCACTCCTCCGATCGTGTTTGGTGTATATAAACCTTTTAAAAAATAATTATTCAATAAATAAAATAAAAAACTCCCCTCCAGCTTTGAGCCTTTGTGCTCTAACACCCCAAAGAAACAGCGGCATGCCCAAACAAGGAAGAAACAACTTACGGCCACGCAGCACGAAGCAGCGAGGCAAAAGAAAAAAGTATTGCACAACACTAAGGTATATGGCCGATTGTGCAATAATCCACGTAATAGGGTTAGTCTCCAAGGTGGTAACAAAGCAGCCTCAAGGCGGGACAAAAATAAAGCATTTACCTATGAAATCAAGGGAATTTTGAAAGGCAGGCCAAGGAACGAATTAAAGTGATGGGCTTGAGATGGGTATGGTGCAAGACTACAGATTTAGATTACAACATGTCGAGGGACGGCGCTTGCACGCTGCCTAGGCTCAACCTAAAATGACCAAGGGGTAGATCTCCGCCGGATCTGTGCAGGCTGAAGGGGAGAGAAAGGTGCTGACAGCAGTGGGCTGAGGTGGCGTCAACGCCACGCAGAGCTAAACAATGCCTCCTACCGGAGCAGGTGTACTGTGCATGAATATTTTCCAGACCCAGTCCGACACCTGGGGATAATTCTAATGTAAAGAATCTGCAGCTAGAAGTCTTTATCAGATACCAGCCTTCCTTGTGGACATCCTGCCACACCAGAAGACCATGTTTCAAAAAATCTTTGGCAAAAGATCAGTCAAAAAGTGACTAGGGGTAGTTTTTCTCCAGATCTGCACTGACTGGCGTGGAAAGAAAATAACTGATATCAGCACGCTGGGGTGGTGCCTATAAAGACACCACACACATTTCCGGCACGGATGACGCCACGCAGAGCTGAACAACTGCAGCTACTGGTGCGCAGGGGTACTGCTCACAAAACATTTCTGGATCCAGTCTGACATCTGGGGATAAACATAAGGTAAGGAATCGGCGGCTAGAAGTCTCCATCAGCCCTTAGTCTCCATATGTTTAGATGTATATTTTGCTCTTGAGGAGGTCCAGAGATCACTCGCAGACAGGCCTTTTACATTCCTCCCACTTGTCTTTTAACAAGTCATGTGTTAAATAAAACTGTGGTTGCACCTTGTAAAGATCATGTTCCATAAGAAAAAGTTACTTACCTTCGGTAACCGTTTTTCAGGTGGATACAATAGCTACCTGTGGATTCCTCACCTTATGAATTCACCCTTGCGCCAGCATCCGTTGGAAAATCTTCTTCCCAGTTCTCCACATCGACAAGGACGTCACAATTGCACAGCTCCACGTGACTCTGTCTGACGTCACTGTGCCAATAAGAGGTCCTCGCCGGCGTGCGGACGTTGGTTTTACCCATTTTTTACGTGCCTTTGAGGCAGACAGGTGGGAACCGACTGCACAATAACTCCAATAAATACATCAAACCTTCATGATGCAACATAATAAAAAAACATCATTTATATATAAAGGAAAAATATCAATATATACATACATCTATACAACCACATATCCTAGTGCAATCAGACAGGCAACGGGGAGGCGGTGGGACTGTGAGGAATCCACAGGTAGCTATTGTATCCACCAGAAAAAGCATTACCACAGGTAAGTAACTTGTTCTTCTGATGGATACAAACTACCTGTGGATTCCTCACCTTATGAATAGAGTCCCAAAGCAGAACCGCACTCGGAGGTGGGTACCTGTCTGATTACACCAAGAAATCCTGTAAGACAGATTGTGCAAAATGGCTGTCCCTCCGAACCACAGAGTCCAAACAGTAATGGTTTGCAAAGGTATGGAGGGACGCCCAAGTTGCCGCCTTGCAAATATCAACCACTGAAACCCCCCTTGCCTGGGCGGAAGAAGCAGACTTAGCCCTGGTGGAGTGGGATCTGATACCTTCAGGGGGAACCTTTTTTCGCCAATGAGTAGCAGATCTTAATACAAAGGATAACCCACCTGGAGATAGTTCTTTTATGGACTGCTCTGCTTTGTCCAACGTACCCCATGAACAGCTGATCTTCCAGGCGAAAGTCCTTCATCCTTTCAATGTAGAAACTAAGCGCCCTTTATGGGTCCAAACGGTGGAGTCTTTCTTTCTCCTTCAAGGGGTGAGGAGGAGGGTAGAAAGATGGAAGGGTAATAGTCTGCCTATATGAAAAGGAGTGACAACTTTTGGCAGGAACATCGCCCTGGTTTTCAACACCACTTTATCTGGGAAAAAACAGGTAAAGGGGGGTTTAACAGAAAGAGCTTGGAGCTCACTAACCTGCCTAGCCGAGGTTATGGCAACAAGAAAAACTGTCTTAAGCACTATAAACCGTAATGGGAAAGAGTGCATGGGCTGAAATGGAGACCCCATTAAAAAGGTTAAAACAAGATTCAGGTCGCACAGAGGCACATGAAAAGGAGTGGGAGGAAACGTATAAAGTAAACCCTTAAGAAACCTAACTACAATAGGTGATTTAAAGAACGAGGGCTGATCTGAGAGGCAAAGAAAGGCTGACAGAGCAGCTAAATAACCTTTAACCGTAGCCACTGCACAACCCTTCTTTGTTAAGTCCAAAGCAAACAATAAAATATCAGAAAGGTGGGCCTTCAGAAGGATCAATTTGCTTTTCCTCATACCAAGCCATGTATTTTGCCCACCTACCAGCATAAATGGTCTTAGTGGAGTGTTGCCTGGCCGATAAAGTAACATCCACTACATCTGGTGGGAGAGAAAAAGAACTCAGGTTGCCCTGTTCAATCTCCAGGCATGAAGGTGCAGGCTCTGGAGGTGGGGGTGTAGAACCTGCCCCTGCGACTGCGAGAGGAGGTCTGCCCTGAGAGGGAGATGGAGCGGAGGGCACAGTGAGAGTTGGAGATGGTTTGTGTGCCACACCCTTCTTGGCCAATCCAGGGTTATCAAAATAACCTGAGCCCGATCTTGGTGAATCTTCCTCAGCACCCGAGGAATCAAGGGTATGGGGGGAAACACGTAAAGCAACTGGTTGCACCAAGAGATCTGAAACACGTTCCCCAAAGCTCCTTGCACCGGATACTGGAGGCTGCAGAATGACAGGCAGTGCACAATCTCCAGAGTGGCAAACAGATCTATCACCGGCGTACCCTACATCCGAAAAATGTGCAGGACCAGATCCGGATGGAGACGCCACTCATGATCGGCCGAAAGGAGCTGACTGGGAGTCTGCACGCCCGAGGAGCACCCCGGCCAGATGATTTGCTATCAAGCAAATCCGATGGCCCTGAAGCCAGGACCAGAGTCGCAGCGCCTCTCTGCAGAGAAGATACGACCCTACTCCTCCCTGCTTGTTTATATACCACATCGCAGTAGTGTTGTCCGTCAGGACCTGAACTGACTGTCCGCGAAGGCACGGGAGGAAGGCCTTGAGAGTCAGGCGTATCACCCTCAATTCCAACAGATTGATATGAAAAGTCTGCTCCACTGGAGACCAACAACCTTTGATCTCCAGGTCCCCCAGATGAGCTCCCCACCCTAGAGTGGAAGCATCTCCCATGACCGTGGCCAGCGGCAGTGATAACGGCCTTCCTTGCGAAAGGTTGTTGTCCACAGCCCAACATCGTAGATCCGTTGCAGCGTCTCTGGAGATCGTAATCGAATCCTCGAGCTCCCCTTTGTGTTGAAACCACTGCCTGCGGAGGCACCATTGAAGAGCCCTCATGTGCCAACGTGCATGAGTGACCAACAGAATGCAAGAAGCGAACAGACCGAGCAGGCATAAGACCTTGAGGACTGGAACAACTGCTCCAATTTGAAACATTGGAATCAACGCCTGATTGTCCTGGAGCGGCAGAGGAAAGGCCCAATTCAATGTTGTGTCCAGTTCTGCCCCTATGAACAGGAGGCTTTGAGAGGGCGCCAGGTGAGATTTGGGTACACTGATCGAAAAACCCAGCCTGAACAACAACTGAGTTGTCATCCGCAAGTGAAGCAACACAAGCTCTGGAGAGTTGGCTTTGATCAACCAATCTTCCAGGTAAGGGAATACCGATATCCCCTCCTTTTTGAGACCTGCTGCGACCCCACCACAAATCGGAGATACTTCCTGTGCGACTTGAGTATAGGGATATGAAAGTACGCATCCTGCAAGTCGACAGACACCATCCAATCTACTTTGTTCAACGCCAGAAGTACCTGTGCTAGAGTTAGCATCTTGAATTTCTCCTGTTTGATGAACCAATTCAAAATCCTCAGGTCTAGGATTGGTCTCAAACAACCGTCCTTCTTGGGGATCAGGAAATATCTTGAATAACAACCCTGACCCCTTTCCTGCTCTGGAACCAACTCCACCGCACCTTTTGATAACAGGGTCTGAACTTCCTGTTGCAACAACAGGAGTTGGTCTTCTGAACAAAACGAGGGACGGGAAGGGAAGGGAGGAGGAAACTCCTGAAAGGGGAGAGCATATCCTTTGCTCACAATGTTTAGCACCCATGAGTCTGATGTAACTAACTCCCACTCATGGAGAAAAAGACGCAATCATCCCCCTACAGGAGAAGTATGATCGACAAAGGGGAGAAAACTAGGGCTGCTTCCCTTGCTGTTGTCCTCCAGAGGAAGAGGATGACGTAGGGTGCAGCTGGGTGGCCCCTCTCATTCTAACCCTCCCCGCCCTCTAAAAGACCGATATGGGAGGCTAGTAGGCTGCTGGACTGAGGACTGGGGTCTCCCTCGATAAGCTGCCCCATGCCAAAACCCCCTGAACCTACGAAAGGACCTAAAAGGGGTAGCAGAGGAGGCTTGCAATCCTAAAGACTTTGCCATGGCCTGGCAGTCTTTAAAGCGCCCCATGGAAAAGTCCGCTTTATCTCCTAACAGTTTCTCCCCATCAAATGACAAATCCAACAAGGTGGTCTTGTACATCTGAAGAAAATCCAGGAGGACCTTAACCAAGCGTGCCTCCTAGTAGCAATAGATGTACCCATTGCCCTGGCCACCGAGTCCGTAGAGTCCAGGCCAGACTGAATTACCTGCCTCGCCGCAGCCTGTGCATCAGGTAGGAGTTCCCCAAAAGGTCTCTGTATATCCTGCGGTAGATCCGGAACCATGGCTTTCGCAGAGTCCATGAGGGCGTGGACATACCTCCCCAGCACACAGGTAGAGTTCGCAGCCTTACGACGCATGCTGCAAGAAGAAAAAGTCTTCTTTGCGGATTGCTCCATCCACTTGGATTCCCTGTCAGATGGAATCACAGGGAAAGAGCCAGGAGCCGGCTGATGGGGTGATGATATCGGTGCCATAGATGTAGTTGGTGACATCATGGGATTCACAGGACCTCAAGGCGATGTCATCTGAGCCGGTCCGGTACCCTCAGCCGGATAGAACAGCATAAATGGCGCCGCCTTGTATGGAGCCGGGGATCCCAAAGAAAATGCCAATAGACCTGTGGGACCAGCAGGGGCCATGGTGTTGAACATAGCAAACATGGCATTCAAGAATGCCGCCGGAGCCGGGAAGGCAGGATACCGCTGGTCTTGTTGCATCCGTACTTGCTGATCATCTGACTCCTGAGCAGCAGGTGAAAACTGAGGACTGTCCTGACGTGCCACAACCTCAAAGACAGATGGCGCCGGAGAAGCCTCAGGACTCTGAGGGTGCAGATTCACCGTCGGACTCACCTCCCACATCGCCGGCGAGATGGAGACCTTGATCGGCTCCGAGCCGAACATCGCTGAGAGTCATGACGGTTCTGTTTCTTATGCTTCTTCGAAGAAGCGTTGGAAGAGGATCTTTTATGGCTCCTATGACCCTTCTTCGCTTTTGCCAAAAAGAGTTTGGCCTCCCTTTCTTTTAGGGCCTTAGGATTCATGCTCTGGCAAGACGGACACTCCTCAAAGGTCATGCTCAGAGCTAAGGCACCAAAGAGAATCGACATGAGGGTCAGTGACCGACATGCGACCGCCACACTCTCTGCAAGGCTTGAAACCGGACTTACTTGGACGAGACACTGTAACTACAAGAGTAACAAGAGGAAACCTCCAACAGAAGCGAGAGCTAAGAAAAAAACATTAGCGTCGACGGCAGGGAAAAAAGGGAACTGACGTCAGCACACAGGCGAGGACCTCTTATTGGTACAGTGACGTCATGACGTCCTCGTCGACGTGGAGAGCTGGGAAGAAGATTTTCCGGTGGATGCTGGCGCAATGGTGAATTTATAAGGTGAGGAAGCCACAGGTAGTTTGTATCCATCAGAAATATGTTTTACTTTTGTATCAATCAACTCATGGCTTGCTTCATTTGCCTGGTTAGCTGAATACAAAGGTACAATTGTCCAGGAATCTGCTTCCACCGCATATCAAGTTGCTTTCACAAAGATCTGATACTCAGCGAACACCACAGCATGAAGGGGATACAAGAGGATGTAATTCCCACATATTTTCTAACTGTGCCATGTGTGTCTTTGGATTGATGACCTAGAACATCCTAATACGTCTTTACTGCAATCAATACGCCTTAATAGTATCTATTCAGATATTTTCCCCTAGATCTACAATCTGATGCACTGAACTGACTACAGATTTGTTTGCTATAGGTTCGGACCTAGTTCTTTTAACATATTTGGTGTCTGACTGGCTGCTTCCAATTTTGACACCATTGAAGAGTTTTGATGAGCCAGTCACCAAGATATTGGAATACTTCCAATATTTGAGGTTGCAAATGTGCTGCTACTAGAGCTAGTTATTTTGTCAATACTATTAGCGCTGACAAGTGACTGAAAGGGGTGTCTTGAAGGGACAGTGATGGTCATCCACCATAATATATAATTTTTTTATGGTTCCATTTATGTATTGGTAGGTGGAAATATACGTCTTCTAGATCCATCCACACTAGACCTCTTGGATGATGGATTGGAGGATGTTCGACAATGAGATAATTTGCTTTTTGATACATTTGTTCAATACTCTCAAGTCAAGTAGGTGATGGTAAATCTGGATTAAGATTTAGCCTTGGTTTCTACTGTGTCACCATCACCAAGCCCAGAAGCCTGCAGATGCAGTTTTTATGGGAGTAACGGAAGGCTCAGTGGAAGCAATGAATCTTCAATTCGAACTTTCATGCCTGAGTAATGCTTTTCCAGGATGACTTTATGGGAAATTCAGCACTTACCATTTGCAGAAGTTGACCCTCCATGTGCTTTAGAGTCTCATAGCTGAATGTGCCACGCGGTGAGCAGTTGCTGGGTTAACTAGCCAGACGTGTGAAATAAAATACACATTTTGTGTGTGGTTCCTCCTTGCTACACAAACCTCCCATGGCCTGAGAAGTCATCCTGGATGTGAAGCTTGAGCCATGGCCATAATGCAATACTTCTACCTCGAGCTCTGTGAATAACAGACCAGGCTCAGCTTATTTTTTGTCTTTGAAGACACAAAAACACCTGGTCAAGGAAAAAAAAAAAAAACAATCTGAAGACAAAGAGCAGATCAAGAGTTTCCTGTTGCCTGGCATGCCCAACACATCCATGGAATCATTCCGATGTTGAAAACCCAGAGTAGCCATTAAAGAGAATAAAGTTCAGGTGACAACACGTATATGTGGGGTAATGCAAGGTCCTTGCACCTTTTTTCGCATTCACCATATATACAAAACGTCCCCATGACCATTTGCAAGAACACGAATTATATTTCCAAAATTATGCTGACGAGACCCATGCAGTTTCAGTCCCTCACAAATACTGGAAGAACAGATGGGGCATATTTGCTGAGATACACGTGCAGATGCAGGGACTGGCTCAATCTTGATAAGAATTGGACAGGTTCTTGTAGACTGGGCTTTTGTGAAATCTTGATAAAAGACTTGCTTAAACATTGTAGTTACACTTATTTATTCGTAGACCCATAAAAATTAATATCTCTTTCAACTACTAGTTTATATTACAGGGTTAATCTAGAAGGCTTGAAGACTGGAGGTCCCTTTTTCCCTGGAAGGGAGGGACTGTGAGAAATAGGAAGAGCGATCATGGGTGTGACACTGGATTACAATCTCCTTGTTGAATGACACTTCTAAATGCAACCAAACAAAATACACGTTGTTCGAAATTTGTTAGAAAAGGAGGTGGCTAATTTATCTAAGAAAGCCTAAAAAATTCCTGATGAGATACATCGGCTTCTGGTCTCATCTAGAGTCCTCAACCTCAGCTTTTTTGTCCCAAAGTGATGTATGGGAAGCAATAGACTATATGAAATAGCTCTAAATTTTCAGTCATCTAGAACCTTTGAATACAGGGATAAAGCTTTTAATGGCTCTGTCAGCTAACAAGTGCCTGGTTCTCTGTATACATGTAAACACCACCAATTGTCAAGGTCCATCCTGTCAAAAATAAGCTATAGGGCCAGATGTAGCAAGATAGCAAATTGCGACTTGCAATTTGCGAGTCCGTGCGACTTGCAAATTGCAAGTCGCAATTTGCTATGCAGAACGGTGTCTCAGACACCGTCTGCGAGTCGCTATGGGGTCGCAAATTGCGGCCCCATAACGACTATGGGCACTCACGGGTATGGAGGCCTGCTGTAGACCTCCATGTCCGTGACTGCTTTTAAATAAAGCAGTTTTTTTTATCCAAGTGTAGCCCGTTTTCCTTAAAGGAAAACGAGCTGCATTTAGAGAAAAAAACCGAAACCTTTTGTTTTGGATTTTTTCAGCGCAGGTAGTGGTCCCTTGGTCCCTGCTCTGAAAAAATAATTTGGGGTCCAGTCACAAAGGGGAAGGGGTCCCATGGGGACCCCTTCCCGTTTGCGAGTGGGTTACCATCCACTTCAAGTGGATGGTAACTGCGACTCCATTTGCGACCGCGTACGCAGTTGCATACCACTGCGACTCGCAAATAGGAAGGGAACACCCCTTCCTATTTGCGACTCTGAAATGCATTTTTCGACTCGCAAAATGCATTTCTGCATAGCAAACACACGTTTGCGACTCGCAAACTGTGATTTTCGCCGTTTGCGACTCGCAAATGGTTTGCTACATCTGGCCCTCAGTCCTTTAATACGAAAATATGGCTTAAACCACAGAACACAAGAGCAACATGAATCAAACTGAAATGGTTTATTAAGTTATAATAAAATGCCCTTTATGGAAAAAAACACTTAGCATGTGTGGTGTCTGGGCTTTTGTATAGCAGTTTAACATTTTGTCAGTGTGTACTAAAACAAAAAACTATGTTGATGTTGTCAATGAAGCTAAAAAGCCATCTAGATTGTGAAGAAATTACCATCAACATAAGGGTATTAATTAACAGTACCAAATTTCATTGTATGTTTTTGTTTTGTTTTACCTTAAGCCATTTGTCGACACACTTGGCATGGAACTCGTGGTTGCAGGGTAGGACTCGAAGTAGTTGCCTCGACTCAAAATCACACATGCACACAACGCATCTAAAATAAACAGCACATATTCAGCCAAGGTGAATGATGACAGTTAACAATTAGCTCAACTGCAGTTTAAAAATTCTTCAAAGTTCCAAAAGTTAACTTCAGCAGACATTTTAAAAGGGCATGTTAACATATATACTGCCCTCTCCTCGAACATCAACTGAAAGATTTAAGCCTGCAACTGAGTCCAGAGGTACTCATTACCTTACTAATACCACTTGCAAGACTTGTACCACAAATAAAGCTGCCTGCTCAAACAGCTGTGGGGCACTGCTTACAACTCAGAGACTACCCCAGCAGAGTCAAAGGAGAGCAACTGGTTAGTTCTTAAGAAGAGGGGTTGAAGTGGCAATGGAAACATGCGGTCCCAGGGATATCGAAGACCACGAAATACCAAAAAGCAGAGTGTGACAAGACATTTTGAAGGCAAGTAGCACGAAGACACAGGCAATAAAATCAGTCATATTTAAATGCCCATCACACAGCTCTACCACTGTACCAGAGTGGCATGGTGGCACTCTTTTACCACTCCTCCATGCCACTATCTGCAGATGTGTTTTAGGAATGAAGGTGTCCATGATCTCAGATGACTTACGTTACAACTCTGGATCCCTCCAGTCAAGCATATAGTGTTCCTGGTAAACTAATTAATTAGCCTTCACTTTAATTCCGTTATCTAGCTAAAAATGAGGAACATTTCTAGAGAAGTAATCAAGTCTTTGTTTGGAGTCAAAACACTTGGCTATCAGCATAACAGTAGCAAGAGTGGGAAGTAGGCCAGAACTCCAGCACAATGTATCACCTAGGGGATCCCTAGATGGCCGCTGCAGGAAAATCAAATACCGAAGGCTAAGAAGGCACCCCAGGGGAGAGGATAGGATCCAGCAAACTAGTTAGATTATCCAACACGACAAAAGTAAATTGTACTGGGCTGTAACTGACAGCAGCTTGTTTGTTTACAGATCACATGCTATACTTTCCTCAGCCACGTCATACTGGGGCCTATAACCTAATTTTTTCCAAGGTCTTTATTTTCAGCTCCAGGAATGCCTTGGCCCCTAAAACCTATGTACCCGTTATGTAAGTCTGTGTTCCTACACAAGAAACTATCTGTTTCCGTCAGGAAAGCCAGAGAGTCACGTGTGTCTATTAAAATGATCTACAAACTGATGGTTACACGTACGGAAATGTTACTTACTTGTCATCAGAGTTATTCCTCGTAGGTATCGTCACATATTCATAAATCTAGAATGCTCTCAACTCCGTGCAGTGAATGAAAATCATAATCCATATCTTGAAATGGAGGTGAAAAGCTGCCATTTTTCAAAAAGCAGGTTCAGTTTTCAAGTCGGAAACAGGGCAGATTTTGTTTAATGTATTTATTTTTGTTATTATTATTTATGTTTTATTATTATTTTTTTAAGAGTTTTTCTCTCCAATAACCAGGATTTAGACAAAAGCCAACACTGCAGCATCTAGCAAAAGACTATGCTGAACTGTTAAACTTTCAAACCTCTACATGATGGAGAGAAACATGAAGGGGTAGGGACCAGCCAGCACTGTACAGACAGTTTTAATCACACACTTAGTTTCCTTTAAAGGAGATATGCAAAATGTTAAATATAAATGTCATTTGCTGGGGAAATATCAGACTGGGAGGGACTGAGGTAAGTTTACTTATGACTTTGCTGAAGATACCTATGATGTAGAACTAGGATTACAAGTAACATTTCTTTCTGCAATGTAGAAACTTCACTGATATTCAAACATAAATCATAATAGCAACTTATCCCAAAATATGTGATTGTTAATAAACAACAAAAAGACAACGTGACACGGTTCACTGACAATCAGAACCTTAGTCTGAGAGACCGTTTGTGCAGCTTCTGGTTCAGCACCTAAATAGTAATTCTTTGTTATAACGTGGACAGGCTGCCTTACAAATCTCTGCTACTGGGCCAGTACATAACCGGGCTACAATAGCCATCTATCCTCATTTTGAATGAGCTTTAGGCTTGCTAAGGAGTGGGTTTGTTGGCTAACTCATAACCAAGATCAATACACAACCCTACCCATCTGCCAGTGGACTACTTAGAGGACTCATAGGACCATACTTGAAAGAGTAGTTAGTTTTACTTAAGACTTGGGTCTTGTCTGGATAAAATCTTAACACTCAGACATCAGAAGTATGTAGTGATGTCTGCCAAAGAGAGGTTACTCAAGTAGGCCAGAGGGAAACTATATAGTTTGTGAGAAAGTCAAACAACTTTTGGGAAGAAAGAAGGATGCGTCCTTAAAAGCGCTCTGTTCTCATGAAATACTATGTAAGGTTCTAAAGCAGAAAGAGCTTGAAGCTTGCTAACTTAAGATACAACTGCATGGGCTCGAAGCTGAGAGTCATCAATTCAGAAAGTACCGAACTAAGCTTCGTTGGGGAAGGCTGCTGTCTTGGAGAAAAAGTTTTTTTAAACCACCCAAAAATCTCACCACAGGAAATGTAAAAACATATCTTTGTGACGGTCCTTTTCTGTATGCTATGATTTCAAACAAGTTAACATTTATAGATGGAAACTGAAGGTTCGAGTTTGCTACACGAAGGAGGAAAAGAATGACTGCATAGCTGGACAGGATTTCATGGCAGGATTAATATGAAGGCACCACTTTACATATCCTTTTCATTTGAAATCTCATGGTTTTTCATGGAGATGTTCATTTACCTTTGGGAATGTTCATATAATTGCTGCCTAAATAAAGAATGCTGAGGTGATGTAATTTCTCTAGCATCTTGGACAACAGATTTGGAATTGTACAACAGCTGTGTGGCCTTCCGAATATGTGAAGAAACACAGGAAACTACCATTGCCTCGGCTACTATTGGCTAATGAGCATTGTCACGCCAGACCATTTTATCTTCATTAAAACGGATGTAATCAGTGGAAATGGCAGAAAGAAACTTCTTGGACCTATTCTTCAGAAGGGAATTGCACACTGATTCTCGTTTCCTAAACTCCGGAGTAGAAGTTTGGGCATTTTGGGGGTTATTCTAACTTTGGAGGAGTGTTAATCCGTCCCAAAAGTGACGGTAAAGTAACGGATATACCACCAGCCGTATTACGAGTTCCATAGGATATAATGGACTCGTAATACGGCTGGTGGTAAATCCGTCACTTTTCTGTCACTTTTGGGACGGATTAACACCTCCTCCAAAGTTAGAATAACCCCCTTTGTGTTTTGGCCACTGGCAAACCTACCTATTTGAGCGAACACCCCCGACCCCAAACCCCTGTCTTGGATGATGTCTTGCAAGATATCGCTCTTGAGAACTTATTTATTATTTTCTAGAAAGCATCTGCTCAGAATGTCTGACAGTGTTGAAGACTCAGGAGATGCACAGCATGAATCGATAAATGCCAGATCACTTGGGCTTTCAGTGAAATAACTCTGGATCTGGTGCAGCTCCATTTGTGGAGGTAATGTATTGTGGTGGCGGTTTCTCTCTGGGACAAGGCTCTGTTTTTGTTAATGAAGGCAGAAATGCCTTCAAAGTGAAATAGGGTGGCCAGAATTCCTGAACGCGGACGTGAACGAGTTGATTTTCCAAACAACTATTGAACTGCTATACTGTGCAAATGAGCTTCCTAACCCATTTGCAATGCACGGATGTTAATAGTTTGTGTTAGAAGGTCTTACTGAAAAGGAATCCCTTAAAAGACTGTCAGTCTTGCTCCACCATCTAAGATTACTTCACAGGGAAAGGTAATGTCAACTTGTCCGGTCAGCTTTTCTTGGACTTGAAACCTCTGATACTCTAAGCACTCTTGCAGAGACCGTATACTGGATACAAAAGAAATGATAGAGGCAACTGAACCGAAAAGAGATTAAATCGGACACAGCCACTGAAAAAGGAGTTCTCCGAAATCAATGCTATTTTTAACAGGCATTGACAAAACCAAAACGCCTCAGCTATACTCAAGCTACTGGTGTTGTCTGGTGGGTGGGTGGGTGGGTGGGGGGTGAAGCAAGCAACACATCTAGTTCTGAACTCACATATTTGAAAGCGCTTTCATGCGTGATGAGGAAGGAAAACGTTACTTGTCCAGTAGACATCTGTTTGTGGCATGTAGTGCTGTAGATTCACATGCTTTACATAAGTCCACCATCTAGTGTTGGGTTTGGAGTGTTGTACGTTGTTTTTGTTCGAAGAATCTTTTTGAGTCACAAGACTGAGCGACTCCCTCCTCTTGGTGATACTGCGCATGGGCATCAAGTCCTTTGATAGATTGTTTTCCCACAGGCAGGTGAGGTAAGGAGTAAATATAGAGAGTAAGAAAAAGAGATCTCCATGCAGTGTATTTACATTTATACAATATTTATATAAGAATGCCACTACAACGACCACAGGCTTCCGGGGAAGAGGGAGGGAGCATGTGAATCTATAGCACTACATGCCACGAACTGATGTCTACTGGGTAAGTAACATTTTCCATTCAATGGCATATGTGGCTGTAGATACACATGCTTTGCGTAGACTGTAAAGCAGTCCCCGTCCAAGTAAGTGGTGGCTGGCCTGTAGGAATTAGAGTTGCTTTAAAAAGTGTCCTGAGCACCGCTTGGCCAACATTAGCTTGTTGCCGTGCTAAAACATCTACACAATAGTGTTTAGTAAATGTATGTGGTGTAGACCAAGAAGCAGCCTTACAAACGTCCGCTATTGGAATGTTACCTAAAAACATTCTGGTGGAATGTGCTCTGGGAATAATAAGTAACTGCTTTTTGGCTTTAAGATATCAAATTTGAATACACAACTATCCATCCGGCTATGCCATTTAAAAAAAAATCTTTTTAAATTGGATTGCCTTTATCAGGCATGGAAAATGCTACAAAAAGCAGCTTGGATTTCCTGAACAGCTTAGTCCTAATAGTGTAATACATAAGAGCCCTTTCAACAGCTAGTGTGTGAAGAGCTCTCTCTGCAACCGAGTCTGGTTGTAGAAAAAGAAAAAGACAAGTAACTCAACTGATTAATGTGAAATGGTGAAACTACTTTTGGAAGGAACTTAGGGTTTGTCCTAAGAACTACCTATATTTATGTAACTGGAAGAATGGTTGTTAAAGCCTTTATTTCACTTACACATCTTAGAGAAGTGATAGCTACTAAAAAGGCTACCTTACATGAAAGAAATTGCAAATGACAGGAATGTATAGGCTCAAAAGGTGGACCCCATGAGTCTAGTGAGTACAACATTAAGGTTCCATGATGAGGCTGGAACACACCTAGGTGAAATGGACTCCTGAGGCCTTCCATGAAGGCTCTGATAACTGTAATCTTGAATAAAGAGATATGTTGTCTTATTTTGGAGGTAAACAGCTACAGCCACAAAATGAAGCCTAACAGATGTGTATGCTAAGTTAGTTTTTTGTAAATGTAGCAGATAACAAACAATGTCTTGAACTGAGGCTTTGAGTAGGTGAAAGTGTTAAGGTTGACAGTAGCAGACAAAACGTTTCCATTATGCAGCACAACACTATCTAGTTGTAGGTTTATGTGCCTCCCTAAGAATTGCCATACAGTCTGAGGGGAGATTCAAGTAAACAAATTCTGGGACTTCAGGAGCCATATCGCAAGATTGAGTGTCTTAGTGTCTGGATGTCTGATTTGACCTTGATTTTGAGTAAGAAGGTACAGCCTGTTGGGGAAGTTTCTTGTGAGGAATTAGACATATCCAACAGTGTTGTGAACCAAGGATGATGTGACCATGCGGGAGCTGCAGGATCATGGTGAGTGATGTTTGTCTCGTTTTGCGAACAAGAGACTGAATGAGAGGGAGATGTGGAAAAACATATGCAAATATCCCTGACCAATTCATGCATAGAGCATTGCCCTTGGACTGAGGGTGTGGGTTTCTGGACACAAAGTTTTGGCAATTTGAATTTTCTGCGGAGGCAAAGAAGTCTATTTGTGGATTTCCCCACCTTTGAAAGTACTGGTGAAGCACTTGTGGATAAAGTTCCCATTCATGGACTTCTTGCGGCATCCTGCTGAAGAGGTCTGCAAATTGATTGCCCATACCTTGAAGATACTCTGCCAGTAAGTGAATGCGGCAGTGAATTACCCATTTCCAAATTGTCTGAGCAAGAAGGGACAACTGAGAACATTGTGTCCCCCCATTTCTGCAGATAACACATGGCTGTCATCTGTACGGACTAGAGCCACTTTGTGGGAGAGTTGTGGTAAAAAGCTGTGAGTGCTAGAAAGACTGCCTGTAACTCCAAGTAACTGATGAGAGGTTTGTTGAAAAGGATCAAATATACCTTGCATTGTGAGGTTGTTGAAGTGAGCTCCCCAACCTGTCTGTGATGCATCCGTAGTCAGAGTAACTTGAAGCACAGAGAGCTGAAAGGGCAGCCCCTTGAAAAGGTTGGTGGGATTCCATCATTGCAGAGAGCAGGGAGTCTGGTGGTCCGACAACACAAAATCTTGGAGATGAACCTGTGACTGAGACCACTGACGAGATAGGGACGCATGTGTAGTCTGGCATAAGGGAACGATGGCACTGCAGAACGCCGGCAATGCAGAACGCCATTATCCCTAGAATTTGCATCACTGTTCTCACTGTTTAAGTGAGGTTTTCTTCAAGTTAGGAAAGAAAAGTTTGAAAAGCTTGAATTCAAGTTGGGCTTGAATATGCTAACACTGACTAAGCATTGAGAACTGCCCCCAGATAGGGCTGTATCTGTAAAGGTTGGAGGGGAGATTTGAGAAAGGTAAATGTGAATCCCAGGGAGTGGAGAAGGTCTACTGTGCTATGAGCATGACGCTGACATTGTTGGATGGTACTGGCTTTGATGAGCTACTCGTCCAAATAGGGGAAGACATAGATGTGTTGTCTTCTGAAGAATACCGCAACTACCGCTAGACACTTTGTGAAGACTCTGGGGACAGTTGTCACCCCGAATGGTAAAACCTTGTATTGATAATGTTTTCCAGAAATGACAAATCTGAGGTATTTGTGGTGTGCTGGATGACTGGGAATGTGAAAGTATGCGTCCTTCAGATCTAAAGTTGTCATGAAGTCGCCTTGCTGCAATAGCGGAATGATATCTTGGAGAGTAACCATATAGAGCTGCTCTGAGCAAATGTATAGATTGAGTGGTCTGAGATTTAGAATCGGTCTTAGTGACCCATCTTTCTTTACAATAAGGAAGCATAGGGAGTACACTCCTAACCCTTGCTGTCAGAGGGACACTTGCTCTAATATCCCCTTTGAGAAGAAGGGATTGTACCTCTTCTTTTAAAGGAGTAAGTTGGGCTTGTGAAAGTTTGTGAATACGAGGGGGAATATTTGGTGGAGTGGGATGAGCTCTAGACAGTAACCATGTTGGATAATTGATAGAACCCATTGATCTGTGGTGATACTGGACCATTGTGGAAATAAATAAATTAGTCTTCCTCCTACTGGAGAGGTGTGAGTGGGTGGAAGGTGTAGTAGTCACTGGCGTGTATAAGAGGCAGACCCTCTAGAGGTGGACGTCTTTCCTCTACCTTTATTGTTTGCACCTCTGTAGGAACCTCTACTACAGAAATGGGCGCCTTGCTTGGATTAGGAGGTGCAAAGCTCAGTAGATGATGGTTTGAAGCCTCCCTTGAATTGTGGGAGATGAATATTACCCCTTTGTGGTGCGGTGAGTAGGGCCCCCATAGCCTTTGAGCATTTCTAAGGTGGTGTCAACCTCCTGACCAAACAAGTATTCCCTGTCGAAAGGCATGTTGAGAACTGCCTGCTGATTTTCTGGCTTGAAGCCTGAGCATCTGAGCCAAGCATGCCTTCTGATAATAATACTGGTATGAATACTACGTGCTGCGGTATCAGCTGCATCAGTAGAACACCTAAAAGAGTTGTTTGAAATAGCTTGGCTCTCAGAAACTATATCCTGTACTCTTTTGCGATTTTCCTCTGAGAGGTACTGGACAAGATCCTCCATTTCATCCCAGACGGCCCTGTTGTAGCGCGCCAAGATTGCCTGTGAACTGGTGATGCGCCAATGATTGGCAGCTTGTGCAGCCACTCTTTTCCCTGCTGCATTTAGTTTTTTGCTCTACTTATAAGGAGGAGGTGCATTTCCTGTTGACTGGCTGTTAGCACGTTTCCATGCTGTGTTGTAGGGAGGGATTTGTGACCGAATAAATATAGTATCAGTGGGTCCGCCTTATATTTTTTTTGACCTACCCTTGGGGTAACAACTAGTGACCAAACAAGTTCTTTAAACTGTACTGTGAGGAATCCAACTGAGTTGTCATCTGCAAGTGACGCAACACAAGCTCTGGAGACTTGGCTTTGATCAACCAATCGTCCAGGTAAGGGAATACAGATAGCCCCTTCCTTCTGAGACTTGCTGCTACCACTGCCATCACCTTTGTGAAGTAAGACCAAACGGAAGGACCGCAAACTGGTAGTGCTGTGACCCCACCACAAACCGGAGATACTTCCTGTGCGACTGAGTATAGGGATATGAAAGTACGCATCCTGCAAGCCGACAGACACCATCCAATCCTCTTTGTTCAACGCCAGAAGTACCTGTGCCAGAGTCAGCATCTTGAATTTTTCCTGTTTGAGGAACCAATTCAAAATCCTCAGGTCTAGGATTGGTCACAAACAACCGTCCTTTTTGGGGATCAGAAAGTATCTTGAATAATCACCCTGACACCTTTCCTGCTCTGGAACCAACTCCACCGCACCTTTTGACAATAGGATCTGAACCTCCTGCTGTAACAGGAGATGGTCTTCTGAACAAAATGAGAGATGGGGAGGGATGGGAGGAGGAAACTCCTGAAAAGGGAGAACATATCCTTTTCTCACAATGTTTAGAACCCATGAGTCTGATGTAACTAACTCAAACTTGTGGAGAAAAAGATGTAATCCTCCCCCTACAGGAGAAGTATGGTCAATAAAGGGGAGAAAACTAGGGCTGCTTCCCTTGCTGTTGTCCTCCAGAGGAAGAGAATGATGCAGGGTGCTGCTGGGTGGCCCCTCTTGTCCTAACCCTCCCCCACCCTCTAAAGGATCGATATGGGAGGCTGGTAGGCTGCTGGATCGAGGACTGGGGTCTCCCTCGGGGTAGCAGAGGAGGCTTGCAATCCCAAGGACTTCGCCGTGGCCCGGCTATCTTTAAAGCGCTCTAGGGCAGAGTCTGCTTTATCTACAAACAGCTTTTCCCCATCAAAGGGCAAATCCAACAAAGTGGTCTGTACATCTGAAGAAAACCCAGCGGACCTCAACCAAGTGTGCCTCCTGGTAGCAATAGATGTACCCATTGCCCTGGCTACCGAGTCCGTAGAGTCCAGGACAGACTGGATTATTTGTTTTGCCGCAGCCTGCGCATCAGATAGGAGTTCACTAAATGGTCTCTGTACATCCTGCGGCAGGTCAGGAACCATGGCCTTCGCAGAGTCCATGAGAGCACGGACCTATCTACCCAGCACACAGGTAGCGTTTGCAGCCTTATGGGCCATGCTGCAAGGGAAGAAAGTCTTCTCTGCTGATTCCTCCATCTGCTTGGATTCCCTGTCTGATGGAAAAACAGGTAATGAGCCTGGAGCAGACCGTGTAGAGCAAGAGGCCTGAACCACCAAACTCTCCAGGGTAGGATGTCTTGATGAAAACCCCGGAACACCAGGCGCCACTCTGTATCTCCGTGCAACAGCTCTATTCACAGAAGGTGACGATACAGGCTTCTTCCAAAGTTCTAATATGGGCTCCATAAGAGCCTCGTTGAATGGAAGGAAAGGATCTGCAGAAGTCGAAGAAGGATGCAGGACCTCTGTTAAAATGTTTGTCTTAACTTCCGCAGCAGGCAATGAAGTTCTAAAAAGTCCGCTGCCTTCCTGATCACTGTGTGAAAAGAAGCTGCCTCCTCCGTGAACTCCCCCGGTGAAGACATGTCCCATTCCGGAGAAGTGTCCAGCCCAATGGCCGAATCCAGCCCTTGATACTCTCCCAAGGGATCGACGATCTCCCCCTCCTCCAACAACTGCCTTTGATACTCTTCCTCCTCTAAGAGTCACAAGGCCTTCCTGTGTGACCTCAGTCGAGCTTCCAACCTCGGCGTCGACATATAATTTGCCGACGTCGAAGATACCGGCTTCAATACCTGATGTGGAACAGGAGAGGAAGGTTGCCTCAGGTTGAATCCATCACTCGGATCCGGCACGGATCCTAATGGCGCTGAAGATGCTCGTGGCTCCACCATCGGTGCAGGCTGACGGGGTGATAAAATTGGTGCCATAGATCTGGAAGGCGACGTCATGGGATCCACAGGGCCTCGAGGCGATGTTATTGGCGCCGGTCCGGAACCATCAGCTGGATAGAATGGCATAAACGGCGCCACCTTGTACACAGCAGGGGAGCCCAACAAAAATGCCAATGGACCTGTGGGACCAGCCGGTGCACCAGCAGGGGCCATCGCATTGAACATAGAGCACATGGCATTAAAAAATGCCGCCGGATCTGCTCCCGGAGCCGGGAAGGCAGGATACCGCTGGTCTCCCTGTTGCACCTGTGCTTGCTGAACATCGGACTCCTGAGCAGCTGGTGAAAACTGACTGTCCGGAGGTGCCACCACCTCAAAGACAGGCGGCGCCGGAGAAGCCTCAGGGCTCTGGGGTTGAGGAGTCACCGTCGGACTCAGTCCCCAGGTAGCCAACGAGAAGGAGACCTTGATCGGCTCGGAGCCGAACGACGCCGAGAGTCATGACAACGCCGTTTCTTATGCTTCTTTGAAGAAGCATGGGAAGAGGATCTACGATGGCTCCTATGACCCTTCTTCGCCTTGGCCAAAAAGAGTTTAGCCTCCCTTTCCTTTAAAGCCTTTGGATTCATGCTCTAGCAAGACACACACTCCTCAATGTCATGCTCAGAGCTAAGACACCAAAGACAATCATCATGAGGGTCAGTGACTGACATGCGACCCAGCACTCCCTGCATGGCTTGAAACCAGACTTCCTAGGGGGAAGACATTGTAACTAAAAAGTCAGATAGCAACAAGATGTAACCCTCCAACAGAAGCGAGAGCTAGGAGAAAACCGTTTGCGTCGCAGGCACTGAAAAAAGGGAACTGACGTCAGCACACTGGCGAGGACCTCTTATTGGCACGGTGACGTCAGGCGGAGTCACGTGGAGCCGTGCCATTGTGACGTCCTAGTCGACCTGGAGAGCTGGGAAGAAGATTTTCAGTCGGATGCTGGCGCAAGGGTGAATTCATAAGGTGAGGAATCCACAGGTAGTTGTATCCATCAGAAGCTAAGAGCTTTACATGAGCACTAGTTAGCTTACACAAACTCACAAGCATTGTTTATAGGCATGGGGAAATTAAGTGCTGTGTCCACAATCACTGGATGTTGAGCCGATGCCTAGAGGGTTGGCAGACATGGGTACAAAGCAAATCGTATTCCTGAAAAAGACAACATACCACAGGGAGACCGATACATCTCAAGTGACGTCAGAAGACTCCAGTGACTATCTTTTTTAATTCGCAGCTGAAGTAGAGGCCAGCTATGGGCAGAAGTAACCGAAAATAAACACACAAAATCAAAAGTAATTCAGGAGCTGCTGCTCACGGCTGCCAACAAAGCAGCCACCATGAGATAGATCCACACTCCCTCCACTCTTCTCCCTGCCTGAGAGGAGATGCTTGCAAAACACATGAAGATGCTTCAACTAAAGGAAATTAAACGAAAATCATAAATGAAGACCAAACAGCTCCCGGCAAGAGGGTTTGCAGGAGGGCATTGCACTGCTGCTAGTTTCACATGCTCTACACAAACAAGGGTGGGTGAAGGCAGGATGGGAAGTTTAGATATGGTGAGTGGGGGAGTTTATGAGACAGGGAGTGGGCGGGTGGGGGTAGAGAAGAAATGGACTGCGGCAGAGGGGAAACACAAATATTCATGTGGAGATCTGGATCAAAAAAAAGAAAAGTAGCTCCAAAAACAGGAGCATCAGATGGATACAAGTACTTGGTCCATGCTTTAGGGCAGGGCCAAGCACAAGGAGAGGACAAAGCATACAGAAAGGACATGTTGTAGGCATGCCTTCACAAACTGAAATGAAGGAAATGAGAGTGACTCTGCAGCACACCAATGAAAAGCTGTGGGCAGGCTGGAAGCCCACAGTGTGTAAACAACTTGTCTTGACGAGAGCGTGCATGCCCTGTCCAGCCGAGACCTGAAAATGGCCGATAATCCCTCCTAGAAATAATACACTTATCTGCATTTAAAGTTGCTCCTTAACAGCTGAATATATGGACATGATTCTATTTTGATTTCTAGCAGGTTAAGAGAAGGTCCAGCACAGTAATGTACGTGAAGTCCTGAAGTGTCGTCTTTGCAGTGTGAAACTTTATCAACTAGACACTGAGGGGTAGATGTAGACCCTTTTTTTGCAGTTTTACCACCAACATGCATTTCAAAAGTGTCAGAAGCCCAGATTTCAGACCGAAGAGAAGACCTGTGTACTGGTAATGTGAATTACCTACTGTAAACCTCTAAGATTTCCTGTGCTTCCTGGGTACTGGAATGTGGAATAAGCATATTGTAAGCCCACAGTACACATCCACAGTACACATCCAGTCTTCCTTCATGAGCTGAGGATATATTTGGAACAGAGCAACCTTCCTCAATTTCTGTACTGTGAACCATTTGTGGCAGGCTTCAGGGGGTTTAACAGAGGAGGGGATTTGAACTTCAAAGTGTAAACATTTTGTATTATTTGCAGGACCTTCCTACAAGTTATGAAGTCTCTGAAATTACTGGAAACGCTCCCTACCATCAGAGTGGTGAACAGAGGAAACAATGTGGGAGAGTCACTGTCTCAAATGAGACTGAGGCTTCTCAGCAGAGGAGAGGCACTGGGGTTGCTGCTGACCTCTAACTCTGCCCAATCTTCTGTGTTAAGAAGGATGCTGTGGCCCTTGAGGCTGCAGCTGACAGGACCAATGAAGGGATTGAATCTGCTGTCTCTGGTGGTAATGCAGTCCCTGCGCCTTTACTGATATTTTTTAAAAATCTTCCATGTAAAGACTACCACTTTCAGGGTTTCAGCCTCATTCTCCATTTTTTGCATTTCAACTGAAGAGGGCGGATTCCGTTAAGAGTATGTTCCTAAACTGTGTTCAAGAATGCAAAACATGTCAATTGCAGCCACGAAGCATGTCCAAGGGAGATGCTGGGTAACTTTTGGTGACAGACAGTTCTACAAAATAAACAAAGCGCTAGTCACTCTTACATGACTGTCATATTGCTATAGTAGGACTGTTTTGCTAGCTTCCTGAATGCCATTGCTGTTAATCCACAAACTGTACAGCCTGCTGCATCAATCTATTTTCCATGTAAGAGGCATGGCGCTCTTTGGGGCTAATGTGTGTTTCTTTCTTACCTCTGAGACTATAATGAAATATGATATATGTTCTTGGTACAAGTATACCAGATATTGATCAGAAAATCTGTACTGTTCTCATGAGTCTTAGGATAGCCATTTTCAATGTGGATGAAGGAGGAACTTATCTTCTGAAAAGTGCTGGGGACCAATTGAAGCTGCAAAGTCTAGTGACTGTGAAGCATAACTTACAACCCATATACTTAAGCTATGCCACCCGCTCTTAATACCACATTATGGAAGGTGGTGATGTCATCAATAAGTGATAAAACAGTTGGTGAGCATGCTAGTAATGCAGGAGTGTAAAGTGAGACTAACAAATAATGTTTGGAGGGAGAGGTAGAGGGATTTCTCTTCCACTTGTGCTCCCAGGAGAGGGTCATAAGGTGGCAATAACTCAGGGGTTCACCTGGAGATGATGGATGCCCTGAAACCAGAAGCATCTTCCTGAACCCTAACATATAATCCCCACCCAGGAATCACTGCTGGTCTCAGCAAAAGATCCAGGGATGCAAGTGGTAAACCAATCTTCCGCAGGAATTCCCAACCAAGGTGGTTATATTGCCAATGGTGATACTTGCAATGAAAAAGAGAGAAGGAAACATTTAGGAGGAGAGTTGGAAAAAGCAGAAACCGCCAGATGAACGAGTTACTTACCTTCGGTAACGACTTTTCTGGTGGATACATTAGCTACCTGTGGATTCCTCACCTAATGAATACTCCCATGGCGCCAGCATTCGACGGAAATCTTCTTCCTAGTCTCTGCACGTCGACGAGGACGTCACTCTAGCCCACGCGACGCCGTCTGACGTCATACAGGCAATAAGAGGTCCTCGCCGACGTGCCGACGTCAGTACCAACATTTTTTATGTGCATGAGAACAACAACCCAATGCAATGAAAGAGCAAGGCAACATCCCATAACATTGTAAAATACACAACATTGCAATAAAATGGCTGTAGATTTAATATAACTATTTTTTTTTTTTTTTTTCAAACCAACAAATATATGCAAATCATGTATATACACAAAGATATATACATATATATATATATATACATATAAATATATACAAGTATCCATATATACAACATCTATTGCAATCTTGAAGACCAAGAGGAGCGCACTCAAGGATTACTTGGTAAGACCAGAAAGGCAACGGGGAGGCGGGTATTTCCGTGAGGAATCCACAGGTAGCTAATGTATCCACCAGAAAAGTCGTTACCCAAGGTAAGTAACTCGTTCTTCTGATGGATACAACTACCTGTGGATTCCTCACCTAATGAATAGAGTCCCAAAGCAGTACCACTCCCGGTGGTGGGTGCCGAAATGGTCAAACCAAGAAATCCTGCAGCACTGACCGTGCAAAATGGCCGTCCCTTCTGACCTCAGAGTCCAAACAGTAATGTTTCGCAAAAGTGTGAAGGGACGACCAAGTTGCGGCCTTGCAGATGTCGACCACAGGAACACCTCTGGCCAAGGCCGAAGTGGCCAACTTAGCTCTGGTGGAATGAGCTCTAATGCCATCAGGAGGATCCTTCTTTGCCAAAGAGTAACAGATTTTAATGCAAAGAACAACCCACCTGGAGAGTGTTCTCTTGTGGACTGCCTTTCCTCTCCTCTTGCCCACGTATCCGATGAACAGCTGATCCTCCAGCCTGAAATCCTTTGTTCTATCAATGAAGAAGCTTAACGCCCTCTTTGGGTCCAAGCAATGTAGTCTCTCTTCCTCCTTTGAAGGATGAGGCGGAGGATAGAACGTGGACAAAGTAATTGTCTGGGCCAAATGGAAGGGTGAAACAACCTTCGGGAGGAAAGCAGCCTTGGTCCTCAACACCACCTTTTCCCCATAAAAAGTTGTATAAGGGGGTTTTACCGATAAGGCCTGCAACTCACTCACTCTCCTTGCAGATGTTATAGCCACCAGGAAGACTGTTTTAATAACCAAATACCTTAAGGGGCAAGAATGCATAGGCTCAAAAGGGGACCCCATAAGGAAAGTGAGGACCAAGGACAAATCCCATTGAGGCATAACGAATGGTATTGGAGGATATTTATTTAGAAGACCTTTCAAGAATATGAGAACAATAGGGGATTTAAATAACGATGGTTGATCTGGAAGACAAATGAAGGCTGACAAAGCCGACAAATAACCCTTAATGGTAGCCACTGCACAACCCTTCTGCGCTAGAGACAGAGCAAAAGACAAAACGTCCGACAGATGAGCATGTAAGGGATCAATCTGTCTCTCCCCACACCACATAACAAATTTAGACCACCTATTAGCGTAGATAGATTTAGTGGAGTGTCGCCTGGCCGCTAATATAACATCCACTACATCAGGCGGGAGAGAGAAGGAACTCAGGTTGCCCCGTTCAATCTCCAGGCATGTAGGTGTAGACTCTGGAGGTTGGGGTGTAAAACCTGCCCCTGCGACTGCGAGAGGAGGTCTGCCCTGAGAGGGAGACGGAGCGGAGGGCACAGTGAGAGTTGGAGAAGGTCGGAGTACCACACCCTCCTTGGCCAATCCAGAGCTATTAAGATGACTTGGGCCCGGTCTTGGCGAATCTTCCTCAACACTCGAGGAATCAAGGGTATGGGGGGAAACGCGTAAAGCAACTGGTCGCACCAGGTTATCAGAAACGCGTCCCCCAATGCTCCCTGCACCGGATACTGGAGGCTGCAGAATAACGGTCAATGCGCGTTCTCCCGAGTGGCAAACAGATCTATCCGAGGAAACACCCACATCTGGAAGATTAAACGGACTTGATCTGGATGGAGACGCCACTCGTGGTCGGCCGAAAATTGGCGACTGAGACTGTCCGCACGTACATTCAAGACCCCGGCCAAATGATTTGCTAGCAAGCAAATCTGATGGTCCTTTGCCCAGGACCATAGTCGAAGAGCTTCTCTGCAGAGAAGGTACGACCCTACTCCTCCCTGTTTGTTTATGTACCACATTGTGGTAGTATTGTCCGTCAGGACCTGTACCGACTGACCACGAAGGGATGGGAGGAAGGCCTTGAGAGCCAGACGTACAGCCCGTAACTCTAACAGATTGATATGAAACATCTGTTCCTCTGGAGAACAAAGTCCTTTGATCTCCAGATCCCCCAGATGAGCTCCCCACCCCTAGAGTGGAAGCATCCGTTATGACTGTGGCCACTGCTGGCGACTGCGCGAACGGCTTTCCTTGTGAAAGATTGTTGCTCGCAATCCACCACTTCAAGTCCACAGCAGCATCTCTGGAGATCTTGACCGCACCTTCTAGATCTCCCTTGTGTTGAGACCACTGCCTTCGGAGGCACCACTGAAGAGCCCTCATGTGCCAGCGAGCATGCGTGACCAACAGTATGCAGGAGGCAAACAGACCGAGCAGACGAAGGACCTTGAGGACTAGAACTACCGCTCCATTTCGAAACATTGGAACCAATTCCTGAATATCTTGAACCCGCTGAGGCGGAGGAAAGGCTCGATTCAATGTTGTATCCAGTACTGCCCCTATGAACAGGAGGCGCTGAGAGGGCTCCAGGTGAGATTTGGGCACATTCACCGAAAAGCCCAGGTCGAACAACAACTGAGTTGTTGACTGCAGATGATACGACACAAGCTCCGGGGACTTGGCTTTGATCAACCAGTCGTCCAAGTAAGGGAATACTGCTATCCCCTTCCTTCTGAGCTCTGCCGCAACCACTGACATCACCTTCGTGAAGACTCGAGGTGCTGAAGTAAGACCAAATGGAAGGACCGCAAACTGATAGTGCTGCGACCCTACCACAAACCGGAGATACTTCCTGTGTGACTTGAGTATCGGAATATGAAAATAAGCATCCTGCAAGTCGACAGACACCATCCAATCTTCTTTGTTCAACGCCAAAAGCACCTGTGCTAGGGTCAGCATCTTGAACTTTTCCTGATTGAGGAACCAATTCAAGATCCTCAGATCCAGGATCGGTCTCAACCGACCATCTTTCTTGGGAATCAGGAAGTACCTTGAGTAACAACCTCGACCCCTTTCCTGCTCTGGAACCAACTCCACCGCGCCCTTTGAAAGGAGGACTTGAACCTCCTGTTCTAGCAACAGGAGGTGTTCTTCTGAACAATAAGATGGGCGGGGCGGGGGGGGGGGGGGCGGAAACTCCCGAAAGGGAAGGGTGTAGCCTTTCTCCACAATACTGATAACCCAAGTGTCCGTTGTAATAGTCTCCCACTTGTGGAGAAAATGCCGTAATCTTCCCCCTACAGGAGAGGAGTGAGTGGGAAATGGTGGAAGCCTAAGGCTGCTTTCCCTGCTGCACCCCCTCCAGAGGACGAGGAAGAGGCAGAGTGCTGTTGAGAGGCTCCTCTGGTGCGGGCCCTACCTCTCCCTCTAAATGATCTAAAGGGGTGAGAAGAGGCGGGTTGCTGGAACCTCCCCCGAAAGGAAGAGGAGGAAGAGCCACGCCCAAATCCACGAAACCTCCTGAAAAACCTGGAAGAGGCAGAGGAAGAAGGAGCTTGCAGCCCTAACGATTTGGCTGTGGCCCAGCTCTCTTTAAATCGCTCCAAGGCCGAATCTGCCTTTGCTCCAAACAGTTTGTCCCCATCAAACGGGAGGTCTAATAGGATCGACTGTACATCCGCAGAAAACCCTAAATTACGGAGCCAGGCCTGTCTCCTTGCCACCACAGCCGTGCCCATCGCCCTAGCCACCGAGTCGGTCGTGTCCAGCCCAGACTGGATAATCTGGGTTGCGGCAGCCTGGGCGTCTGAGACAACATCCAAGAGTCCCTGGGGAAGCTCCGTAAAAGAAGATGAAATATCATCCATAAGAGCATGGATATATCTCCCCAGAATGCAAGTTGCGTTGGTGGCCTTCAACGCCAAACTGCAAGAAGAAAATATTTTCTTGGATTGAGCATCCAGTTTTTTGGAGTCCCTGTCTCCTGGTACCGTCGGGAAAGATCCCGGCGCTGATTTTGATGAACAGGAGGCTTGCACCACCAAGCTCTCCGGTGTAGGGTGTCTTGAAAGAAAACCAGGGTCAGATGGTGCAGCCCGATATCTTCTGGCCACAGCCCTATGAACTGCTGAGGAAGATACAGGCTTCTTCCACACCTCCAACACCGGATCAAGCAAAGCCTCATTAAACGGCAAGAGAGGCTCTGCTGCAGCAGAGACCAGATGCTGCACCTCCGTCAATAAATTCTGCTTCGCCTCTGCCACCGGCAAAGGCAGGTCCAGAAAGTTAGCCGCCTTCCTCACCACCGCGTGAAAGGTAGCAGCCTCCTCCGTATACTCCCCTGGAGATAAAAGGTCCCACTCAGGGGAAGTATCCAGCCCACTGGCCGTATCCAGACCATGCAGTCCATCACCAGAGTCCTCAACCTCTCCTTCCTCCAGGACTCGCTGGTACTCCTGCTCTTCCAAAAGACAGAGAGCACGCCTCCTTGAATGTAGTCTCTGCTCAATACGCGGAGTCGACATGGCCTCTGCCGAAGTCGAAGATCGGCGCCGATCTCCAGAAGCATCTGACGCCGCATCCGGCGCCACAGGCAGCTTCGGCGCCGATGAAGGAGCAGGACAAAGAGATCTTGGAGCCGATGGACCCACCGGAGTCACAGGACGAAATCCCGACGTCGACGGGATGGAAACCTCCGGAGCCAATCCCTCTGAAGCCACCGGAGCGGCCACCGGCGCCAAGCCCACATTCCCAAAAGGGAGAAAGGGCATAAAGGGTGCCGGCCGAAGAGGCGCAGTATCACCCAATGAAAAGGCCAAAGCCCCCGAAGGACCAGCCGGAGCACCTCCTGGAGCCATCTGCTGAAAGATGGTATACATCGCATTCAGAAATGCGGTACTATCGGCTCCAGGGGCTGGAAAAGCCGGATACTGAGGTGCCTGGATCGAAGGCGACCCCGACGCCGGCCTCGACGTCCGCGACGCCGGAGACAACACAAGAGGCTGCATCACCTCAACCACAGACGCTTGTCCAGGCGAAGTCGGTGACGCCGGAGAGGGCAACGGCATCGATGGATGCGGCGTGACCGTGGGACTGACCACCCAAGTCCTCCGACGCCGAGCCGAAGGCGACCTCGAACGAGTCTCCTTGCTGGAATGACGCCGTGAATCTCTACGGTGCCGGGAGTCTCGATGACGCCAATGAGACCTTGGCGAGGAAGACTTTTTGTGATGTTTTTCCTTTCTCTTCGACTTCGCCAGGAATAGTTTAGCCTCACGTTCCTTGAGGGCCTTCGGATTCATGTGCTGACATGAATCGCAAGTCACGACGTCGTGGTCGGAGCTCAAACACCAGAGACAGTCGGAGTGAGGATCTGTAACGGACATCTTGCCCCCACACTCTCGACAGGGCTTGAAACCCGACTTTCTCTGAGACATTTTTACCGCAGAGAAGAACTACGCAGCAGAAAACACACTGTAACCACTAAAGTAACAGTAGCTCCCTCGAAGATAACCGTCTCGAATGCACGGAAAAAAGGGAACTGACGTCGGCGAGGACCTCTTATTGCCTGTATGACGTCAGACGGCGTCGCGTGGGCTAGAGTGACGTCCTCGTCGACGTGCAGAGACTAGGAAGAAGATTTCCGTCGAATTCTGGCGCCATGGGAGTATTCATTAGGTGAGGAATCCACAGGTAGTTGTATCCATCAGAAACCTTGATTTTGATATTCTCAAAGGCAAATACCTACACATACATCTTTCCAGGGGCTGCGAGGAGTACTGCCATGTTGTGTGGCTTCACACTCAGCAGGAGATGGTGAGAACTTCCACATCACTTGGCTTGGATCTATATAATACTTCTTTGGACATCACATGAAGACTGTTTAAACTCAATCTTGAGAAGGAATCCCCAAACAATAGGGTAAAAAACCCTGAAAGTGTTCAGTAATCTATTCAGCACAGGCTGGAAAATAGAACTGAGGCTGTGAGAAAAAGAATGCCAGAATAGTCATACCGGGTAATGCAGCAGGATGGCTCCTTAAAAGAACAGCACATTTGCTATAAACTAATGAGCTTTTAATCAAATTAGCAGCTTTTCTTTCATGCCTCTTTTCCTCAAGTGGGCGTTAGCAAGGTCAAATCTAACACTTCAGTACAGTCCTTTACTAAAAAGCAGCAATGTTGGATTTTGAAGTATTTAAATGTTTTTATTACTGGAGAGAAAATGGTCTGCTTTTTTTCATATGGAGGTGGTAATTGCTTTTTCGGAAAGTGTCAGCTTTTCATCTCCATTTCAAGATATGGATGATCATTTTTACTTTATGAATGATAAGTGTTTCTGGGTCTCCAGATGTGAATTGTCTATACTTATGACTTTAAGTGACGATCCTATAATCAGATTTAACATTTTTCATGTCTAGTGAAAAACGCACATACTATTTTTAGACTGTAAAGCAAAAGCCCCAACTTCCTTAAAGTGGTGGTAAGAGGGAAATGCAGATATTACAAGATGCCTTTGGGTGAACGTGCGCTTCATAAATACTTCACTCACTCAAGAAGATAAATTTAACAGTGTCTTTATAACTGTTTGACTAGCTAGGGTCTCAGTTGGCATGCACCTTGATTCAAGTGTTTACTGGATCTATGAACAGAGAAAGAAATAACTGCATTACAAACAACTTTTTGTTGTGGAAATGCAAAAACAATTGTGTGATAACTGCAATAGCTGAGTCATGGCTGCTTTATTGAAATAGAACATTTAGCGATAAAGCTCCTATTGAGTTCTGTGGATTAGAAAGACACAATGGCAATTCCATGATTTGCTTCATGAACAAACTATTATAGGTAAGAAAACATGGTGTGCTCTTCCCAAATCATTTAATCTACATAGATTACCACAAAAAATCTTTCTGTGACGGTTCTACAAGAGCACTGGAATTAACAGGTTCCAAAGGAGAACCAAAATGTTTCAAGAAAAATGGTTACAAATCCATGTAATCCATGTAGTAGACATTCTACGTGTGATTATCAGTTTCAGGACTTCCATGAAGGTCTTGCCATCAATGGACTATTCACTTGATATAGAAAAGGAAATGAAAATATGGTGACAATTTTGCAAATACACTACCACTGCTGCCAACTGAATGGGCATTTGTGAGGAAATAGGGAGTATTATATGGTGTGGTTGTGTGACCTCGACGCGTAGTACACTCACCAATCCCTTTAGGTCAGAAGGTTTAATTTGTAAAACCCTCAGTTCAATCCTAGGCAGCTGAATTACTGAGCAGCAAGGCTTACATAGAGAAACAATTTAAACAGCACTAAAACCATTGAAGAAGAAACCGACAACACTCAAGAAATTCAAAACAGAGTTATAAAAATAGGTTATATTATTTATAAGGAACTACACACTAGAACGAAAGGATCCACCCAACTGAGGGTTCCAGAGATATAGATATTACAGGCTATACTAAATCAGTGCAATTTCACTCAAACGTGAATTGGGAAAAATCTATGAATATGACACCTAGAAACTTCTTCAAAGAAAACTGAGGTAAGTGTCAATGCAGCTGGCTAGGAGTACTTGGGGCAACCAACTCCAGTAGGGAGCTAGTCAGGAGGACCAGCAAGGTTCTCACAAGCAAGAAGTCATTCAGCAGTTCCTGGCACATAATCTGCATTGCAATGGATTCCTATGAGGTGGACCACTGATGCAAGGGTTTAAAGATGGTGAAGATACTCTAAAAATGTGACACAGTCGACAGAGATCTTCTTACAGGGATTCCTGAGTCCACGAAAAAGGTGATGGGGTCCTGCTTGCAGGGTCGACGTCTAACAAAATCTTTTCCGGTCTGGCCAAAGTCAAGTTGCCACTGGACTACCAGTAGCCCATTGTTGCGGTCACAGGCCAATACTTCCTGAGTTGATAACTCGCCTTCTGAGGGTCCCAGCCGGACTCAGCGAACTTGGGTGCAACTGTGTGTGTTGGGCTTAGTCCTCAGTGCTGCATGGCAGCGGCTTGAAGACTTTAGGCTACAAACTTTCTCCAGCAGACTTCTTCAGCTCTTGTGTCCCTATACTAGAAACAGGAGGCCAGTCAGCTGGCCTTTGGAGCTGTCACGGCTTTGGAGCTGGCTGCTTCAGCAGGGCACTGCAGGCACAATCCCTCTCTTCGCTAGCCACCAGGTGCAGTCCCCATCGGTGCTGCCTCTCTTTGCTGGTCCTTCGATGCATCAGGGCAGTCTTCCTTCCGAGTTGGTCAAGATCTGAGGTCTGGGTGCCAGGGGTGCCCCCTTTATACTCGGAAAGTGCCCTCAGGGCTGGATGTGGTTGATAGCCAATGGGCCACAAGGTGCCATTCCAATTGTTGACCACTTAATGTGGGGTGTGGCATCTGGCTATCCCAGGATGCACCATTCTGTCCACTCCCAAGATGGTGATACCCCTCTACTAGTGCACTGACCTCCCTAGCCCACCCCACCCTACCCCCAAGGGAGTGCCTACTTCAGGGTTACACAGACCTGGGGAAAACACTTTAGCAACTGGTTTCCCTTCCCTGCATCCCATGCCTGCCTGTCAACCTCAACAATGGGGCAGCCTTCCCCCAGTGCCACACATCTGCCCTTCAAAGGTGGCTTCACCTTTAAATCCTGCCTTTTGGGGCTAACACCAAAGTTGCTTCCTGCATGAGAAAGGTGACTGCTTCCTGGCCTCCAGTCTCTCACTGTTCTTCTTCCTGAGAGACGTTAGCACATCGCTCCCGGAGGGCATAAAGCTGTCTCGTGTACCAGGCTCCATGTGTGCTTGGGAAGGCACAGGAGTTTCAAAGGCAACAAGGTGGCAGCATTGCTAAAGCTGCACACTGCAACAAGTTACATTAATTTCGACTTGAGTTACAATTTGGGATAACGTAACAATATGTTTGACATCTTGGTGTGCCCACTCTGATCGCACCATTGTAGGAAGCTGGCTCTGTATATACTATACCAAAATGGGATATATTGTGTACAGAGTCCAGGGGTCCCCCTCAGAGGCTTAACAGAGGCTAAAGTAGATAATACTAATGCTCTCTTTTGTGGCAGTGTGGCCAAGCAGTTAGGCTTATAAGAGGGTAGTGCAAAGCATTTGTTGTACACACACAGACAATAGTAGAGGAAGCACACACTCAATGACTTAACTCCAGACCAATGTTTTTTTATATAGCAAAAATAGCTTTCCTTCATTTATTTCACACATATATCAGTAGCACTTTGTTTGAACTCGATAAGTTATACAGTTTTTGAAATATTGGCAATGATCTGCTTTAAAAGTTGACAGCGCATTTTTCAGAAACAGCCCTGGAAGGGGGGGGGGGGGGGGAGAGGGGGGGAACGGAGAAAAGTTAGTACGACTTACAGGTAATTACTTGGGGGGGGGGGGGAAGATAGTACGACTTACAGGTAATTACTTGATTTACAGTTCCAGTCTCCTGGGGTTAGGAAGTCCACAGGTTGGGGTTCAAGTTAACCCCAAAAACCCACGGCCAGCAACACAGGCCGGCTAGGTGCAGAGGACAAAGTTGAGCCAAACTTAACATGGGCTCCTATGGAGACTGGGGCACTCTGTTTCAGATCTGCTGGCAGGTAAGTACCGGCGTCTTTGGAGGGCAGACCTGAGGGGTTTAGAGGAGCACAAGTAGACACCAAGTGCACACCCTCAGTGGCACACTGGCTGCAGGGTGCAAACAGAGTGTCTGTCTCCCCATGCTTTTCTAAGAGTGGACCCCAGGGGTCACTTAGATGCTGTAGGCTGGGTCCACGGGGTCGGTTCGGAGAAACCATAGGCTGGACAAGTAGGAGGGCCACCTGCTGAACGTTGCTGCACCAGTGGTCAGGTTCTCCAAGGCCTGCGGGTGCAGGGTACCTTTAGGTGTTGGATTATCTCCGTCCGGAGCTTTCGCAGTCAGGGGGTCCTCGAGTCACACTGCAGGCGTCATCGTGAGGGGCAGGAGAGGTCAACCCAGGGAGGGCACTTGCTCAGAAACGCCTGTAACTCGAGGTTTGAGCATTTGAGGCTCACTGCCAGGTGTTACAGTTTCTGCATGGGGGAAGTGTGAAGCAAGGGACTTAACTGTGTGCCATGGGTGTGCCAACTGTGGAAACAAAGGTACAGGGTTTGGGAAAGAACACTGGTGCTGGGGCCTGGTTAGCAGAATCCCAGCACACTTTCAATCAAAGTTGTGTGTGTGTGTATATGTGTTGGGGGGGATTTAAGTAACCATGCCAACAGTGGTACTTCCCTACAACCGTTTTGGAGTTAGCACAGCTGAGGTGTTAAGTGTGTAACTCTGTACTTGCCAATTGGGTGACCAAGTCTTTCCACAGTAAAAATGGTTGTCTTGCATGTTTCACTGTCAGGTAATTTAAAGAACATGTCCTGCTTGAGTTATACGATGCACCCTGCCTTTAGTGCCATGAACATTTGACAGCAATGAGTGCTGCCTGGCAGTCGATGTTGACGACGATGGTTGCCGTGGAGCCAAGGAGTGTCTTGACGTTGAGTGATGGCATCTCCTTGCCGACAATGTGACTCTTGACGTCAATCGTCGGGTGTGTTTTGAGGTCAAGTGATGGGTCGACCCAAACTTCAACAGTGTCTTCGACCTCGATGGAGAATATAATGGTATTTTCCTCGACCTCATACCTCTCGACGTGAACCAGAACAGCATTTTCTGGTGTTTTTCATGAGATCTGCCTCCGTGGGTGTCTTTGAGGTAAAAGAGGGGCCCTAAGAAGACCAGTGCTCCCCAAGGCCTCTTGTTGATCCAGCTGATCCTCTGTACCGAAGGACATGAAGTCTGTCTCCCTGCCTTTGAGGGTGTGCCTGGACACTGTCTGACAGTGAGGTTAATGGGTGTTAAGACAGTGGGACTATCGCAGACTGACAATACAGACTGTATGAGGATCAGTCTGAGCCTTTTTCTTCCTACAGGAAGGACACTTCATGAATAGTGAAGGCATAATTTGACAAAAATTATCACTTTCTGTCAGAAAAAAAAGGTTGTCAGTACTGTTGGTACTGGCTATTGTCAAGTAAACTAGTTTGAAAAATGTTTCAGGAAGAGTTTTTGACAAATCTTGTCAAACAAAGGAGAGCTCAGTGCTCCATGATCCTAACAGTAGGAGTCGGAAACATGAGCTGACCTGTCACCTGTGGGGCATGATGGGATACAGTTGGTGCTGTGAGGTTCTTAAAGGCACAGTGCCAGTTTTGATGAACTGCATTGATTTATAGATGTTCAAAAGAAAAAGCAACTGTAATCTGGTGATTTTTTTTACCCTTTCCATAGGATATATATATATATATATATATATATATGGAAAATGTCACTTACCCAGTGTACATCTGTTCGTGGCATTAGTCGCTGCAGATTCACATGCTGTGCACATCCCGCCATCTGGTGTTGGGCTCGGAGTGTTACAAGTTGTTTTTCTTCGAAGAAGTCTTTTCGAGTCACGAGACCGAGGGACTCCTCCCATTTCGGCTCCATTGCGCATGGGCGTCGACTCCATCTTAGATTGTTTTCCCCCGCAGAGGGTGAGGTAGGAGTTGTGTATGCTAGTAATAGTGCCCATGCAATGGAGTGAAAACGTATGTACATAATGTAGTTTAAAGTAATATATTTACAAATGTTCAAGATCAACTTCTAAACGGCTACAGGCTCCCGGGGAGGCGGGTGGGCGCATGTGAGTCTGCAGCGACTAATGCCACGAACAGATGTACACTGGGTAAGTGACATTTTCCATTCGATGGCATGTGTAGCTGCAGATACACATGCTGTGCATAGACTAGTAAACAGTTATGTCCCCAAAAGCGGTGGTTCAGCCTGTAGGAGTTGAAGTTGTTTGAAACAATGTTCGTAGTACTGCTTGGCCTACTGTGGCTTGTTGTGCCGTTAGCACATCTACACAGTAGTGTTTGGTAAATGTATGAGGCGTAGACCATGTAGCTGCCTTACATATTTCGGTCATTGGAATATTTCCTAGAAAGGCCATGGTAGCACCTTTCTTTCTAGTTGAGTGTGCCTTTGGTGTAATAGGCAGTTCTCTTTTTGCTTTAAGATAACAGGTTTGAATGCAATTAACTATCCATCTAGCAATGCCTTGTTTAGAAATTGGATTTCCTGTATGAGGTTTTTGGAAAGCAATAAATAATTGTTTTGTTTTTCGAACTAGTTTTGTTCTGTCAATGTAGTATATTAACGCTCTTTTGATGTCTAATGTATGTAGTGCTCTTTCAGCTACAGAGTCTGGCTGTGGGAAGAACACTGGTAATTCTACTGTTTGATTTAAGTGGAACAGTGATATGACTTTTGGTAAAAATGTAGGATTTGTCCGTAGAACTACTTTATGCTTGTGTATTTGAATAAATGGTTCTTGTATGGTAAATGCTTGAATCTCACTTACTCTTCTTAAAGATGTGATGGCAATTAAAAATGCAACTTTCCATGTTAAGTATTGCATTTCACAAGAGTGCATGGGCTCAAAAGGTGGACCCATGAGTCGTGTTAAGACAATGTTGAGGTTCCATGAAGGAACTGGTGGTGTTCTTGGTGGTATAATTCTCTTTAGGCCTTCCATAAATGCTTTTATGACTGGTATCCTAAATAGAGAAGTTGAGTGCGTAATTTGCAGGTAAGCTGAAATTGCTGTAAGATGTATCTTAATGGAAGAAAAAGCTAGCTTTGACTTTTGCAAATGTAGTAAGTATCCTACGATGTCTTTAGCAGATGCGTGTAAGGGTTGAGTTTGAATATTATGGCAGTAATAAACAAATCTTTTCCACTTATTTGCATAGCAATGTCTAGTGGTAGGTTTCCTAGCTTGTTTTATGACCTCCATACATTCCTGTGTAAGGTCTAAGTGTCCGAACTCTAGGACTTCAGGAGCCAGATTGCTAGATTCAGCGATGCTGGATTTGGATGTCTGATCTGTTGTTTGTGTTGCGTTAACAGATCTGGTATGTTTGGTAGTTTGACATGAGGCACTACTGAGAGGTCTAGTAGTGTTGTGTACCAAGGTTGTCTTGCCCATGTTGGCGCTATTAGTATGAGTTTGTTTTGACTCAACTTGTTTACTAGATATGGAAGGAGTGGGAGAGGGGGAAAAGCGTAAGCAAATATCCCTGACCAACTCATCCATAACGCATTGCCCTGAGACTGATCTTGTGGGTACCTGGATGCGAAGTTTTGGCATTTTGCGTTTTCCTTTGTTGCAAATAGATCTATTTGTGGTGTTCCCCAACTCTGGAAGTAAGTATTCAGTATTTGGGGGTGAATCTCCCATTCGTGGATCTGTTGGTGATCCCGAGAGAGATTGTCTGCTAACTGATTCTGAATTCCTGGAATAAATTGTGCTATTAGACGAATGTGGTTGTGAATCGCCCAATGCCATATTCTCTGTGCCAGGAGACACAACTGTGTTGAGTGTGTCCCTCCCTCTTTGTTTAGGTAATACATAGTTCTCATGATGTCCGTTTTGACAAGAATGTGTTTGTGGCTTATTATGGGTTGAAATGCTTTCAGCGCTAGAAATACTGCCAATAGTTCTAAGTGATTTATGTGAAACTGTTTTTGGTGAGTGTCCCATTGTCCTTGGATGCTGTATTGATTGAGGTGTGCTCCCCACACTATCATGGAGGCATCTGTCGTTATTACATATTGTGGCACTGGGTCTTGGAAAGGCCGCCCTTGGTTTAAATTTATACTGTTCCACCATTGAAGCGAGGTGTATGTTTGGCGGTCTACCAACACCAGATCTAGAATTTGACCCTGTGCCTGTGACCACTGTGATGCTAGGCACTGTTGTAAGGGCTGCATGTGCAACCTTGCGTTTGGGACAATGGCTATGCATGAGGACATCATGCCTAGGAGTTTCATCACCATTTTGACTTGTATTTTTTGTTTTGGATACATGGCCTGTATTACATTGTGAAATGCCTGAACCCTTTGTGGACTTGGAGTGGCAATCCCTTTTGAGGTGTTGATTGTCGCCCCCTAAGTATTGCTGTGTTTGACACGGCAGAAGGTGTGACTTTGTGTAGTTGATTGAGAAACCTAGTTTGTGGAGGGTTTCTCTGACATACTTTGTGTGTTGTGAACACCTTTTTAGCGTGTTGGTTTTGATTAACCAATCGTCTAGGTACGGGAACACATGTATTTGCTGCCTTCTGATATGTGCAGCTACGACTGCCAGGCATTTTGTAAAAACTCTTGGCGCAGTTGTTATTCCGAATGACAACACCTTGAATTGGTAATGTATCCCTTGGAATACAAACCTTAAGTACTTTCTGTGTGAAGGATGTATCGGTATATGGAAATATGCATCCTTTAGGTCTAGTGTTGTCATGTAGTCTTGTTGTTTGAGCAGTGGGATTACGTCTTGTAATGTCACCATGTGAAAGTGATCTGATTTGATGTAGGTATTTAATGTTCTGAGATCTAATATAGGTCTTAGACTCTTGTCTTTTTTGGGTATGAGAAAGTACAGAGAGTAAACTCCTGTTCCTTTCTGGTGTTTTGGTACTAATTCTATTGCTTCTTTCAGTAGCAATGCTTGAACTTCTAGTCCGAGAAGATCTATATGTTGTTTTGACATATTGTGTGTTTTCGGTGGGACGTTTGGAGGGAATTTGAGAAATTCTATGCAATAACCATGCTGGATAATTGCCAGTACCCAAGTGTCTGTTGTTATCGCCTCCCAATGTTTGTAAAATTGGCTTAGTCTCCCCCCCACAGGTGTTATGTGTTGGGGATGTGTGACTTGGAAGTCACTGCTTGCTTTGAGGGTTTTTGGGGCTTTGGAACTTTCCTCTTTTTATTTGGAATTGTCCCCCTCTATATTGCCCCCGAAAACTTCCCCGCTGATATTGGCTTTGATAAGTGGGCCTTGCTTGTGAGGTTGTGGCCTCTGTAGGTTGACCTCGAAACCCTCCCCTAAATTGTGTTTTGCGAAATGTGCCTCTGCTTTGTGGGGAGTAGAGTGCACCCATGGCTTTTGCCGTATCAGTATCTTTTTTGAGTTTGTCAATAGCAGTGTCGACTTCCGGCCCAAACAACTGCTGTTCATTAAAGGGCATATTCAGCACGGCTTGTTGTATTTCCGGCTTGAATCCTGACGTACGCAACCATGCGTGTCTCCTTATCGTTATTGCAGTATTTACTGTCCTTGCAGCCGTATCTGCTGCATCCATTGCTGACCGTATCTGATTATTGGAGATACTTTGTCCTTCTTCTACCACTTGTTGTGCACTTTTCTGGAACTCTTTGGGTAAGTGTTCTATGAAATGCTGCATTTCGTCCCAATGAGCTCTATCGTATCTTGCCAAAAGTGCTTGTGAATTGGCAATACGCCATTGGTTTGCTGCTTGTGCTGCAACCCTTTTACCCGCAGCATCGAATTTGCGACTCTCCTTGTCTGGAGGTGGTGCATTTCCCGAGGTATGAGAGTTTGCTCTCTTGCGAGCTGCCCCAACAACCACAGAGTCTGGTGTTAATTGCTGCGTAATATAAACAGGGTCTGTAGGCGGTGGCTTGTACTTCTTCTCCACCCTTGGAGTTATGGCCCTGCCTTTTACAGGATCCTGAAATATTTGTTTGGAATGCTTTAGCATTCCCGGGAGCATAGGTAAGCTTTGGTATTGGCTATGAGTGGAGGAGAGTGTATTAAACAAAGAGTCATCCTCAATTGGTTCTGAATGCAAGGTGACGTTATGAAAAGCAGCTGCCCTTGAGACCACCTGCGTGTATGATGTACTGTCTTCAGGTGGCGACGGCCTCGCAGGGTAACAGTCTGGGCTGTTATCTGATACAGGAGCATCATAAAGGTCCCATGCATCGGGATCATCTTGACTCATTGCAGTATGAGTTGGGGATTGCATCAGTGGTGGAGTGGCTACCGGTGATGTGTGCATTGATGGTGGTGGAGATGGTGGTGGAGTTGTTTGTCTTGCCACCTTTGCCTGTGGCTGCTTGTCCTTTTCTTGAAAGGCAAGTCTTCTTTTCATCTTAATTGGGGGAAGAGTGCTGATCTTCCCTGTGTCTTTTTGAATGTGGAGCCTTCTTTGAGTGTAGTCTGGCTCAACTGATTCAAGTTCCTCTCCGAACTTATGTCCTTGCATCTGGGAGGACAATTCCTGTTCCTCTGTGTAGGAACCTGTTTTCGGATCCGAGGCTGGATGTTTCGGAATCTAAATCTTTTTGGTCGCCTTTTTGGGCTCCGAGGAAACCTTCTTTATTTTCGGCGTCGTGGTGTCTCGGTGCCGAACCATTTCGGTGCCACTGTCTCGGTGCCGAATTTGCTCGGAGCCGCTGTCTCGGGCCCGAGATTGTTGTGTGGCGGTATCTCGACCGGAGTCGGATGACTTCGCCACATGCATGCCCTTTTTCGGTGCCGATGATCGGTCACCTATTTTTCGGGTTAAGCCATGGCCTGTTGGTGGTGGCATCCCCTGGGCTTTTGTTGTTTTCTCGTGAGTTTTATGTTTCGACGTCTTACTCACGGTTTTCGGCGTTTCTTCGGGATCGAGCTCGTCCGAGTCCGATTCCTGGATGGAGAAGGTTTCTTCTTCCTCCTCAAAACGCCCTTGTCCTGTCGGCGCCGACGCCATCTGCAGTCTTCTCGCTCTTCGGTCTCTTAATGTTTTCCTCGACCGAAACGCTCGACAGGCTTCACAGGTATCCTCCTTGTGCTCTGGAGACAGACACAAGTTACAGACCAGATGCTGATCTGTATATGGATACTTGTTAGGACATTATGGGCAGAAGTGGAATGGGGCCCGTTCCATCAGCCTTGAAGAGACACGTGGCTGGGCCGACCGATCGAAAAAACCCCGAAGGGCCACCGGAGCTCTTCAAAAGTCGGTGTCGATCTGTTGTAACTAACCCGATACCGAACGCAAACAATACAGACGATTTTTCCGAGATTCTAACTAACTTTCCGACCCGAAAAACGGAGCGAAAAGGAACACGTCCGAACCCGATGGCGGAAAAAAAACCAATCTAAGATGGAGTCGACGCCCATGCGCAATGGAGCCGAAATGGGAGGAGTCCCTCGGTCTCGTGACTCGAAAAGACTTCTTCGAAGAAAAACAACTTGTAACACTCCGAGCCCAACACCAGATGGCGGGATGTGCACAGCATGTGTATCTGCAGCTACACATGCCATCGAACATACATATACACACATATATATAAGGAAATGCCTCCTTGGCATGGTTACCCCCTGACTTTTTGCCTTTGCTGATGCCAAGTTATGATTTGAAAGTGTGCTGAGGCCTGCTAACTAGGCCCCAGCACCAGTGTTCTTTCCCTAAAACTGTACCTTTGTTTTCACAATTGGCACACCCTGGCATCCAGGTAAAGCCCCTTGTAACTGGTACCCCTGGTACCAAGGGCCCTGAAGCCAGGGAAGGTCTCTAAGGGCTGCAGCATGTCTTATGCCAGCCTAGGGACCCCTCATTCAGCACAGACACACTGCTTGCTAGCTTGTGTGTGCTGGTGGGGAGAAAATGACTAAGTCGACATGGCACTCCCCTCAGGGTGCCATGCCAACCTCACACTACCCCTGGTATAGATAAGTCATCCCTCTAGCAGGCCTTACAGCCCTAAGGCAAGGTGCACTATACCATAGGTGAGGGCATAGGTGCATGAGCATTATGCCCCTACAGTGTCTAAGCAAAACCTTAGACATTGTAAGTGCAGGGTAGCCATAAGAGTATATGGTCTGGGAGTCTGTCATACACTAACTCCACAGCACCATAATGGCTACACTGAAAACTGGGAAGTTTGGTATCAAACTTCTCAGCACAATAAATGCACACTGATGCCAGTGTACATTTAATTGTGAAATACACCCAAGAGGGCATCTTAGAGATGCCCCCTGAAAACATACCCGACTTCCAGTGTAGGCTGACTAGTTTTACCAGCCTGCCACACACCAGACATGTTGCCGGCCACATGGGGGGAGTGCCTTTGTCACTCTGTGGCTAGTAACAAAGCCTGCACTGGGTGGAGGTGCTTCTCACCACCCCCTGCAGGAACTGTAACACCTGGCGGTGAGCCTCAAAGGCTCACCCCCTTTGTTGCAGCGCAACAGGGCATTTCAGCTAGTGGAGATGCCCGCCCCCTCCGGCCACGGCCCCACTTTTGGCAGCAAGGCCGGAGGAGATAATGAGAAAAACAAGGAGGAGTCACTGGCCAGTCAGGACAACCCCTAAGGTGTCCTGAGCTGAGGTGACTGACTTTTAGAAATCCTCAGAGGACTACCCTGCATCTAAAAGGACCAAGAATTCCCGAGGACAGCGGCCCTGCTCCAAAGAAACCAAAACTTGCAACAAAGAAACAACTTTAAAAGGACTCCACGTTTCCCGCCGGAAGCGTGAGACTTTCCACTCTGCACCCGATGCCCCCAGCTCGACCTGTGTAGAAAAAATACTACAGGGAGGACTCCCCGGCGACTGCAATCCTGTGAGTAGCCAGAGTTGACCCCCCCTGAGCCACCCCCCAGCGACGCCTGCAGAGGGAATCCAGAGGCTCCCCCTGACCGCGACTGCCTGCTTCAAAGAACCCGACGCCTGGTAAAGACACTGCACCCGCAGCCCCCAGCACCTGAAGGATCCGACCTCCAGTGCAGAAGCGACCCCCAGGTGGCCCTCTCCCTTGCCCAGGTGGTGGCTACCCCGAGGAGCCCCCCCCCCCTTGCCAGCCTGCTTTGCTGAAGAGACCCCTGGGTCTCCCATTGAAACCTATTGCAAACCTGACGCCTGTTTGCACTCTGCACCCGGCCGCCCCATGCCGCTGAGGGTGTACTTTTTGTGCTGACTTGTGTCCCCCCCGGTGCCCTACAAAACCACCTGGTCTGCCCTCCGAAGTCACGGGTACTTACCTGCTGGCAGACTGGAACCGGGGCACCCCCTTCTCCATTGAAGCCTAGGCGTTTTGGGCACCACTTTGACCTCTGCACCTGACCGGCCCTGAGCTGCTGGTGTGGTAACTTTGGGATTGCCCTTAACCCCCAACGGTGGGCTACTTTGGACCCAACTTTGAACCCTGTAGGTGGTTTAATTACCTGCAAAACTAAAATACTTACCTCCCCCAGGAACTGTTGAAATTTGCACTGTGTCTAGTTTTAAAATAGCTTATTGCCATTTCTGCTAAACCTGTACATGCTATTTTGCTGATGCTATTTCTTACTTTGAAATAGTACATACAGAGCCAACTTCCTACAATATATATATGGAAAATGTCACTTACCCAGTGCACATCTGTTCGTGGCATGTTCCGCTGCAGATTCACATGCTATGCACAGGTCTTGCCATCTGGTGTTGGGCTCAGAGTGTTACAAGTTGTTTTTCTTCGAAGAAGTCTTTTCGGGTCACGGGAACGAGTGACGACTCCTTTTCGGCTCCATTGCGCATGGGCATCGACTCCATCTTAGATTGTTTTCCCGCAGAGGGTAAGGTAGGAGTGATAGAGTGTAAAGAAAGATGTCCATGCAATGGAATAGAGATGTATATACAGAGTTTAAATAAGAGGTGTCCATGCAATGGAATAGAGATGTATATACATATGTACAAATTTTAAATGTAACAAACGGCTACAGGCTCCTGGGGAGGAGGGAATGCGCATGTGAATCTGCAGCGGAACATGTCACAAACAGATGTACACAGGGTAAGTGACATTTTCCGTTCGATGGCATGTGTAGCTGCAGATACACATGCTATGCATAGACTACAAAGCAGTAATCCTCCCCTAAGCGATGGTCAGCCTGTAGGAGTTGAAGTTGTCGGGAATAATGTTTATTACAGCCTGTCCTACTGTGGCTTGTTGTGTTGCTAACACATCTACACAGTAATGCTTGGTAAATGTACGAGGTGTCGACCAAGTGGCTGCTTTACAAATTTCTGTCATTGGTATGTTTCCTAGAAATGCCATTGTTGCTCCTTTTTTCCTAGTGGAATGTGCCTTTGGCGTAATTAGCAGTTGCCTTTTAGCCTTTAGGTAACAAGTTTGGATACATTTCACTATCCACCTGGCTATGCCTTGTTTTGATATAGGATTACCAGTATGGGGTTTTTGGAATGCGACGAACAATTGTTTAGTTTTACGAAATGATTTTGTTCTGTCGATGTAATACATTAAAGCTCTCTTAATATCTAATGTATGGAGTGCTCTTTCTGCCACTGAGTCTGGCTGTGGGAAGAAGACTGGGAGTTCCACTGTTTGGTTTATATGAAACGGTCAGATGACTTTAGGTAAAAATTTAGGGTTTGTGCGAAATACAATCTTATGTTTGTGTACTTGTATAAATGGTTCTTCAATAGTGAATGCTTGTATTTCACTAACTCTTCGTAATGAAGTGATTGCTACTAGAAATGCTACTTTCCAAGTTAGGAATTGAATCTGACAAGAGTGCATGGGTTCAAAGGGTGGACCCATGAGTCGCGTAAGTACAATGTTAAGATTCCATGAGGGTACTGGCGGCGTTCTTGGAGGTATGATTCGTTTTAGACCTTCCATGAAAGCTTTAATGACTGGTACTCTAAATAGAGATTTGGTCTGTTTATTTTGAAAATAAGCAGAAATTGCTGAGAGATGTATCTTGATGGATGAAAAAGCTAAATTTGCTTTTTGTAGGTGGAGTAAATAACTTACGATATCTTGTATGGATGCATCTAAGGGTGTTATGTGTTTTGCTTGACAGTAGAAAACAAATCTTTTCCATTTGTTAGCATAACACTGCCATTTGTTAGCACAACACTGCCTGGTAGTAGGTTTTCTTGACTGTTTAATGACTTCCATACATTCTGGTAGAAGATTTAGATCCCCAAACTCTAAGATTTCAGGAGCCAGATTGCCAGATTGAGCATCGCTGGATTGGGGTGTCTGATCTGCTGTTTGTTTTGCGTCAGCAGGTCTGGCCTGTTTGGGAGTTTGACGTGTGGTACTACAGGGAGTGCAGAATTATTAGGCAAATGAGTATTTTGACCACATCATCCTCTTTATGCATGTTGTCTTACTCCAAGCTGTATAGGCTCGAAAGCCTACTACCAATTAAGCATATTAGGTGATGTGCATCTCTGTAATGAGAAGGGGTGTGGTCTAATGACATCACCACCCTATATCAGGTGTGCATAATTATTAGGCAACTTCCTTTCCTTTGGAAAAATGGGTCAAAAGAAGGACTTGACAGGCTCAGAAAAGTCAAAAATAGTGAGATATCTTGCAGAGGGATGCAGCACTCTTAAAATTGCAAAGCTTCTGAAGCGTGATCATCGAACAATCAAGCGTTTCATTCAAAATAGTCAACAGGGTCGCAAGAAGCGTGTGGAAAAACCAAGGCGCAAAATAACTGCCCATGAACTGAGAAAAGTCAAGCGTGCAGCTGCCACAATGCCACTTGCCACCAGTTTGGCCATATTTCAGAGCTGCAACATCACTGGAGTGCCCAAAAGCACAAGGTGTGCAATACTCAGAGACATGGCCAAGGTAAGAAAGGCTGAAAGACGACCACCACTGAACAAGACACAAGCAGAAACGTCAAGACTGGGCCAAGAAATATCTCAAGACTGATTTTCTAAGGTTTTATGGACTGATGAAATGAGAGTGAGTCTTGATGGGCCAGATGGATGGGCCCGTGGCTGGATTGGTAAAGGGCAGAGAGCTCCAGTCCGACTCAGACGCCAGTAAGGTGGAGGTGGTGTACTGGTTTGGGCTGGTATCATCAAAGATGAGCTTGTGGGGCCTTTTTGGGTTGAGGATGGAGTCAAGCTCAACTCCCAGTCCTACTGCCAGTTCCTGGTAGACACCTTCTTCAAGCAGTGGTACAGGAAGAAGTCTGCATCCTTCAAGAAAAACATGATTTTCATGCAGGACAATGCTCCATCACACGCGTCCAAGTACTCCACAGCGTGGCTGGCAAGAAAGGGTATAAAAGAAGGAAATCTAATGACATGGCCTCCTTGTTCACCTGATCTGAACCCCATTGAGAACCTGTGGTCCATCATCAAATGTGAGATTTACAAGGAGGGAAAACAGTACACCTCTCTGAACAGTGTCTGGGAGGCTGTGGTTGCTGCTGCACACAATGTTGATGGTGAACAGATCAAAACACTGACAGAATCCATGGATGGCAGGCTTTTGAGTGTCCTTGCAAAGAAAGGTGGCTATATTGGTCACTGATTTGTTTTTGTTTTGTTTTTGAATGTCAGACATGTATATTTGTGAATGTTGAGATGTTATATTGGTTTCACTGGTAATAATAAATAATTGAAATGGGTATATATTTGTTTTTTGTTAAGTTGCCTAATAATTATGCACAGTAATAGTCACCTGCACACACAGATATCCCCCTAACATAGCTAAAACTAAAAACAAACTAAAAACTACTTCCAAAAATATTCAGCTTTGATATTAATGAGTTTTTTGGGTTCATTGAGAACATGGTTGTTGTTCAATAATAAAATTAATCCTCAAAAATACAACTTGCCTAATAATTCTGCACTCCCTGTATTGACAGGTCTAGCAGTGTGGTGTACCATGCCTGGCGTGCCCACTTTGGTGCTGTAAGTATGAGTTTGAGTTTGTTTTGACGCAGTTTGTTGAACAAAAACGGAATGAGCGGGAGAGGGGGAAAAGATTAAGCAAATATCCCTGACCAGCTGATCCATAGAGCACTCCCCTTGGATAGAGGGTGTGGGTACCTGGACGCGAAGTTTAGGCATTTTGCGTTGTGTTTGGTGGGGAACAGATCTATGTCTGGTGTCCCCCACTGACGAAAGTATTTGTGAAGTACTTGGGGGTGAATTTCCCACTTGTGAGTTTGTTGGTGATTTCGACTGAGGTCGTCTGCTAACCGATTGTGAATCCCTGGAATGTATTGAGCTACCAGGTGTATGTTGCGAATTGCCCAATGCCAATTTTTTGTCTGCTAGAAGGCAAAGTTGTGATGAGTGGGTTCCTCCCTGTTTAAGTACTACATTGTTGTCATATTGTCTGTACTGACAAGAATGTGTTTGTGAGCAAGAAGAGGTTGAAAGGCTCTTAGTGCTAGGGAGACTGCTAGCAGTTCTAAGTGATTTATGTGAAACTGTTTGTTGTCCCATTGTCCCTAAATATTGTGATTGCTGAGGTGTGCTCCCCATCCAATCATTGATGCATCTGTTGTGAGAATGGCGTGAGGCACAGGGTCTTGAAAAGGCCGCCCTTTGTTTAAATTTGTGGGATTCCACCACTGAAGCGAAAAGTGTGTTTGGCGGTCTATCAACACTAGATCTTGGAGATGACCATGTGCCTGCGACCATTGTTTTGCGAGGCACTGTTGTAAGGGCTGCATGTGTAACCTTGCGTTTGGGACAATGGCGATGCATGATGCCATCATACCTAGCAGTTTCATGACAAAACGGACAGTGTAGTGCTGGTTTGGCTGAATTTTTGGCAATATGGTGTAGAACGATTGCACTCTTTGTGGGCTTGGACTTGCAAGCGCCTTTTGAGTGTTTAGTGTAGCCCCTAAGTAATGCTGAATTTGCTAAGGTTGCAGGTGTGATTTTTGGTAATTTATTGAGAACCCTATTGTGTGTAGGATGTCTATTACATAACTGTGTGATGTTGACACTGCTTTTGAGTGTTGGCTTTTATTAGCCAATCGGTGAGATATGGGAATACATGTGTATGTTGTCTCCTTATGTATGCTGCAACTACGGCAAGGCATTTTGTAAAGACTCTGGGGGCTGTTGTTATCCCGAAGGATAACACCTTGAATTGGTAATGTTTTCCTTGTATAACAAACCTGAGGTATTTTCTGTGAGCTGGATGGATGTGTATGTGAAAATACGCATCTTTTAGATCCAGTGTTGTCATAAATTCTCCCTGTTGTAGCAGTGGGACTACATCTTGTAGTGTTACCATGTGAAAGTGTTCTGATCGGATGTAGAGGCTGAGAGTCCGGAGATCTAATATTGGTCTTAATGTTTTGTCTTTCTTGGGAATAAGGAAGTACAGGGAGTAAACCCCTGTTCCTTTTTGATGATGTGGCACCAGTTCTATGGCTTGTTTGAGTAATAGTGCCTGTACTTCTGTTTGTAACACTGCAAGACGTTGCGATGAAAGTTTGTGTGCTTTTGGGGGAATGTCTGGAGGAAACTGTGTGAACTCTATGCAGTAACCATAATGGATAGTACCCATGTGTCTGTTGTGATGTTTAACCATTGGTCGTGGAACATTTTCAGTCTTCCTCCCACAGGGGAAGTGTGTTGAGGGAAGGTGATGATAAAGTCACTGGTATATGTTTTGAGGATTGGAATTTTCCTCTAGATTTGGGGAATTGTCCTATGTAGGATCCCCAAAATCCCCCTCTTTGGTATTGTGTTTGGTACGAGGGCTTGGATTGTGAGGTGGATGGCTCGGAGGGCTGTGGCCTGAAGCCTCCCCTATATTGAGGCTTCCGAAATGAGCCTCTGTTTTAGGATGAATAAAGAGCTCCCAACGCTTTGGCAGTGTCGGCCTCCTTTTTCATCTTATCTATGACTGTGTCCACCTGTGTGCCGAATAATTGTTGCTGATTAAAAGGCATGTTGAGGACTGCCTGTTGGATTTCAGGTTTAAAACCTGATGACCTGAGCCATGCATGTCGCCTAACGGTGATAGCTGTATTTATAGTCCTTGCAGCTGTATCTGCTGAGTCTAGCGCTAATCTTATTTGATTGTTCGTAATTGCCTGTCCCTCCATTACTACCTGCTGGGCTCTCTTTTGTTGGTCCTTGGGGAGATGCTGAATAATGTCCTTCATCTCATCCCAATGAGCCCTATCGTATCTAGCTAGAAGGGCCTGCGAATTAGCTATGCACCACTGATTGGCTGCCTGTGACGCCACCCTTTTCCCTGCAGCATCACATTTTTTGCTTTCTTTATCTGGAGGGGGTGCATCTCCAGAGGACTGTGAGTTAGCCCTTTTCCTTGCTGCGCTGACCACTACTGAATCGGGGGGCAGCTGTTGTGTGATATAAACGGGGTCTGAGGGTGGTGGCTTGTATATTTTTCTCTACCCTTGGGGTTATAGCCCTTCCTTTAACTGGCTCTTGGAATATCTGCTGCGCATGTTTGAGCATACCGGGGAGCATGGGTAAGCTTTGGTATGTGGCATGAGTTGAGGACAATGTATTGAACAAGAAGTCGTCCTCTAGAGGTTCTGTGTGCATGGTCACATTGTGAAAAGCTGCTGCCCTAGCTAGAACCTGTGTATACGAGGTGCTATCCGCAGGTGGTGATGGCTTAGATGGGTAGCACTCTGGGCTACTGTCTGAGACTGGGTCGTCATACAGATCCCATGGATTTGTGTCCTGATGTGACTGCATAGTGTGTGATGGAGACTGTGCAGTGGGTGTAGCAGGCTGGGAGACAGTACGCAGAGGAGAGTGAGGAGGAGACTGGTGAGGAGAAAACTGGGGAGGCGGAGATTTCTCTCTTGGCGCTTTAGCCGTTGGCTGATCAGTGTCCAAACGTCCGTGGAAGGCCAGTTTTCTTTTTATTTTGAGAGGAGGTGCTGTGAGGATCTTGCTAGTGGCCTTGTGGATCTGTATCCTGGTCTGTTCGTCATCGAAATCCTCCATTTGTTGTAATTCTTCCTCAAATCTATGACTTTCTTTTAACTGTTTCAAAAGTCCATACTCCTCTATATAGGAATGTTTTTTCGGCTCCGAAGCCGTTTTTTCGGCACCGAAGGGCCTGGAGTAGTTGTTGGCCTCGGTTCCGAAAGTGACTTCCAGGGTCTCGACTTGATGGGTCGTAGCCCCTTTCTAGCCTTGTTACCCCCAATTTTGGCCTGTTTGTGAGTATATGTCAGGGTGTTTTTACTGTCTCACTGGGATCCTGCTAGCCAGGGCCCAGTGCTCATAGTGAAAACCCTATGTTGTCAGTGTGTTTGATATGTGTCACTGGGATCCTGCTAGCCAGGACCCCAGTGCTCATAAGTTTGTGGCCTATATGTGTTCCCTGTGTGGTGCCTAGCTGTATCACTGAGGCTCTGCTAACCAGAACCTCAGTGTTTATGCTCTCTGTTTGCTTTAAAATTGGCACTGCAGGCTAGTGACTAATTTTACCAATTCTCATTGGCACACTGGAACACCCTTATAATTCCCTTGTATATGGTACCTAGGTACCCAGGGTATTGGGGTTCCAGGAGATCCCTATGGGCTGCAGCATTTCTTTTGCCACCCATAGGGAGCTCAGACAATTCTTACACAGGACTGCAATTGCAGCCTGAGTGAAATAATGTCCACGTTATTTCACAGCCATTTTTCACTGCACATAAGTAACTTATAAGTCACCTATATGTCTAACTCTCACTTGGTGAAGGTTAGGTGCCAAGTTATTTAGTGTGTGGGCACCCTGGCACTAGCCAAGGTGCCCCCACATTGTTTATGGCAAATTCCCCAGACTTTGTGAGTGCGGGGCACCATCACATGCATGCACTACACATAGGTCACTACCTATGTGTAGCGTCACAATGGTAACTCCGAACATGGCCATGTAACATGTCTAAGATCATGGAATTGTCACCCCAATATCATTCTGGTATTGGGGGGACAATTCCATGATCCCTCAGGTCTCTAGCACAGAACCCGGGTACTGCCAAACTGCCTTTCCGGGGTTTCCACTGCAGCTGCTGCTGCTGCCAACCCCTCAGACAGGTTTCTGCACCCTGGGGTCTGGGCAGCCCAGTCCCAGGAAGGCAGAACAAAGGACTTCCTCAGAGAGAGGGTGTTACACCCTCTCCCTTTGGAAAAAGATGTCAGGGCTGGGGAGGAGTAGCCTCCCCCAGCCTCTGGAAATGCTTTGATGGGCACAGATGGTGCCCATCTTTGCATAAGACAGTCTACACCGGTTCAGGGATCCCCCAGCCCTGCTCTGGCACGAAACTGGACAAAGGAAAGGGGAGTGACCACTCCCCTGACCAGTACCTCCCAGGGGAGGTGCCCAGAGCTCCTCCAGTGTGTCCCAGACCTCAGCCATCTTGGATTCAGACGTGTTGGGGCACACTGGACTGCTCTGAGTGGCCAGTGCCAGCAGGTGACGTCAGAGACCCCTCCTGATAGGTGCTTACCTCTTTCAGTAGCCAAGCCTCCTTTCTTAGTAGCCAAACCTCCTTTTCTAGCTAGTTAGGGTCTCTCCTCTGGGCTCTTCCTCAGATAACGAATGCAAGAGCTCACCAGAGTTCCTCTGCACTTCCCTCTTAGACTTCTGCCAAGGATCGACCGCTGACTGATCCAGGACGCCTGCAAAACCGCAGCAAAGTAGCAAGAAGACTACCAGCAACATTGTAGTGCCTCATTCTGCCAGCTTTCGTGACTGTTTCCTGGTCGTGCATGCTCTGAGGGCTGTCCGCCTTTACCCTGCACTGGAAGCCAAGAAGAAATCTACCGTGGGTCGACGGAATCTTCCCCCTGCCAATGCAGGCACCAAAGTAATGCATCACTGGTCCACTGGGTCCCCTCTCATCCTGATGAGCGTGGTCCCTGGAACACAGGAGCTGGGTCCAATTGTCTCCCACAGTCCAGTGGCCCTTCTGTCCAAATTTGGTGGAGGTAAGTCCTTGCCTCCCTACGCCAGACAGCAAACCTCTGTACTGCGTGATTTGCAGCTGCTCCAGCTTCTGTGCACTTTTCCAAGGATTCCTTTGTGCACAGCCTAGCCTGGGTCCCCAGCACTCCGTCCTGCATTGCCCAACTCACTGAGTTGAAATCCAACGTCGTGGGACCCTCCTTTTGTGACTCTGAGTTTACAGATCTTTTAAGTGCCTGTTCTGGTACTTCTGCAGGTGCTGCCTGCTTCTGCGGGGGCTCTCCCTCCTCCAAGGGGCGACATCCTGGTCCTTCCTGGTTCTCAGCAGCACCCAAAATCCTCAACCGCGACTCTTGCAGCTAGCAAGGCTTGTTTACGGTACTTCTGCCTGGAAACACTTCTGTAACCTCCAGCACGCCGTGGGACATCTTCCATCCAAAGGAGAAGTTCCTAGCTCTCTTCGTTGTTGCAGAATCTTCTGCTTCTTCCACACGGAGGCAGCCCTTTTGCACCTTCATCCGGGGTTTTGTGGGCTCCTGCACCCCCTGGACACTTGCGTGACTCTTGGACTTGGTCCCCTTCCTTTACAGGTCCTCAGGTCCAGGAATCCATCTTCAGTGTTTTGCTGGTGCTTGTGGTTCTTGCAGAATCCCCTATCACAACTATTCTGTCTTTCTGGGGTACTAGGGTAACTTTGCTCCTACTTTTCAGGGTCTTGGGGGGGGGGGCTATCTTGGACACCCTTACTGTTTTCTTACAATCCCAGCGACCCTCTACAACCTCCCATAGGTCTGGGGTCCATTCGTGATTCGCACTCCAGTTTTGGAGTATATGGTTTGTGTTGCCCCTAGACCTAGGTCTACCTATTGCATCCTATTGTGATTCTACATTGTTTGCACTACTTTTCTTACTGTTACTTACCTGTTTTGGGTTTGTGTGCATATAATTTGTGTATATTACTTACCTCCCAAGTGAGGGTATCCTCTGAGATGCTTTTGGCATATTGTCACTAAAATAAAGTACCTTTATTTTTATTAACTCTGAGTATTGTGTTTTCTTATGATATTGTGCTATATGATATAAGTGGTAAAGTAGGAACTTTGCATGTCTCCTAGTTCAGCCTAAGCTGCTTTGCCATAGCTACCTTCTATCAGCCTTAGCTGCTAGAAACACTTCTATTCTACTAATAAGGGATAACTGGACCTGGCACAGGGTGTAAGTACTACAAGGTACCCACTATAAGCCAGGCCCGCCTCCTACAGTCAGTGCCGTATGCTTTAGGAGCCTGTGCCTCGGCTCGAGTCCGAAGGCTTTGTTGTTGGTGTCCCCTTTCTCAGTGCCGAAGATGTTGCTTGGTCACCGGCAGTTTTCTTACGGGTGGAGCCATGGCCTTCTGGCAGTGGCGTCCCCGAGGCCTTGTATTTGGGCTTGGATTGGGTCTGGGCAAGCGTGTACTCGTGCTGGCCCGCTGTAATCAGTCGGTTGATGTCGGACTCGTGTTCGGAGTCGGACCCCCGAACGGAGACGGCGGTGTGGATCATCTCCTCCTCTTCTGCATTGAGGCGTTCGGTGCTTCTGGACACCATCTTTAACCTTCGCGCTCTTCGGTCTCTCAGTCTTTTTCGAGTGGAAGGATCTGCAGGCCTCGCAAGTATCCTCTTGGTGATCTGGAGATAGACACAGGTTACAAACTAGATGTTGGTCCATGTAAGGATATTTGGCGTGGCACAGAGGGCAGAATCTAAATGGGGTCCGTCCATGAGGCTTCGACAAGACTTTTGGTCGGGCCAACCAGGCCCAAGTTGGGCGCGGGTGCCCCGAAGGGCAAGTAGAGATCCGTATCCGCCGGTACCGAGGTGTCGATGATAGATGGTCCTCGATCGAAAACAATACCGACGAATTTAGAGAGTTTGTAATATTTTTCTGACTCGAACAACCGGAGTGAAAAGAAAAACGTCTGAACCTGATGGCGGAAAGAAAACAATCTAAGATGGAGTTGATGCCCATGCGCAATGGAGCCGAAAAGGAGGAGTCACTCGGTCCCATGACTCTAAAAGACTTCTTTGAAGAAAAACAACGTGTAATACTCCAAGCCCAACACTAGATGGCAGGACCTGTGTATAGCATGTGTATCTGCAGCTACATGTGCCATCGAACCATATATATATGGAAAATGTCACTTACACAGTGTACATCTGTTTGTGGCATGTAGTGCGGCAGAGTCACATGCTATGCATATCTCTTCCGACATCTAGTGTTGGGCTCGGAGTGTTACAAGTTGTTTTTCTTCGAAGAAGTCTTTTTGGACTCCTCCTTTCGGTTACAGTGCGCAAGGGCATCGACTCCATTGTTAGATTGCTTTCCCGCAAAGGGTGAAGGAAGGAGTAGAGATGTCCATGCAAATGTAAATGTATCTACGTATGTACGAATGTTAAACTTGAACGACTTCAGGCTTCCGGGGAGGGTGCATGTGAATCTGCAGCATTACACGCCACGAACAGATGTACACTGGGTTCCGTTCGATAGCATGTGTAGCTGCAGATACACGAGCTATGCCTAGACTACAAAGCAGTTAGTCCTCCCAAAAAAATTGCGGTGGCTAGCCTGTAGAAGTTGAAAAAATCATCAACATAGTAGTGTTTTGTAAATGTATGAGGAGTTGACCATGTAGCTGCTTTACATAAATCAGCCATTGGTATGTTTCCTAAAAATGCCATTGACGCACATTTTTTTCTTGTAGAATGTGCTCTAGGAGTGATCAAAAGTTGTCTTTTTGCTTTGATATAGCATGTTAGTATGCATCCAACAATCCATCTTGCTAACCCTTGTTTTGATATAGGATTGCCTTTATGTGGTTATTGAAAAGCAACAAAAATGTGTTTTGTTTTTCTAAATTCTTTATTTCATAAGAGCTCTTTTGAGATCTAGAGTATGAAGAGCTCTTTCTGCCACAGAGTCTGGCTGTGGAATGAAGACTGGCAATTCTACTGTTTGGTTGATGTGAAAAGGAGATACTACTTTTGGTAGAAATGTTGGATTTGTTCTAAGTACAACTTTATGTTTGTGTACTTGGAAAAATGGTTCCTCAAGAGAGAACGCTTGCATTTCACTAACTCTTCTTAAAGAAGTAATAGCTACAAGGAAGGCAACCTTCCATGTCAAAAATTTAATTTGGCAAGAGTGCATGGGTTCAAAAGGTGGGCCCATGAGTCTGGTAAGTACAATATTTAAATTCCAAGAAGGAACTGGTGGTGTTCTGGGTGCAATAATGTGTTTTAAACCTTCCATGAAGTCTTTAATAACGGGAACTCTGAATTGAGAAGTTTGTTGAATAGTTTGTAAATAAGCAGATATTGCATTAAGGTGGATTTTGATGGATGAAAAAGCTAAATTTAATTGCTGCAAATGAAGTAAATAACATACTATATCTTGTATAGATGTTTTAAGTGGATCAGTGTTTTTAGATTGACAGTAGTAGACAAATCTTTTCCATTTATTTGCGTAACATTGTCCAGTAGTATGTTTACATGCTTGTTTAATTACTTCCATACATTCTGATGGAAGTTTTAGGTAACCAAATTCTATGACTTCAGGAGCCAAATCACTAGATTGAGAGCACTGGGGTTTGGGTGCCTGATTTGACCTTTGTTTTGTGTTAACAAATCTGGTTTGTTTGGAATGAGGTACTACAGACAGGTCTAGGAGTGTTGTGTACCTATGCTGATGTGCCCAGGTTGGAGCTATGAGTATCATGGTAAGTGGTGTTTGACGTAGTTTGCTGACCAGAAAGGGAAGGAGTGGGAGAGGGGGAAAAGCATAAGCAAATATCCCTGAACAATTGATCCACAGATAGGGGATGTGGGTGTCTGGATGCGAAGTTTTAGCATTTTGTGTTTTTGCTTGTTGCGAATAGATCAATGTCTGGTGTTCCCCACTTTTGAAAGTACTTTTGAAGTACTTGGGGGTGAATCTCCCATTCGTGTGTTTGTTGGTGATTTCTGCTGAGGACATCTGCCAATTGATTGTCTATCCCTGAAATGTACTGTGCTATTAGGTGAATTTGATTGTGAATTGCCGATTTCCAAATTGTTTGTGCTAAAAGGGACAGTAGAGATGAATGTGTCCCTCCCTGTTTGTTGAGATAATACATGGTTGTCATTTTGTCTGTCTTTTTAAGAACATTCTTCTGTTTGAGAAGATGTTAAAATGCTTTTAGGGCAAGGAATATAACTAATAACTCTAAGTGGTTTATGTGTAGCTGTTTCTGTTTGACATCCCTTTGCCCTTGAATGGTGTGATTGTTTAGGTGAGCTCCCCAACCAATCATTGATGCATCTGTTGTGATTATGGCCTGAGGCACAGGGTCTTGAAACAACCGTCCCTTTATTAAATTGCTGCGATTCCACCACTGAAGGGACATATGTGTTTGGCAGTCCATCAACACTAGATCTTGAAGTTGACCGTGTGCCTGTGACCAATGTTGTGCAAGGCACTGTTGTAAGGGCCTCATGTTTAATCTTGCATGTGGGACTATTGGTATGCAAGATACCATCATTCCCAAGATCTTCATGACAAATCTACAGTATATTATTGATTTGGCTGTATAAGTGGAATTAGATTTTGGAAAGCTGGTATCCTTTGTGTATTTGGACATGCTAGAGCTAGTTGAGTATTTAGGATAGCACCTAAATACGGTTGTACTTGTGCTGGTTGAAGGTGTGACTTTTGGTAGTTTACAGAAAATCCTAGTGTGTGCAGAGTTTCTATCACGTACTATGTATGTTTTTGGCCTTGTGTACGATTGTTTGATTTTATGAGCCAATCATCTAGATATGGAAAGACATGGATGTGCTGTCTTCTTAAGTATGCTGCTACTACTGCTAGACACTTTGTGAACACCCTTGGAGCTGTTGTTATTCCGAAAGGTAACACTTTGAACTGGTAGTCTTTTCCTTGTATGACAAACCTGAGGTATTTTCTGTGAGCTGGGTGGATGGGTATGTGGAAATACGCATCTTTGAGGTATGACAGGTGCCTAAGGCAACAACGTCCGGCTTGTGGAATCTTCTGTCCTCAGGATCTGTGTAGATTCTCCAACACAGGTGATGGTTTTGAGGGATCCCCTGGGTCCTCTCTGCCTTCTGTCCAACAAGGGAGATGATAAGCCCTTGCCTCTGCCACTGGAAGAGAATCCCTTTGCACCATGACTGTTACACTAACCAAGGCTTGTTGACTCCTGCCCGAGGGGTCTTCAGGCTCCAAGTAGCCCCACCACTCTACCTCTACAAGGGGAGCCTCCTCTCTGCTGGTCCAGCGACGTGGTTGAATGTGCCTCACTGCGACTTACTGTGCCTGCTGCCAGTGGGTTGCTAGTGGGGGCTCCAACTGCTTCTGTTGGCTCTCCTGTCTTCTGAGGGTCAGGACCGTGCTGGTCCTCCACAGCATTTGCTTGTGATTGTTGGTGGCCATCCTGACCACTGTTTCATCTGCAATCTGGCGACCGTCGAGGGACAGCTCGTAGGCAACTGCAGGGCTCCCACTGCAGCTCCTGGACCCCACAGCTGGACTTCACCCATCACCGTCGACCCCAATTATCAGCCACAGAAGGGTGAGTATTGGCTCCTGCTCCACCTGGACATTACTGCATGGACTGGACTCAGACCCCTTCTTTTGCAGGTTCTCTTCACCCAGAATCCACCCTTGGGTTGCACTGGTCCGGTCCTGCCTCTGCATTCTCCAACCACAACGTCTCCATGTTAGCCTGTGGGAAAACCGGCTAACGTACCTCTCTGGACCCAGCCGCTGGGGATCTTTTAAGTTCTTACCTTTTTTGGGGTCCACTCTCCCCCAGTGTTTGTTTAACTACTCCATACTCTCTGGTGGGGGACACCTGTTCGCATTCCATTTTTCAGTATATAGTTTGGCTTCCCTATAGGGCTGTTGCTAATTTATGCTTTTCCTGAGTACTTACCTGTGTACATCTTGTGTGTTCGCACCTCCAAAGGGAGGTATGTCAATGGTAGTCTAGTTTGGTGTGCCTACAATAAAATACCTTTATTTTTGCAACACTGTGTGGTTCCTTTCATGTGTGATGAGTTACTGTGTGACTACTGTAGTACTGCAAGTGCTTCACACGCCTTCTAGATAAGTCTTGGCTGCTCACCACAGCTACCCTAGAGAGCCCTGGCTGGATAGACACTAACCTATCTAATTCGGGTTTGCCTGGACCCATCATAGGTGTCCACCACACACTGGGCCAGCTTCCTACAGCCTGGGAATATTCTAAGATAAGGAATCTGCGGCTGGAATCTATGAAATATATTTAATAAGAAAAAATTGCTTCAAGATCCCGCAAGTGGAAGGGCCAATTAAATGTTTATGATCCTCAATAGAGATTCCTTGAATGAAGAAGATGGAATTACTGCTTTTCAGAAGTATTTCTCACTGTAGATGAAGACTGTTAGCAACTGTTTCTGTCATGGAACGACCACAGTAACAGAAAAGACTGTTGTCGCTGCTAACAGTTACTGGAACTCAGTTTACCAAAACATAGCAAGTGGACAATGCTTCCCTTAGCTAAAGTGTTTGATTGACATTCTTGGAAATTTGTTTTTCTCTTAACCAACTGACTTCACGTTCACTACGCAAGTCTACAGCTACTCGATCTCCTCATGAGAAATAAAAACAGGAAAGCAATTAAAAGGCAGATCAAACATGTTCTGTTCTGCCTGTGGTTTGGAAGATGTGAACTGCGATCAAAAAGAGCACTCGACAAATAACTAACTGTTTTAGCCATGCCAGCCTTATGTGTTACACCAACCACACTGTTGGTGATTATTATCTCCTTAATAATCTCCTGGTAATCTTCATTTTTTTCTAGAGGTTTTCCAGAAACCTGATCAGGGAATTCCATACGGATCAACAGGAGTATCCTAGGAGTGTGGAAAAACTTGCAGTGCTATGAAGACGTTTGGAGAAAATCATGCAAAACAATTCAATCGCATACCTTCCTTTCAGGAACGGTAAGTGGAAGTGAAAATCTGGAAAACGCGGAGTTTGTTTTACAAGGTGATACAAATAAACTCTCAATTTGTGACTTGCAAACCTAACAAATGTATTCCCAGACAATTCTGCAAAACGTAATATATTTCACCAAAACGGGGTTCCCTCTAAAAACAGCCTAACCCTTTCTCTGCAGTATACCGTATTAAATGTCTCCCAACCAATGCAGATGGCATTCGATCTCTACTCGGCATGGTTATTGTAGGAAGTTGGCTCTGTATATACTATCTCAAAGTGAGAGATAGTGTGCACAGAGTCCAAGGGTTCCCCTTAGAGGTAAGATAGTGGCAAAATTAGATAATTCTAATGCTTTATTTTGTGGTAGTGTGGTCGAGCAGTAGGCTTATCAGAGGGTAGTTTGTAGGAAAATGGCTCCCTGTTGCAGTTGCCCCGCACTTTTTGCCTGATAATGATGCTGACTTGACTGAGAAGTGTGATTGGACCCTGCTAACCAGGCCCCAGCACCAGTGTTCTTTCACCAAAAATGTACCATTATTTCCACAATTGGCACACCTCTGGCACACAGATAAGTCCCTTGTAAAAGGTACCAGTGGTACCAAGGGCCCTGTGACCAGGGAAGGTCTCTAAGGGCTGCAGTACGTGTTGTGCCACCCTTAGGGACCTCTCCCCTAACACATGCACACTGCCATTGCAGATTGTGTGTGTTGGTGGGGAGAAAAAGGCAAAGTCGACATGGCATCCCCCTCAGGATGCCATGCACACAAAATACTGCCTGTGGCATAGGCAAGTAAACCCCTCTAGCAGGCCTTACAGCCTTAAGGCAGGGTGCACTATACCACAGGTGAGGGCATTGCTGCATGAGCAATATGCCCCTACAGTGTCTAAGTCTATTCTTAGACATTGTAAGTACAGTGTGGCCATATTAAGCATAAGTTCTGGGAGTTTGTCAAAACGAACTCCACAGCTCCATAATGGCTACACTGAATACTGGGAAGTTTGGAATCAAACTTCTCAGAATAATAAACCCACACTGATGCCAGTGTTGGATTTATTAAAAAATGCACACAGAGGGCATCTTAGAGATGCCCTCTGTATTTTACCCAATCCTTCAGTGCAGGACTGACTGGTCTGTGCCAGCCTGCTGCTGAGAGACGAGTTTCTGACCCCTTGGGGTGAGAGCCTTTGTGCTTTCTGAGGCCAGAAACAAAGCCTGTTCTGGGTGGAGATGCTTAACACCTCCCCCCTGCAGGAACTGTAACACCTAGCAGTGAGCCTCAAAGGCTCAAGCTTCATGCTACAATGCCCAAGGCCACTCCAGCTAGTGGAGATGCCCGCCCCCTTGACACAGCCCCCACGTTTGTGGCAAGTCCAGGGGAGATAATGAGAAAAACAAGGAGGAGTTACCCACCAGTAAGGACAGCCGCTAAGGTGTCCTGAGCTGAGGTGACCCCTGCCTTTAGAAATCCTCCATCTTGATTTTGGAGGATTCCCCCAATAGGAATAGGGATGTGCTCCCCTCCGCTCAGGGAGGAGGCACAAGGAGGGTGTAGCCACCCTCAAGGACAGTAGCCATTGGCTTTAGCCTCCCAGACCTAAACACACCCCTAAATTCAGTATTTAGGGCCGACCCTGAACCCAGGAAATTAGACTCCTGCAACCTGAAGAAACAAGAATGACTGCTGACCTACAAGCCTGCAGAGAATATGGAAGAATGCAACTGCTTTGGCCCCAGCCCTACCGGCCTGTCTCCAACTTCGAAAACCTGTAACCAGTGACGCATCCGACAAGGACCAGCGACCTCTGAAGCCTCAGAGGACTGCCCTGGACTAAAGGACCAAGAAACTCCTGTGAGCAGCGGCCCTGCTCAAAACCAGCTACTTCTTTGCAACAAAGAAGCAACTTTCAAAGACTGCACGTTTCCCGCCGGAAGTGTCAGACTTCACACACTGCATCCAACGCCCAGAGAACAAACATCACAGGGAAGACTCCCCGGCGACTGCGAGCCCGTGAGTAGCCAGAGACGACCCCCCTGAACCCCACAGCGACGCCTGCAGAGAGAATCCAGAGGCTCCCCCTGACCGCGACTGCCTGTAACAAGGGACCCGACGCCTGGAACCAGCATTGCACCCTCAGCCCCCAGGACCTGAAGGAACCGAACTTCAGGGCAGGAGTGACCCCCAGGTCGACCCTCTGCCTAGCTCAGGTGGTGGCTGTCCCGAGAAGCCCCCACATGTGCCTGCCTGTACCGCTAGAGTGACCCAGGGGTCCCTCCATTGATTCCTATCTAAAACCCAAAGCCTGCTTTGCACACTGCACCCGTCCGTCCCTGTGCCACTGAGAGTGTGTTTTGTGTGCCTACTTGTGTCCCCCCAGTGCTCTACAAAACCCCCCTGATCTGCCCCCTGAGGACGCAGGTACTTATCTGCTAGCAGACTGGAACCGGAGCCCCTCCCTCCCACCTCCCCCTCTTAATGGCAGTTGCTGCGTGGCCGCGCCGCTGGCGTGTCGGAGGCGCGCCAGAGGCAAGCCTGTCTGCGCCTGAGCCGTGCCCAGCGCCAGTCCCCCTGGTCCCGCCAGTCAAAAGCCCCCCAGACTATACTACCACCCCCACTCTCTCCTCTCCCTCAACCCCGGAGCCCGCCCCAACTGCTGTCAAACAACTCCCACTCACACACAAGGCCCCTTCTCCTGCCACACCTGCCTTTTCTACTGGTCCACACCCGATGCAACGCACCACATCACCAAATACCTCACCCCCAACACAACAACCCCCGCACCTACCAACACACCCCACAACCTTCAGAAGCCCCACACCACAGCCACCCCCACTCTCAACAACACCACAAACATCCACACAAACACTATCACACACCACAACAACCACACCACCCGCAACCACCTCTACTGCCTACTACTGAACACCCGGTCCCTACACAAACATGCCATAGAACTCTGGGACCTCATCACTTCACACTCACCCGACATCGTCTTCCTCACTGAAACCTGGACAAACCCCACATCCGAGTCAGACATAGCCATAGCCACCCCGGAAGGCTACAAACTCCAACGCAGAGAACGACCCAACAAGCCAGGAGGCGGCATCGCCATCCTTCATAGAAACACCATCAAGGTCACCACCAACACTCTCGACACCCTCAACAACGCAGAACACATGCACTTCCTCATCCACGTCAACAACACCACCACCCCTCAGAGGCACCCTCATATACAGACCCCCAGGACCGCGCCCCCCTTTCTGCGACACCATCAGCACACATGCGCTCACCTCCACAGACTACTTACTCCTCGGCGATTTCAACTTCCACCTAGAAAACCCTCACGATCACAACTCATCTTACCTCCTAGACAACCTTTTAAATCTAGGACTCAAACAACTAGTCACAGCCCCCACCCACGCAGCTGGACACACACTCAACGCAATTTTCACATCCAGCCAACACATCACCTACACCCACACCACCAAACTCCAATGGACAGATCACCAATGCATCCACTTCTCCTACAACAAACCCCCCAAGCACCACCAACATCACACCACCCCCTACCGCATGTGGGACAAGATACCCACGGAACACCTAATCAACCAACTGACGCAAACCCCCCCCCAACATAACCAACCCCAACACCGCCGCTCACAGCCTCAACAAATGGGTCACCTCCTGTGCCGACAACCTCGCCCCCTCAGAAAAAACATCACTACCCGAAACATCAAGAACGCACCATGGTTCACCAGTGAACTCCACGAATCCAAACGCAAATGCCGCAAAGCAGAGAAAATCTGGAGACAAGAACCCACCACCACTTTCACCACCCTCAAAACCACCACACGCATCCACCACCAACTCATACGCACCGCCAAAAGAGCACACTACAAAGAACGCATTGACAACAACTCACAGAACAGTAAGGAACTCTTTACCATCATCAAAGAGCTCTCCAAACTCAAGGCCAGCAACCTAGAGCCCACACACACACAAACCCTCTGCAACTCCCTCTCAGATCACTTCCACCGCAAAATTCTTGACATACATAACAGCTTCGCTCAACATACACCCCCCTCCCACACCACTCACCCATCTCACACATACCCACCACACACACCACACAACCTACTCACCACCTGGGCCCCCACCAACGATGAAGAAACTGAAACCACTATGAACTCTATTCACTCTGGCTCCCCCTCCGACCCATGCCCCCACCGTATATACAACAGAGCCAGCCCCGCCATCGCCCCCATACTCCGAGCCACAATCAACAGCTCCTTCGAAACCGCCACCTTCCCAGACCTCTGGAAACACGCAGAAGTCACCGCACTCCCAAAAAAAACCAAAGCCAACCCAGACGATCTCTCCAACTACCGCCCCATCTCCCTCCTCCCCTTCCCAGACAAGGTTACGGAAAAAATGGTCAACTCCCGCCTATCCCACTTCCTCGAGACAAACAACACACTCGACCCCTCCCAATCTGGGTGTGAGAAAGTAGCCTCTTTCTAGCCTTGTTACCCCCACTTTTGGCCTGTTTGTGAGTGTATGTCAGGGTGTATTCACTGTCTCACTGGGATCCTGCTAGCTAGGGCCCAGTGCTCATACTGAAAACCCTATGTTTTCAGTATGTTTGTTATGTGTCACTGGGACCCTGCTAGCCAGGACCCCAGTGCTCATAAGTTTGTGGCCTATATGTATGTGTTCCCTGTGTGATGCCTAACTGTCTCACTGAGGCCCTGCTAACCAGAACCTCAGTGGTTATGCTCTCTCTGTACAAATTGTCACTAACAGGCTAGTGACCAATTTCACCAATTTACATTGGCATACTGGAACACCCTTATAATTCCCTAGTATATGGTACTGAGGTACCCAGGGTATTGGGGTTCCAGAGAGATCCCTATGGGCTGCAGCATTTTTTTGCCACCCATAGGGAGCTCTGACAATTCTTACACAGACCTGCCAGTGCAGCCAGAGTGAAATAACGTCCATGTTATTTCACAGCCATTTACCACTGCACTTAAGTAACTTATAAGTCACCTATATGTCTAACCTTTACCTGGTAAAGGTTGGGTGCTAAGTTACTTAGTGTGTGGGCACCCTGGCACTAGCCAAGGTGCCCCCACATTGTTCAGGGCAAATCCCCCGGACTTTGTGAGTGTGGGGACACCATTACACACGTGCACTATACATAGGTCACTACCTATGTATAGCGTCACAATGGTAACTCCGAACATGGCCATGTAACATGGGTAAGATCATGGAATTGTCACCCCAATGCCATTCTGGCATTGGGGAGACAATTCCATGATCCCCCGAGTCTCTAGCACAGACCCGGGTACTGCCAAACTACCTTTCCTGGGGTTTCACTGCAGCTGCCAACCCCTCAGACAGGTTTCTGCCCTCCTGGGGTCCAGCCAGGCTTGGCCCAGGAAGGCAGAACAAAGGACTTCCTCAGAGAGAGGGTGTTACACCCTCTCCCTTTGGAAAAAGGTGTCAGGGCTGGGGAGGAGTAGCCTCCCCCAGCCTCTGGAAATGCTTTGATGGGCACAGATGGTGCCCATCTCTGCATAAGCCAGTCTGCACCGGTTTAGGGATCCCCCAGCCTGCTCTGGCGCGAAACTGGACAAAGGAAAGGGGAGTGACCACTCCCCTGACCTGCACCTCCCCTGGGAGGTGCCCAGAGCTCCTCCAGTGTGCTACAGACCTCTGCCATCTTGGAAACAGAGGTGCTGCTGGCACACTGGACTGCTCTGAGTGGCCAGGGCCAGCAGGTGACGTCAGAGACTCCTTCTGTTAGGCTCTTACCTGTGTTGCTAGCCTATCCTCCTTCCTAAGTAGCCAAACCTCCTTTTCTGGCTATTTAGGGTCTCTGCTTTGGGGAATTCTTTAGATAACGAATGCAAGAGGTCATCAGAGTTCCTCTGCATCTCTCTCTTCACCTTCTGCCAAGGAATCGACCGCTGACTGCTCTGGAAGCCTGCAAAACTGCAACAAAGTAGCAAAGACGACTACTGCGACCTTGTAACGCTGATCCGGCCGCCTTCTCGACTGTTTTCCTGGTGGTGCATGCTGTGGGGGTAGTCTGCCTCCTCTCTGCACTAGAAGCTCTGAGGAAATCTCCCGTGGGTCGACGGAATCTTCCCCCTGCAACCGCAGGCACCAAAAGACTGCATCACCGGTCCTCTGGGTCCCCTCTCAGCACGACGAGCGTGGTCCCTGGAACTCAGCAACTCTGTCCAAGTGACTCCCACAGTCCAGTGACTCTTCAGTCCAAGTTTGGTGGAGGTAAGTCCTTGCCTCCCCACGCTAGACTGCATTGCTGGGTACTGCGTGATTTGCAGCTGCTCCGGCTCCTGTGCACTCTTCCAGGATTTCCTTTGTGCACAGCCAATGCTGGGTCCCCGACACTCTAACCTGCAGTGCATGACCTCCTGAGTTGTCCTCCGGCGTCGTGGGACCTTCTTTTGTGACTTCGGGTGAGCTCCGGTTCACTCCACTTCGTAGTGCCTGTTCCGGCACTTCTGCGGGTGCTGCTTGCTTCTGAGTGGGCTCTTTGTCTTGCTGGACGCCCCCTCTGTCTCCTCACGCAATTGGCGACATCCTGGTCCCTCCTGGGCCACAGCAGCATCCAAAAACCCTAACCGGGACCCTTGCAGCTAGCAAGGCTTGTTTTCGGTCTTTTTGCACGGAAACACCTCTGCAAGCTTTTTCACGACGTGGGACATCCATCCTCCAAAGGGGAAGTTCCTAGTCCCCTTCGTTCTTGCAGAATCCACAGCTTCTACCATCCGGTGGCAGCTTCTTTGCAAACTCAGCTGGCATTTCTTGGGCATCTGCCCACTCCCGACTTGAGTGTGACTCTTGGACTTGGTCCCCTTGTTCCACAGGTACTCTCGTCTGGAAATCCATCGTTGTTGCATTGTCGGTGTTGGTCTTTCTTGCAGAATTCCCCTATCACGACTTCTGTGCTCTCTGGGGAACTTAGGTGCACTTTGCACCCACTTTTCAGGGTCTTGGGGTGGGCTATTTTTCTAACCTTCACTGTTTTCTTACAGTCCCAGCGACCCTCTACAAGGTCACATAGGTTTGGGGTCCATTCGTGGTTTGCATTTCACTTCTAGAGCATATGGTTTGTGTTGCCCCTATCCCTATGTGCTCTCATTGCAATCTATTGTGACGGTAAATTGCTTGCATTGCTTTCTATTGCTATTACTGCATAATTTTGGTATTGTGTACATATATCTTGTGTATATTTGCTATCCTCATACTGAGGGTACTCACTGAGATACTTTTGGCATATTGTCATAAAAATAAAGTACCTTTATTTTTAGTATATCTGTGTATTGTGTTTTCTTATGATATTGTGCATATGACACCAGTGGTATAGTGGGAGCTTCACACGTCTCCTAGTTCAGCCTAAGCTGCTCTGCTAAGCTTCCTTTTCTATCAGCCTAAGCCGCTAGACACCTCTTCTACACTAATAAGGGATAACTGGACCTGGTGCAGAGTGTAAGTACCCCTTGGTACCACTACAAACCAGGCCAGCCTCCTACACTGGGTTCCGCAAGAACCACAGCACAGAAACCGCCCTCTTAGCATGCACCGATGAAATCAGATCCAGAGTCGACATGGGTGAGACCATAGCACTCATACTCCTGGACCTATCTGCAGCCTTTGACACGGTCTGCCACCACACACTCAGAAAACGCCTTCACGACGCAGGGATAAGGCACAAAGCCCTGGACTGGCTCACCTCCTTCCTCACCAACAGAACCCAAAAAGTCCGACTCCCACCCTTCCAATCGTCCGCCACCAAAATCACCTGCGGAGTCCCCCAAGGCTCCTCCCTCAGCCCCACACTATTTAACATATACATGACCCCACTAGCCAACATCATCAAACCCCATGTAATCACCATCCTCTCATACGCCGATGACACTCAACTCATCCTCTCCCTCACCCGCAACCCCAACACTGCCAAATCCAACCTACACAACGCACTCATCGACACCGCCACATGGATGACAGCCAACCACCTGAAACTCAACTCAAGCAAAACCGAAATAATCCTCTTTGGCCCACACAAAAACACTTGGGACCCCTCATGGTGGCACACCACGCTAGGCCCTGCACCCACCCCCGCCAACCACGCACACAACCTCGGCATCATCCTAGACTCCTCCCTCTCGATGACCCAACAAATCAACGCTCTCACCTCCTCATGCTTCAACACACTCTGTATACTGAAAAAAACATTCAAATGGATCCCCACAGAGACCAGAAAAACTGTCACTCACGCACTCATCAGCAGCAGACTTGATTACGGAAACGCCCTCTATGCCGGCACCACTCTAAAACTCAAGCGCAAACTACAGCGCATCCAGAACTCAGCAGCACGACTCATCCTCGACCTCCCCCGACACGAACACATCTACACATCTCTCCACACCTCAAATCCCTCCACTGGCTCCCCATTGACAAAAGGATCACCTTCAAGATCCTCATCCTCGCACACAAATCACTCCACAACACAGGCCCTGCCTAACTCAACGAAAGAGTCACCTTCCACACCCCCACACGAAACCTCCGCTCTGCTGACCTCTCTCTCGCCTCTGTCCCCCGCATCAAACACACCACCACCGGGGGCAGATCCTTCTCCTATCTGGCACCCAAAACCTGGAACACCCTCCCAACCCACCTCCGCAAGACCCAAAACCTACTTCTCTTCAGGAAGGGCCTCAAAACCTGGCTTTTCGAACAGTGATCCTCCCAGATCCACATACCTACCCCCCCCCCCCCAGCGCCTTGAGACCCTCGCGGGTGAGTAGCGCCCTTTATAAATCTCTTTGATTGATTGATTGATTTTTCTCCCCACAAGCACACACAAGCGGTGAGGCAGTGTGCATGTGCTGAGTGAGGGGTCCTCAGGGTGGCATAAGACATGTTGCAGCCCTTAGAGACCTTCCCTGGCATCAGGGCCCTTGGTACCAGGGGTACCAGTTACAAGGGACTTATCTGAATGCCAGGGCTGTGCCAATTGTGGAAGCAAAGGTACAGTTTAGGGAAAGAACACTGGTGCAGGGGCCTGGTTAGCAGGGTCCCAGCACACTTTCAATCAAAACTTAGCATCAGCAAAGGCAAAATGTTAGATGGTAACCATGCCAAGGAGGCATTTCCTTACAGTTATATTTCCTATATTTCAGAGATGCTTTTGCCTACATACTCTATCAAACTGAAGAAAACACTCAAAGAATGCGTTTAAAAAAAACAGACACTTGGGTACTTTGAAGCATGTATCAGTGAATTTTGTTATGTCTATGGTCTTATAAACATTGCAACATTTCCTTCATTATTTTTGCCAATTATGTATAAGTCACAATAAGCAAACGGATGGTACTCACAATGTCTGTTCTGACTGATGGTTGTTGAGATTAAATCTATAGGATGGAAGTTGCTCAATGTCTGCTTTTGTTAGCCCACGTGGTTTGGCTTCTCCCAATCTTTCCGCAAGGTTCAGCAACGCCTGTAGGATTCAGAACTCTTTTACTTATTTTTTAAGTTCACACAGGTCTTATTGAATCATGTAAAACTTTCATTGGGAGAAACGCCCAGGGAATGAACAACATTACTTGAAAGAAGAACATGTATTTCCCTCACTGAGCATCAGTATAGAAACATGTTAAACACCTGAAAACAAAGGGAACATCTAAAGTCTATGTTTTTAAAGATTTAAACTCCTTTGTTGTCAGAGTATACAGGAAGGTAACCATAGGGACAGTGGCCCATGCCCTATATCTTGCATTTTTTTTAAATTAAACATGAATTTATTTGAAAAATATTTATCACCAAAATTTTGTGAATTGGTGTGCAAGCTTTTTATAATTAGATACAGCTAGCAATGTTAGCTTCTAAATAGGATGTCTGTTTAAAATTAAAAGTCCTCTTTCATGCAATCAAATGAAAGGCAAAAGGTTCCACTTTCACTACAAAGTCTTATACACATGATGACAGAACTGAGTTTGCAAACCAGCATTTCTTTCAACGGTTTTAAGTATACATATAAAGCATTTTATAAATTATAATCCTACATTACTAAAGCACCATAAGCAAGCTAAGGCAAAGCCAAAAAACCTCTCGCTTTGGTGACCTATTGATTTTGACAATGGGTTTAGTCAGCGCTGTCCAATATCCATGATGCGCGCAGCATGGCTAAAGTAAAAAAAAAAAAAAAAAAAAATGCCTTTCACTCATCAACTGCCATAATATTGAAGGACCGTGCACCATGCAGAGTGGGTGTGTTTTTTTCCTTTTGAGTTATAGAACCAAGGTATTTTTGTTTAATAAATGGGCGGGGAGCGGAAGAAACATTGGAGATAGTGGGGGTGAATGACAAAGCAGCATTAGGTGGGTGGATCAGGGGGAGGGTGAGGGTGGGCAAAAAGAGCAAAACAGAGTGCAGAGGGTGAGCTGTACATAAACAAAGGAGATGGCTCGAAAAACACGCACTTTAATGGAAAAAATACTGCTTGAAAAGCAAGCAGTGGAAGCAGCGGTACCATCCAAACAAAGAAAATATAAAAGGGCAATAAACCATAGGAGGGACAAACACAAGAATTACAAGCTGGGACACAAATAAGTAGGCAAACAAGTGACAAGTAAAGCCAACCAATGGTAAGCAATTGGAGGGTTCCATACCCCTCTATGTCTTTGGTAAGCCATGATATGCCTCGCAATAGTGCATGCGCAGACTAGTAGGCTCAGTCTAAAAATACAGAGCCATATCCACACATGCTAATGCACTTTTCTCAAGGGTGAATTTGCAAATTTGTTCCTCCAAAAATGTATAAACGAGAAAGACTGCAAAATGATGCACAGCACAAAAAAATAATTTAGACTATAAATATTCACCTCATAGTTTTCAACCTCTCCATCTTCCACATCAAGCTCAAAGCTGAAAGTTGGGCCCACGGTGGGAGGCACTGGAAACATCGACCTGTCAAAGAAATCATCATTGTTTTGTTCAATGATCTGAAGAGCAAAGATTGTGTTTTAAGTCACTGAAAACAACAAGATATATTTTTCTCCCAAGAAGAATCAACAGGGAGATACACAACTGTATCGCAGTCTGTCAATGGCACCAAATTGCTAACCATATGGCTGTTGCCTGTAAAGCTTTGCCACTGAAAAAATAAACGTGGATTCATAACACAACTATGTTTTTTATTTTGAAAACGACCGATATGAGTATTATATGACAAACACACACTGATGGTATCCATAACCAAATTGAATGATCTAATAGATGTATTCAAGTTTCTTTCCAGCAGGAATGCTTTAAAGAACAGTTATGCAAGGTATTAGAAAAATTAGAGGCCAGGGTTACTGAAAACAAGTAAATTATCGATACAATTGATATGAATAATACGTTAACTTTAAAGTGATCCAGCACTCTTGGTTCTTGCTCTCCTTCCTGCACAACTGGTTGGTGAAGACTGCACTTCAAGTATGACAGGAAAACATTCTCCAAAAGGTGCTTCAAGACTTTTGGGCGTAACAGAGGTACAGCATCCTGTTCTAGTGCACCTGCCCCATACCCTGCATGTGTGCCATGAACCATTACTCCTTTGTAGCCGAATTCTTCTATTGTCATATTGGTTCGCACTTAATTAGGGATTGACTGGGTGGATGTAAGGAAATGCCTCTTTTTGCATGGTCACCCTCATGTTTTTTTGACTGATGCTGCTGTTTTTTCCACTTAAAGTGTGCACTGAGGGCTGCTAATCAGACATCAGTGCCTGTGCCCTTAAACGGGTATGTCGAATTGGCTCTTACCCAATTGGCTAAGCTACATTACCTGTAGGTTCTTAGTAAATAGTACTCAAGGTGCCTAGGGCAAGTAAGTTAGAGGGTACCCCACGGATAGCTGCAATGGTCGTGCCACTGTATGTGTGACATAAGCGAAACGAGACTCCCAGCCAGCCATTTGCAGTCTGGAATGGCAGTTTAATAAGCAGGCCGACTTAGCCATACAAAGCAATGGCACAGTCAGACTTTCCCCAGTATGTGTGTAAGCCACCCCCTGTGGCAGGCCTATCAAGTCCTAAGGCAGGACGCAACATATCCCATGGGCAGAACATTAATTTGACATGTTCTGATAGTTAAAACATGAAACTTTTTTTTACTGTGAAAAAGACTGGCTGCCCAATTGGCGAGTACAGGGCTACATGCTGACCCCTTAGTTGTGCTAACTCTGGAACAGTGTGACCGAAGTGGGTCATCAAAGGTACCAAACAACTAGTTACATTAAGCCAGACTTGATTCTCAGGTCGACATTATTTAACAAGTTGCAGTATAGAGCTTTAGAAAAGCTGCCACTTTGTTGCCTTCAGTCTCCTGTACCCATGGTTGCACACAGGGTTCTGTAGCTGAGACAGTTTTCTGCCCTCCTGGGGAGACATATCGCACGGAAAATGATACAATAGGGGTCCACACTGGAAGGAGGTGTCAACTTTCTTCTGCAGGAAGCCACACCGGTGTTGACGCAAAAGGTGAGCTTCTACGAAGAAGCCGCCTTTGAAGGGCAAATGGGTAACACTTGGGAGAGGGGCAGCTCCATTGTTCAGGCAGACAGGCTGGAGATAGGAGAGGGGAAACCAGTTGCCAAACTGTTTTTTCTGGGGTGTGTAGCCCCCTTGGTAGCCACACCTCTGCCCAGATGCCACACTTCGCAGGTAGTGATCATCAGGTGAGAGGGAACTTGGTAGCCTATTGGCTACAAACTGCATCCTTCCCTGGGGTCATTTTCTGAGTTTAAGTAGGTTACCTGAACTCCGAACTTGACTGGACCGGAAGACGAACAGAGGAAGGAATGCCCTGTTCCACCATGGAGCCAGCAAAGAGAGGCTGCACTGTCATGGACTGCACCTGCTGGCTAACAAAGGAGAGGGACTGTGCCTGCCATGTACTGCTCAATGAGAAGTTATGTCCAGTGCTCAAGCAATGCAAAGGGACATTGAAGGGCTAGCTGTCTGGCCTCCTGTTTGCAGCAAAGGGACACAACAACTGAAGACTGCAGGGGTAAGTTGGTAGCCTAAAGTCTTCAACCCGCCATTATCCTCCGCCATGCAGAGCGAGAGACCAGGACCTGATACACAAAGTTGCACCCAACTTTGCGGAACCCAGGAGTGTTGTCAGAGTTCAGCTGGGACCTCCAGAGGATGAGTTAACAATCCAGGAAGGATTGGCCAGTGATTACGATACTGGGTAACTGGTAGTCCAGTGGCAACTTGACGTCAGCCAGCAACAACAGGCTGTCGAGGGACTTTGACTGTGACCAGGACTGCCTCACTCCCTTTGTGGCTGAGAAATAATCATAGCAAGACCCCCGTCAACCTCATCATATCCACAGCATCCTTTAAACATCTTCTGCAGCCATCACTTCCATAGAAAAGACACGCAAAAGATAAAAGTGCCTTGAACTGACTTAAGACTGCTTCATCTGCTGAAATAACTTTGAGGGCCTTGCAGGTCCCCCTGACTAGCTCCCCACTAGAGTTGGTCGCCTAAATTGACTCCAAGTGACTGCATTTCACCTACCCCAAACATTTTAGTGAAAAGAACTCTAGGTGTTAAATCTGCAGATACTTGTGAACGGTTGAGTGAAAATAAATACTGTATCTCAGGAACCCTCTCATGGATCTTTTTCATTGTGGTGGTTAAAAATATAGTCTATTTTTTATCAATAGGAATCAGATTTCTTTGGATTCTTGTTGATTTGTTCTTCAACCTTTTTGGTACTATTTAGATGCTTTACACGTGTTCCTTTGTGTAAGCCTTGCTGCTCAGTCACAGCTACCCAGATTTGAGCTGAAGGTTTGACAAAAACGAAACTGAAGGGTCCTAAAGGGTTAGTAAGTGTACTACGTGGTGAGGACTCACACCATATATTACACCCCATTCCCTCACAGCGGATGTTGTAAGAAGACAGAGTAAGCACTAAGTCTGCAAATACCCCAACAGTATTTTTATGTCCTGATATGTTCTGGCTCTCTCAGCTTCCCAACTAGTTAGAAAACGAATGGCATAAAAAGTATGTTTGGTAAAGGAGAGCACATATGCCAAACTATGCTTCCACTGACAACTTCCGGGCATTAAGACGCACATTTGTTTGAAACATTTTATAAGCTTTCTATATGCAACAGTAGCCTTCATCACTTTGTGGCTTGGGGTGAGACCAGCAAAAGTAATAGAAGATTGGTCTAACATTCAAACTGTATCTCGTCTTATGAGTAAAACCTAGGAGCGCTAGAAAATACTAGGTTGTGTATCGTTTCCTGGCTGATCGGAAGTACTATCACAGCCTGAGGAAGAAAGATGGTGTACTGAAAACGCATCCCTCCTAAGGAAAATTAAATAATGATCTTTTGAGTGGGAAGGTTTGAGGTTACTCAATCTTTTCTGCTAGAGTAATCACAAATAAGGACATTTTCATGTTAAGAGCTCAGTGTCAACTTATTACTGCATCATATAGCTGTGCATAGAAGAAGTAAGATCAGGGTGAGGTCAAGTCAGCAAGCATGATCTTAGAAAGGATGATTTACTTATGAGAGCCCCCTAACTCATTTGCTTTCTAAGAAGACATCTTAAACCAAATTAAGACAGCTGAGAAGGAATAGCAACTTACCAGTAATCCTAGTTCTACTCCAGGGGAATCTTTATTATAGTCTTAAATACTGAAATGTCCTACCCAGGATCCCACTTTCTACAATGTACCCAGTAAGCCTCTTGTAGAAAAGTCATTCTTTTGGGCAAGGTTATCCCCACTTTTTGCCTGCTGTCAGGATACTTTGCCTGTCTTCACTGGAATACTGCTAACCAAGACCGCAGTCATTGTGTTCTCACCCTCTAAACTTGGTTGCCTAGGACTATGCAGACCCCACAATTGGATTACTGGTGCCCCCCATATAAGTCCCTAGTATATGGTAACTAGGAACCCAAGGCACTGGGGCATCAGGGGTTCCCCATGGACAACCACATGCATTGTGCCAGCCATGGGAACCCATGCAAAATGTGCCTGCAGGCATGCCATTGCAGCCTGCGAAAAAAGGTGCATTCTTCCTTTCGCTACAGGTCACTACACCAGGTTACTGTAGGTCACCCCTCTGTTGAGCCCCCGCTAGGCCAGAGGGCAGGGTGTAGGTCCCTGTGTATGTGGGCACAACTGCATGAGCAAAGATGCCCCTACGAACTCCAGCTCCATTACACTGGACTTCGTAAGTGCAGGGAAGCCATTTTACCCATGTACTGGACACCTTCGGTAACTCCGAACCTGGGCATGTTTGGAATCAAACATGTCAGAACCATACCCCAATACTGTTGCCAGTATTGGTTACATGACTCCATGCACTCTGGGGGCTCCTTAGAGGACCCCCAGTATTGCTCCTACCAATCTTCTGGAGATTTACAGGCAGCCGGCGCTGTTGCCACCAAACAGACAGATTTCTGCCCTCGTGCTGCTTGACCAGCTCAGGCAGAATACGGAGGAACAAAGGATTTCCATTGGGAGAGGGAGGTAACACCCTCTCCCTTGTAAATAGGTGTTAAATGGCTTGGGTGGGGAAGCCTCCCCAAGCCACTGTTATGCTTTGAAGGGCACATTTTGTTGCCCTCCCTGCATAAACCGGTTTGCACCAGTCCAGGGACCCCTGGTCCTGCTCTGGCGCGAAACTGGACAAAGGAAAGGGGACTCCCCTGTCCATTACCACCCAAGGGGAGGTGCCCAGAGCTCCTCCAAGGGGCCACCTGATTCTGTCATCTTGAATCCAAGATGGCCAGAGGCCCTTGGGGGCATCTAAGTAGCCAGGTCAGGTAGGTGACTTCACAGCCCCCTCCTGATAGGTGGTCACCCTGCTAAGTGACCAATCCCCCTTACTGGGCTATTTAGGGTCTCCCTCTTGGGTGGGTACTTAGATTCGACATGCATGATTCCAGCAGGACTCCTCTGCAACATTTACTTCATCTTCTGGCCACTGGAACCGCAGCTGGACTCTACAGGAACCAACAATCTGCAACTTCAGCGATGACTCCGCTTTGCAACATTGTTTCTCCAGCTCTTTCCAGCAACTGCAATATTTCCACAGCTGTGCATCCTCCAGGCCCATGAGGCTCCAGCCTGCACCAAGAAGTAAGAAAGAATGTCCCTTGCAGTGAAGGAGTCACTCCCCAGCATCTTCAGGCACCAACTGCAACAACGACCGGCTGCATGGAACTTCTCTCCTCCAGAGCTGCGTGGATCCTGCATTACACCTGTCCGACTTGGGAGACGGTAGCCCTGTGCTCTGCGAGTCTTGCAGCTACCAAGGCTTGTTTGCTCCTCCCTCCAAGGAATCGTCTCGCTTTGTATAGCCCTGGCCCCCAGCACTTCTTACGGCCAAGCACAGTCTCCTCTCTGCTGCTCCAGCGATGTAGGACTCCTTTTCAGGTGTGCTGAGTGGGCCTCACTGCAACTGTTGCCAGTGGTTTGCCTGTGGGAGCTCCCTCTTCTTCTTGTGACTCGCCCGTCTGCTGTGGATCACCCTGGGCTCCCCTCCTTGGGTTGAGTCCCCTGGGCCTTGTTGGTCCTCTTCAGCATTGCAACTCGTATTCCACTTCTTTTGCATTTGCCAAGGCTTGTTGGCGGTTCTCCAGCACCAATGACCAACTGCAACCCGACAGACGACGTGGGACACCATCTGCATCACTGCAGGAACTCCTCTTCATCTCCTGTGCTGCACAGCTGGTCTTCTTCGTACCCCCATCGACTTGGTCCCATACCCACAGAAGGGTGGGTAGTGGCTCCTGCTACAACCGGACACTCCATCACGAACTGGATTCGGTTCCCTTCCTTTGCAGGTCCTATTCTGCCAGAATTCACCTTTGGGTTCTTTCAGTCTTATTTGGGTCTTGCACAACCCTTTTCCAAAGTCCTCCTGTTGGGTTTGGGGAAAACCAGGTCCTCACCTCTGCTCTCCTGGTTGCTGGGGGCCAACTCTGGTACTCATCTCCTGGGGTTCCTAGTTCCTCCAGCTCCTCTCTAAAGTTTCCACATCCTTGGGTGGGAGACTATCTCGCATTCCACTTATTTAATATATGGTTTGGCCGTCCCCTGGGGCCTACACTATTTTCTATTGCTTTTGCCAATGTTTATTGCTCTTTACTGATTGACAATATGTATGTAATAGTGTGTTTACTTACCTCCAGTTGGGGGTACTGCCTAATAGTATTCTAGTATTTGTGTTACCATAATAAAGTACCTTAATTTCAACACTGTGTGGTTCTTTCATGTACGATAGTGCTGTGTACTATAGTGGTATTGCATAAGATTTGCATATCTCCTATATAAGTCTTGGCTGCTCATCCATAGTTACTTACCACAAGAGCGCCCTGGCTTCCTAGACACTGCCTACACTTCACTTATAGGGGATAGCTGGACCTGGTATAATGGGATAACACCACAGGTGCTCACCACACCAGACCAGCTTTCTACACATCTGTTTTCAGAGAGTATGCTAAACATATGTAACTACAACAACACGTTATAAGTACAAGTTACTTACCTTCGGTAACGCATTATCTGGTAGAGACAATATCTAGCTGCAGATTCCTTATCTTTAAACTTCCCAGGTGTCAGAATGGATCTGGAAGATTTTAACGTGAGCAGCACCCTGCACGCCACTAGGTGGCATTGATTGGCTCTGTACGTCGTCTGAACCTGAAGTGACATCGCAGTCAATTACATACGTGCCACCTTGACACATTGACATCAATTACTTATTCATGACTCCAACACAAGGAGCACAGAGCCATAAAGTGCACTGACACTGGTGTGTCCAAACTAGGGCCCTGAAAGGGAGTATCCTTAGCCCTAGAAATCTGTATGCAGATCGGGGAGGAGGGTTGCATCGGTGGAAGATATCCAGGACTGGGACTCCACGCTCTAACGCAGTGGTCGCAGCTTTGGCTCTGGTGTAATGAGCACCCAAGCCCTCAGGGGGTTGCTTCTTGGCCAATGCATAGCAGATTTTGATACAGATTCCAACCTATTGGGACATGGTTTGTTTCTGCACCCCTGACCTTACTTAGCTGCAACATAGCCCACATAGAGTTGGTTTGCAGCCGAAACTCTTTTGTACGGTCAATGTAGAATGTCTATTCTCTTTTTGGGTCAAGGCGGTGGAGGTGCTCATCATCGTTAAAGGGATGTGAAGTGTATAAAGTGGGCAAGTGGCAGATTGGCCCACATGAATGGTGTCACCACTTTCGGTAGGAATGAGGCCGTAGTTCAAAGGCCCAGTTTGTCTGGGTAGACAGATAAGTAGGGAGGCTTGTATGACAAAGCCTGCAACTCACTCACTTTCCAGGCAGATGTTATTGCCACGAGAAATGCTGTTTTGATGGTGAGCAGCCAGAGGGGACAATTGTGCAATGACTTAAAAGGAGCACACACAAGAAAAGTGAGGACCAGATTAAGGTTAAAACTGTAGCAAAATGAAAGGTGAAGGGAGAAACATATGTAAAAGTCCTTCGAGGAATCTATTTGAAATAGGGGATTTAAATAGGAGGGTTGGTCAGGCAGCTGCAAGAAGGCAGACAGAGCAGAAAGGTAACTCTTAAGAGTACCCAAAGCAAAGTTTTGCTAGGCAAGGGCAAGAACAAAAAGGAGGACATCAGACAGAGATGCAGAAAGAAGGTTGATAGATTTCTCCGTACAATATATTATAATTTTATTCCATCAGCAGGCGTAGACAGTCTTGGTAGAGGGACGCCTGGCTGCCAGAATGACATTACAGACTACAGATCACAGAGGAAGGTCGAATACTGTCAACTGTCGCAGCTCAATCTCCATGCAAGAAGGCAGAGAGTTGACAGGTTCGGGTGGGGAAATCCTACCCTGCTGCTGCAACAGAAGATCCTCCCGAAGGGGCACATTGATCAGAGGATCGATCCTCATGTGAAAAAGCTCGGGATACCAGACTCCGTGCCCAGTCCAGAGCCCTAACGATGATGTGAGCCAGGTCATTCCTGATCTTCTTGAGAGCTCTGGGCAGGAGTGGTATGGGCGGAAAGGTGTACAGGAGTCCTGAGCTCCATTCGAGACGAAAAGTGTCTTCGAGCGATAGCTGCCTTGGAAAGTCCAGCACACAAAACTGCTGACATTGCACGTTCCCAGTGCAGGTGAACAGAGGCCAAGGCTTTTCCCACTGCTGCAAGAACACAGCGGCACCTTTGGATGGAGACGTCACTCTTGATCCGCTAGGCATTGACGGCTGAGTTTGTCCACTCTGGTGTTCGGAGAACCTGCCAGGTGTTGAACCACCAGGGATATGCCCTACTGTTCCAGCCATATCAAGAGATGCAGGGACTCCTGACAAAGGGTCCACAACCCCATCCTGCCTTGTTTGTTGCAGTCTCACACAGCTGTATTGTTGTCCAAGAACAGCTGCACTAGCCTTCACTTGATAGAGGGTAGAAAGGCTTTAAATACCAGTCGCATTGTTTGGGGCTCCAGCAAGTTAATGTGGAGCCTGGATTCCGGCAGAGACCAGAGTCCTCTGATCTCCACCTTTCCCCGATGGCCGCCCCATCTCAGGAATGACACATCTGTCACCACTGTGAGATCTGATTGGGGAAGGGAGAGGGGTCTGATTCTGACCCAATCGCAGTTCTTTAGCCACCACTGCAGGCCCTTCGCAGTTTCCTCTGAGACATGGACCATGTTGGAGAGATACCACATAGGAAAATGGCTGCCTGTTGCAGTTACCCCCCACTTTTTGCCTGATACTGATGCTGACTTGACTGAGAAGTGTGCTGGGACCCTGCTAACCAGGTCCCAGCACCAGTGTTCTTTCACCTAAAATGTGCCATTGTTTCCACAATTGGCACACCACTGGCACACAGATAAGTCCCTTGTAAATGTTACCAGTGGTACCAAGGGCCCTGTGACCAGGGAAGGTCCCTAGGAGCTGCAGCATATGTTGTGACACCCTAAGGGACCCCTCACCTAACACATGCACACTGCTATTGTAGATTGTGTGTGTTGGTGGGGAGAAAAAGACAAAGTCGACATGGCATCCCCCTCAGGATACTGCCTGTGGCATAGGTAAGTCACCCCTCTTGCAGGCCTTACAGCCCTAAGGCAGGGTGCACTATACCACAGGTGAGGGCATAGCTGCATGAGCAATATGCCCCTACAGTGTCTAAGTCTATTCTTAGATATTGTAAGTACGATGTGGCCATATTAAGTATATGGTCTGGGAGTTTGTCAAAACGAACTCCACAGCTCCATAATGGCTACACTGAATGCTGGGAAGTTTGGTATCAAACTTCTCAGAATAATAAACCCACACTGATGCCAGTGTTCGATTTATTAAAAAATGCACACAGAGAGCATCTTAGAGATGCCCCCTGTATGTTATCCAATCATTCAGTGCAGGACTGACTGGTCTGTGCTAGCCTGCTGCTGAGAGACTAGTTTCTGACCCCCTGGGGTGAGAGCCTTTGCGCTCTCTGAGGCCAGAAACAAAGCCTGCACTGGGTGGAGTTGCTTAACACCTCCCACCTGCAGGAAATGTAACACCTAGCAGTGAGCCTCAAATGTTCAAGCTTCGTGTTACAATGCCCCAGGGAACTCCAGCTAGTGGAGATGCCCGCCCCCTGGACACAGACCCCACTTTTGGCGGCAAGTACAGGGGAGATAATGAGAAAAACAAGGAGGAGTCACCCACCAGTCAGGATAGCCCCTAAGGTGTCCTGAGCTGAGGTGACCCCTGCCTTTAGAAATCCTCCATCTAGAGTTTGGAGGATTCCCCCAATAGGATTAGGGATGGGGCCCCCTCCCCTCAGGGAGGAGGGACAAAGAGGGTGTAGCCACCCTCAAGGATAGTAGCCATTGGCTACTGCCCTCCCAGACATAAACACACCCCTGTATTTAGGGGCACCCCAGAACCTAGGAAACTAGATTCCTGCAAGCCTTTATGGCTGCACTATCCTTGGCATGGTGGTCTGACCCCATGTCAAATAGCAAGTTAGGCCCCCTGACCCTGTTGGTCATGGTGCGGTTACTCCAGCTATGGGAAACCTCTTTGGGTAAGATAGGGGTGACTCTGGCTAAGATAAGATTAGCAGAGGTGGATACCTCTAACCCCAAAATAGAGAGAATGGGTGAAGACTAGGAAGACACTCCCAGCTTTGGCTGAGTCTCCTGGCCTGCGGGCTGGGGTGCTTTGTAGGAAAATGGCTCCCTGTTGCAGTTACCCCCAACTTTTTGCCTGATACTGATCCTGACTTGACTGAGAAGTGTGCTGGGACCCTGCTAACAGGCCCCACACCAGTGTTCTTTGTGTGTGTTGGTAGGGAGAAAAAGGCAAAGTCGACATGGCATCCCCCTCAGGATGCCATGCCCACAAAATACTGCCTGTGGCATAGGTAAGTCACCCCTCTAGCAGGCCTTACAGCCCAAAGGCAGGGTTCACTATACCACAGGTGAGGGCACAGCTGCATGAGCAATATGCCCCTACAGTGTCTAAGTCTATTCTTAGACATTGTAAGTACAGTGTGGCCATATTAAGTATATGGTCTGGGAGTTTGTAATAAACAAACTCCACAGCTCCATAATGGCTACACTGAATACTGGGAAGTTTGGTATCAAACTTCTCAGAATAATAAATCCACACTGATGCCAGTGTTGGATTTATTACAAAATGCACACAGAGGGCATCTTAGAGATGCCCTCTGTATGTTACCCAATCCTTCAGTGCAGGACTGACTGGTCTGTGCCATCCTGCTGCTGGTAAATGAGTTTCTGACCCCCTGTGGTGAGAGCCTTTGTGCTCTGAGGCCAGAAACAAAGCCTGCACTGGGTGGAGATGCTTAACACCTCCCACCTGCAGGAACTGTAACACCTAGCAGTGAGCCTCAAAGGCTCAGGCTTCGTGTTACAATGCCCCAAGGCACTCCAGCTAGTAGAGATGCCTGCCCCCTGGACACAGACCCCACTTTTGGCGTCACGTACAGGGGAGATAATGAGAAAAACAAGGAGGAGTCACCCACCAGTCAGGACATCTCCTAAGGTGTCCTGAGCTGAGGTGACCCCTGCCTTTAGAAATCCTCCATCTTGAGTTTGGAGGATTCCCCCAATAGGATTAGGGATGTGCCCCCCTACCCTCGGGGAGGAGGCACAAGGAGGGTGTGCCCTACTGCCCTCCCTGACCTAAACACCCCCCTAAATTTAGTATTCAGGAGCACCCCAGAACCTAGGAAACTAGATTCCTGCAACCTGAAGAACATGGAGGACTGCTGACCTAAAAGCCTGCAGAGAAGGAGGACGACGACAACTACTTTGGCCCCAGCTCTACCGGCCTGTCTCCAACTTCGAAAACCTGCAACCAGCGACGCATCTGACAGGGACCAGTGACCTCTGAAGCCTCAGAGGACTGCCCTGGACTAAAAAATAGAGCATTAGAATTATCAAATTTTGCCACTATCTTACCTCTAAGGGGAACCCTTGGACTCTGTGCACACTATCTCTCACTTTGAAATAGTATATACAGAGCCAACTTCCTACATACCCCTAATGTGGTGCCCACTGGAATTTCTGGTTCCACAGCAGGGCCTGCATATGCCATCTGGCATGTGTCACCAGGAGGTTGCAGTAAGCCATGAGGCCCAGCAGCCGCAGTCATTCTCACTGCAAATTCAGGACAGAGGATGAAACATCAGCATCATAGCCTGAATATCCTGGACTCGCTGCTTGGAAGGATAAGCCCAAAACTGCACTGTATCTAGACCCACTCCGATGAAGGGGAGCACCTGAGAGGGAGTCAGATGTGAGACTTGGGCACCTTTATAGTGAACACCAAAAAATGCAGGATGTCTGCCATAGTCTGGAGAAGGGAGACAGCAGCCTGGGGTGAGCCTGCCTTCAACTGCCAATCATCGAGACAAGGGAAGACTGACACTCCTAACTGGGGGTCAAGCTATTTTTAGATTCCACTCAACCCTATTGGCGAGTGGACAAAGAACAGGTGTTCTGTTCAGCCAGAAACTGCATTAGCAATTAAGACACCTTTAAATCTTATACATGTCACATATGCTCTACGTTTAGAGACAGAGGTAAAAAGTCAGTTTGTCTTCTTGCAATGCAAATACTTTCCCTTGCGACTGCAGAGTTCCAGGATTTTGTAAGGTGAACTGTCTGACCTATGTGAAATGAAAGGCTTTTAGTATCAGGTTTTTCGTAACATACAACATTTATATAACTACGTCAACTTTACTAACATTTCTAAATATATTTCAGTAACTGTGAAAGACCATTTTTCTACTTCAGTGTGATGAAAAAAATATTTTAATAGGATGAAATAAAGTCAAAACACTACGTGGTGATGTGCAAATGATAAAGGTTTTCTGAAACATAATTTTCACAGATTATTGCTAATAGCAAGTTAATGGGAAGGCTTTTGGACATTTCTTGGAAATTTACTATTTGTAAATGACAGTGCGCTACCACATCATGCTAATAAAGGTGAGTGCTTAAACAAACTGAGAAACACCCATGTCCTGATGGCAAAGCTATTAGAAAAATAAGAGGCAAGTCATGCATGGATCATGTGTACCCTATGTGTGGGCTAGATTTGTTATACATGGAGCAAATGTTTAATGTATTTAATCAAACAAAAGAGGATTTTTTTTTTTTTTTTTTTTTTTACAGCAGAAAAGCTGAACTCACATATTTGAAGGTGCACTCGTGAAAATGAAGAGAGGTGACAAATACAATATTGGCGACTTGTTTTCGGGTCAAGTACATTATAGTTAGGTTGAGTAGATTATTCAAGCTACTCAACATGCAGGTCTAGTAACATTTTTATGATTTTTCCAGGCCTGCCTAATCGCCACAGGTGTGCTACGACCACCACCATCACCTTGGTGAACACCCAAGGGACGCTGGTAAGGCCAAAGTGGGACACGATCAACTGAAGGTGCTAGTGTTCTACTGTAAACCGTAGGTAGCGCCTTGGGGCAGGCAGGATGGAAATATGGAAAAACGCTTCCAGAAAGTCCAACGCTACCATCTAGTCTCATTGGTCTACAGCAGACATGACCCCAGCTAATGTGAGCATTTTGAATTTCTCCTGTTTGAGGAAGAGACTGATGGTTCAGAGGGGTAGGATTGGCTGAAGACCTTTGTTCTTTTTGGTTATCAGTAAGTTTGGAGAATTGCAACCACTGCCTACTTCTGATATCAGAACTTTCTCTATGGCTCCCTTGGTCAAGAGGCGTGACTTCCTTGGACCAAGGACAGACGATCGTCCGTCAGTAAGCCCCTCCGAATGATCTACAAGACCCAGCTGACCGATTTTATGGACTGCCAGTGATGGAGATAATGGTGGATTGTGCCACTAACTGGATGCCCATGATCTTTTACGGCAATATTAGGAGGCTGCAGCTCCTGGCTACTTGACCCTCTGGTATGGTATGCACTGTACCCAATGTGCTGCTTGGGGAGCTTGTGCAGGACGGTGGTTGGCATAGGTTTGGCATGGTGGAACACCCCTTCTGTATCCATGACAGGGACGAAAGGCAGACTGGAGACATGGCCCAATTGAGAGGCCCAAGGACTTGGTGGTAGCCCATGACTCCTTATAGTGCTCCAGCACTGAGTATGCCTTCCCTCGAAGAGACGTGTGCCATCAAAGGGCATGCCCATTAAATTAGCCTGGCCATCCTCCGAAAAGCCAGAAATTCTTAGTCAGGTGTGAAGTCGAAGCATCACTGTTGATGAAAACGCTCTGCCCAGCAAGTCGACTGTGTTTAAGCCACACAAAATAGTGAACCTGGCTGCATCTCTCCTGTCCTCAATACTCTCCCATCCTTGACTGCTTGGGTGAGTGGCCTGGGCCTCTTCTGGAACCTGTAGTAGCAACTGCGCAAACGTGTCCCACAATGTGTGGGAGTAGCGGCCCAATAAGCATGTGGTGTTCACTGACTGCAATGCAAGGCTGGTGGGACACTCCCGGCCTAAGCACTTCCGTCAATATGTTAGTGTTGACTGCCAGCGAGGGTAGTTCAATGTCCAGGATATCAGCCACCCTCTTCATCACCATGTTGTTCCCTCCTCCGTAGCCACGGTAGGGGGGAGAAAGCAAACCAGTATCTGGAGCGGTATTAAGTGCACTGGCATCACCCAGTTTCTCACACCAGTCCACTGAGTCCTGGCCTTCCAACTTTGAAGGGTTCAGTGACCCACCTACCATTCTTTACCAAGGACTAGTCCTTAAGAATAGGGCTGAGGCACTGACCTATTACACATGGGTCCAGTCGGTGCCAGAATCAGCATTGGTTAACTCCGTTCCGGCTTTGTGTCGGATTCAGGGATCCAAATGGGGCTGCTGCCGCCGGGAGCGTCAGCGTGGGGACTAGCCTCGTGGAACGTTGCAGTGGCACGACCGGTGCCAGTCCGGATCTGTGATAGGATCCATGGGAGCCGAAGCTCCCGGCGGGGAACCCCACTTCAGCTCCTGGAAAATCGTGGAGGCACGAAGTTGAACTTAATGACCGCTCCGCAGAACCTTGTCGATGTTCCTTTGTCACGCCGGCCGACGGTTAAGAAGTTAAAGTGTCGACTTCTTGTTCTTCTTATGCCTCTTTCCTTAATGTCTTCATGACTGAGTGGGAAGAAGAGGACTTGGGGCTCCTGGAGCAGTCCTGCGACCTTCCTCTCAAACAAGATGGAGACCCCCTAGGTGTTGCATGCTGACACCTAGCAGCTGTAGGGACCACTCACTCAAACCTTTTGGTGCTGTAGCTAGGCAGTCTGAGCAAAGACTTGGATTCGTGGTCGTGCTCTAGGCACCACAGATAGACTAAATGAGGGTCAATCACCAACATGACAGTGACAGGCACCACATGGTTTAAAACCTGTCTTCCTTGAAGACATCCTCAACACACCAGGAGGTAAACCTCTAAAAAGATTTTGACAAAACATTGAAAAAAACCTGTCAAAAAAACAACAGTGGGGT